>NC_090329.1:35067338-35376339 GCF_035084215.1 Heptranchias perlo | reverse complement strand
CTGTGTTGAACCGGAGTTGAACAGTAGAAGGTTGATGAGCACTATTGTCTGTGTTGAACAGGAAGTGGTTAATGAGGGCCAGTGCCTGTGTTGAACAGGAGGAGCTGGATCAGGAACATTGCTTGTGTTGGACAAGAGGATCTGGATGATGACCAATGCCTGTTTTGAAGAGGAGGAGGTCGCTGAGGACCATTGCCTGTGTTGAACAGGAGGAGGTGGATGAGGAACAGTGCCTGTGTTGAACAGGAGAAGGTTGATGAGGACCATTGCCTGCATGAAGAGGAGGAGGTTGATGAGGAACATTTCCTTTGTTGAAGAGGAGGAGGTTGATGAGGAACATTTCCTTTGTTGAACAGGAGGAGGTTGATGAGGAACTTTGCCTTTGTTGAACAGGAGGAGGTGGATGAGGAACAGAGCCTGTGTTAACAGGAGGAGGTTGAGGAGGAACAGTGCCTGTGTTGATCAGGAGGAGGTGGACGAGGACCATTTCCTGTGTTGAACAAGAGTAGCGATTGACGACCATTGCCTGTGTTGAACAAGAGGAGCTGGATGATTACCAATGCCAGTGGTGAAGAGGAGGAGGTTGATGAGGACCATTGCCTCTGTTGAACAAGAGGAGGTTGATGAGGAACAGTGCCTGTGTTGAAGGAGGAGGAGTTGGATGAGGAACAGTGCCTGTGTTGAAGAGGAGGAGTTGGATGAGGAACAGTGCCTGTGTTGAACAGGTGGAGGTGGATGAGGAACATTGCCTGTGTTGAACAGGAGGAGAGGGCTGAGGAACAGTGTCTGCGTTGAACAGGATGAGGTGGATGAGGAACAGTGCCTGTGTTGAACAGGAGGAGAGGGCTGAGGAACAGTGTCTGCGTTGAACAGGAGGAGGTGGATGAGGAACAGTGCCTGTGTTGAACAGGAAGAGGTGGATGAGGAACATTGCCTGTGTTGAAGAGGAGGAGTTGGATGAGGAACAGTGCCTCTGTTGAACAGGCGGAGGTGGATGAGGAACATTGCCTGTGTTGAACAGGAGGAGAGGGCTGAGGAACAGTGCCTGCGTTGAACAGGAGGAGGTGGATGAGGACCATTGCCTGTGTTTGAACAGGAGGAGGTGGATGAGGAACAGCGCTGGTGTTGAAGAAGAGTACGTTGATGAGGAACAGTGCCTGTGTTGAAGAGGAGGAGGTCGATGAGGAACAGTGCTTGTGTTGAACAGGAGGAGGTTGATGGGGTCCATTGCCTGTGTTGAACAGGAGGAGGTTGATGAGGAACTGTCCCTGTGTTGAACAGGAGTAGCTATTGACAAGCATTGCCTGTGTTGAACAAGAGGAGCTGGATGATGACCAATGCCTGTGTTGAAGAGGAGGAGGTTGATGAGGACCATTGCCTGTGTTAAACTGGAGGAGGTGGATGAGGAACAGTGCCTGTGTTAAACTGGAGGAGAATGAAGACAACGACTGACTGTTTTCAAGAGGATGTGGTGAATGAGGACCGCCAGTGCCTTTGCTGAATAAAAGGAGCTGCATGATGACCACTGCCCATTTTGAACAGGAGGTGGTGGAGGGGGACAATTCCTTTTGTTGAACAACAGGAGGTTGAAGAGGATCAGTGCCTGTATGGAACAATGCAGATGCAGGAGGACAGGTGCCTGTGTTGAACAAGAGGAGTTTGATGAGGACCTTTGTCTGTGTTGAACAGGAGGAGGAGTTTGCTGAGGACCATTGCCTGTGTTGAACAGGAGGAGTTTGATGAGGAACAGTGCCTGTGTTGAACAGGAGGAGATTGATGAGGAACAGTGCCTGTGTTGAACAAGAGCAGCTGGATGAGGAGCATTGGCTGTGCTGAGCAGGAGGAGCTGGATAATGCCAAATGCCAGTGTTGAACAAGAGCAGCTGGATGAGGACCATTGGCTGTGTTGAGCAGGCGGAGCTGGATGATGACCAATGCCAGTGTTGAATAAGAGCAGGTGGAGGAAGAAAGGTGCCTGTGTTGAACAAAATGAGGTGGATGATGATCAGTGCCAGTTTTGAAAAAGTGAAGATGGAAGTCAATGACTGACTGTTTTCAAGAAAAGGAGGTGAATGAGGACAGTTCACTTTGTTGAACAAGAGGAGGTGGAGGAGCACCCCCAGTGCATTTGTTGAATAAAAGGAGCTGCATGATGACCACTGCCTGTTTTGAACAGGAGGAGGTGGAGGGGGACAATTCCTTTTGTTGATCAACAGAAGGTTGAAGAGGATCAGTGCCCGTATTGAACAATGCAGATGCAGGAGGACAAGTGCCTGTGTTGAACAGGAGGAGTTTGATGAGGAACAGTGCCTATGTTGAACAGGAGAAAGTGGATGAGGAACAGCGCCTGTGTTGAAGAGGAGGAGGTTGATGAGGACCATTGCCTGTGTTGAACAGGAGGAGATTGACGAGGAACAGTGCCTGTGTTGAACAGGAGGAGGTTGATGAGGACCATTGCCTGCATGAAGAGGAGGTGGTTGATGAGGAACAGTGCCTGTGTTGAACAGGAGGAGGTTTATGAGGAACTTTGCCTTTGTTGAACAGGAGGTGGTGGAACACAGGAACATAGGAACATGGGAACAGGAGTCGGCCATTCAGCCCCTCGTGCCTGCTCCGCCATTTGATAAGATCATGGCTGATCTGTGATCTAACTCCATATACCTGCCTTTGGCCCATATCCCTTCATACCTTTGGTTGCCAAAAAGCTATCTATCTCAGATTTAAATTTAGCAATTGAGCTGGTATCAATTGCCGTTTGTGGAAGAGAGTTCCAAACTTCTACCACCCTTTGTGTGTCGAAATGTTTTCTAATCTCACTCCTGAAAGGTCTGGCTCTAATTTTTAGACTGTGCCCCCTACTCCTGGAATCCCCAACCAGTGGATGTAGTTTCTCTCTATCCACCCTATCTGTTCTCCTGAATATCTTATAAACTTCGATCAGATCACCCCTTAACCTTCAAAACTCTAGAGAACACAACCCCAATTTGTGTAATCTCTCCTCGTAACTTAACCCTTGAAGTCCGGGTTTCATTCTAGTAAACCTACGCTGCACTCCCGCCAAGGTCAATTTGTCCTTTGGAAGGTGCGGTGCCCAGAACTACTCACAGTACTCCAGGTGCGGTCTAACCAGGGTTTTGTATAGCTGCAGCATAACGTCTGCCCCCTTATACTCCAGTCCTCCAGATATGAAGGCCAGCATTCCATTAGCCTTATTGATTATTTTCTGCACCTGTTCATGACACTTCAATGATCTATGTATGGAGCAATGGTGATGCAGAAGGACAGGTGCTGTGTTAAACAAAAGGAGGTTGATGAGGACCATTGCCTGTGTTGAACAGGAGGAGGTGGATGAGGAACAGTGCCTGTGTTGAACAGGAGGAGATTGATGAGGAAAAGAGCCTGTGTTGATCAGGAGGAGGTGGATGATGATCAGTGCCAGTTTTGAACAAGAGGAGATGGAAGACAACGACTAACTGTTCTCAACAAGAGGAGGTGAATGAGGACAAATCCCTTTGTTGAACAGGAGGAGGTGGAGGAGGATCCCAGTACCTTTGTTGAATAGAAGGAGCTGCATGGTGACCACTGCCTGTTTTGAACAGGAGGAGGTGGAGGGGGACAATTCCATTTGTTGAACAACAGGAGGTTGAAGATGATCAGTGCCTGTATGGAACAATGGTGATGCAGAAGGACAGGTGCTGTGTTAAACAAGAGGAGATTGATGAGGACCATTGCCTGTGTTGAACAGGAGGAGGTTGATGAGGAACAGAGCCTGTCTTGAACAAGAGGAGCTGGATGATGACTAAGGCCTGTGTTGAAGAGGAGGAGGTTGCTCAGGACAATTGCCTGTGTTGAACTGGAGGAGTTTGATGTGGACCATTGCCTGTGTTGAACAGGAGGAACTGGATCAGGACCATTGGCTGCGTTGAAGAGGAAGAGGTTGCTGAGGAGAATTGCCTGTGTTGAACAGGAGGAAATTGATGTGGACAATTGCCTGTGTTGAACAGGAGGAACTGGATCAGGACCATTGCCTGTGTTGAACAGGAGGAGCTAAAGATGACCATTGCCTGTGTTGAACAAGAGGAGATGGATGATGACTAAGGCCTGTGTTGAAGAGGAGGAGGTTGATGAGGAACAGAGCCTGTGTTGAACAGGAGGAGGTGGATGAGGACCAGAGCCTGTGTTGAACAGAAAGTGGTTCTTGAGGACCATTGCCTGTGTTGAACAAGAGGAGCTGGATGATGACTAAGGCCTGTGTTGAAGAGGAGGAGGTTGCTCAGGACAATTGCCTGTGTTGAACAGGAGGAGGTTGATGAGGACCATTGCCTGTGTTAAACAGGAGGTAGTGGATGAGGAACACTGCCAGTGTTGAACAGGAGAAAGTGGATGAGGAAGAGTGCCTGTTTTGAAGAGGAGGAGGTTGATTAGGATCATTGCCTTCATGAAGAGGAGGAGGTTGATGAGGACCATTGCCTGTGTTGAACAGGAGGAGGTTGATAAGGAACAGTGCCTGTGTTGATCAAGAGGAGCTGAAGATGACCATTGCCTGTGTTGAACAAGAGGAGCTGGATGATGACTAAGGCCTGTGGTGAAGAGGAGGAGGTTGCTGAGGAGAATTGCCTGTGTTGAACTGGAGGAGTTTGATGTGGACAATTGCCTGTGTTGAACAGGAGGAACTGGATCAGGACCATTGGCTGCGTTGAAGAGGCGGAGGTTGATGAGGACCATTGCCTGTGTTGAACTGGAGGAGTTTGATGAGGAACAGTGCCTGTGTTGAAGAGGAGGAGGTTGCTGAGGACAATTGCCTCTGTTGAACAGGAGGAGGTTGATTAGGACCATTGCCTGTGTTGAACAGGAGGAAGTGGATGAGGAACAGTGCCTGTGTTGAACAGGAGGAGGTTGATGAGGACCATTGCCTGTGTTGAACAGAAAGTGGTTAATGAGGACCATTGCCTGTATTGAACAGGAGGAGCTGGATCAGGAACATTGCCTGTGTTGAACAAGAGAATCTGGATGATGACCAATGCCTGTGTTGAAGAGGAGGAGATTGCAGAGGACCATTGCCTGTGTTTAATCGGAGGAGGTTTACGAGGAACAGTGCCTGTGTTGAACAGGAGGAAGTGGATGATGACCATTGCCTGTGTTGAACAGGAGGAGCTGGATCAGGACCATTGGCTGTGTTGAACAGGAGGAGTTTGATTAGGACCATTGCCTGTGTTGAACAGGAGGCAGTTGATGAGGAACAGTGCCTGTGTTGAACAGGAGGAGCTGGATCAGGACCATTGCCTGTGTTGAACAGGAGGAGTTTGATTAGGACCATTGCCTGTGTTGAACAGGAGGAAGCGGATGAGGACCAGTGCCTGTGTTGAATGGGAGGAGGTGGATGAGGAACAGTGCCTGTGTTGAAGAGGAGGAGGTGGATGAGGACCATTGCCTGCATGAAGAGGAGGAGGTTGATGAAGAACATTTCCTTTGTTGAACAGGAGGAGGTTGATGAGGAACTTTGCCTTTGTTGAATAGGAGGAGGTGGATGAGGAACAGTGCCTGTGTTAACAGGAGGAGATTGATGAGGAACAGTGCCTGTGTTGATCAGGAGGAGGTGGATGATGATCAGTGCCAGTTTTGAACAAGAGGAGATGGAAGACAACGACTAACTGTTCTCAACAAGAGGAGGTGAATGAGGACAAATCCCTTTCTTGAACAGGAAGAGGTGGAGGAGGATCCCAGTACCTTTTTTGAATAAATGGAGCTGCATGATGACCACTGCCTGTTTTGAACAGGAGGTGGTGGAGGGGGACACTTCCTTTTGTTGAACAGGAGGTTGAAGAGGATCAGTGCCTGTATGGATCAATGGTGATACAGGAAGACAGGTGCCTGTGTTAAACAGGAGGAGCTGGATCAGGACCATTGCCTGTGTTGAACAGGAGGAGGTTGATGAGGAACAGTGGCTGTGTTGAACAGGAGGAGGTGGATCTGGAACAGTGCCTATGTTGAACAGGAGGAGGTTGTTGAGGACCATTGCCTGTGTTGAACAGGAGGCGTTTAATGAGGAACAGTGCCTGTGTTGAACAGGAGGTGGATTAGACTGATCTGGATAGAGAGAAACTTTTCCCATTGGCAGAAGGGTCAAGAACAAGACGACACAGATTGAAGGTGATTGGCAAAAGAACCAAAGGCATCATGTGGAAAAACTTTTTTACGCAGCAAGTGGTTAAGATCTGGAATTCACTGCCTGTGGTTGTGGTGGAGGCAGATTCAATCATGGCTTTCAAAAGGGAATTGGACAAATACTTGAAGGGAAATAATTTGCAGGGCTATGGGGAAAGGGCGGGGAATGGGACTGGCTTGATTGCTCTTGCAGAAAGCAGACATGGGATCAACGGGCTGAATGGCCTCCTTCTGTGCTGTAACCACGCTATGATTCTATGATACTGGAAGGTTCAATGCCTGTATTGAACAAGAGGACGTGGATGAGGACCAATGCCTGTATTGAACAAGAGGAGGTGGATGAGGACCAATGCCTGTTTTTGACAAGAGGAGGTGGATGAGGACCAGTGCCTGTCTTGAACAAGAGGATAAGGTTGACGACCATTGCCTGCGTTGAACAACAGGGGCTCCATGACAATCAGACAAGAGGATGTGGATGAGGACCAGTGCCTGTGTTGAACAAGAGAACATGCATTCGGACCAGTGCCTGTTGTGCAAGAGAAGGTGGAGGAGGACCAGTGCCTGTGTTGAACAAAAGGAGGTGGATGGGGACCATTGCTTGTGTTGAACAAGAGGCGACATCTTTTTCAAGATCTTCGCCATTTACAATGTGGAAGGCGGCCTTGCTTGAAATCCTCCATCGTCAATAGGATAACTTCATTCATAAACCTGAAGCTCAACGCAACCAGGAGTTTGCACGCAGCTTCCTGGCTTTCAGCATGTGCCCCTGTTAACTTAGTCATCCACAGTGCTTGATATGTTCTGTTGTGAATATACATTTTTATCAGCAGCCATCTTTAAGAGGGCAATGCAGAATGATTTCACATTGCCATACAATTTAGGAATCTTTTAACAGCCTGAGACACAAAGGCAAAAACTCCTCACTTCAGTATTGCAGAGATCACTCTCATTAAGGATGGGTCCTCTTTGAATTCAAACCCTGAGCTGTCTGATATGCTCTGATATACCCGGTTCTTTTTTTGTTGGAATTTCTAACTACTCTTCAATCTGAAGAAACTTTTACTTGTTAATGATACACATGGCTAATTATAAATTTAGTAAGACAGGACATATAAATGGCTAATTATAAATTAAAGACTGTCTTTGTTCACTCACTCACAGTTTGAACTCTCCTTGGAAAACCTTGCCTCTTTACTCTCTGACGTAGTCCCTTTACACAGTATTTCTAACCCACTCTTCAGTGATCTTCTCAGATTGAGATGCGTTTGATGAGCTCAATTCTTTTTAAACTCTCTCCGTGTTTCTCTCATATGTAAAGATACACATTTTGTGCCACTTTGCTGTTTTATGCCCAACCTGTGGGTTGTCATGGTTTTCATTGTGAAGTCAGGTGAACTCATCCCTCATTTGTGATATGGGCCCTGGGGCATGTGCCCATATAAGTCCTGCCAGCTGTTTGTGGTAGTTTCAGGTGGCTGCGGGTTAATGTACAGCCCTGAGGTACAGAACATACTGACAAAGCAACAATTGCAACCTTTGGCAGCCAGATTGGATTGTGCAGCTGTCTGTCCCTATTTTCGACCCTCACAGTACCAAAGGTTTTCAAAGTACTTGTGCCAAAATATGTTGAAATAGGATTGTCGGATAGACCTTTCTAGTAAAATGCCTCAAAGTTGATATGTTCATTGAACAAATTTAGATTTAAATAACTTAAAAATAAAATATCTGACCTTTTGTACAGTTTAGAATCTTAAAAACATAATTTCCAGGCCCTGGCAAAGTAGGGTAACCATAAGTGCCCCTCATTCCAGTCGGATCGTCTCAAATAATATGTAATTCCATTTGTACGTTAGTAGAAAATGAGCAACACAATCACGTGGCTAAATTTCCGTCCTCACTGTCTATGTGTTATTTGGGTGGAGCGGATAGAACCTGCCCGATTTTATTCCATTGAAATCAATAGTATGGCAATCGGGGGGCAGGCTCTGGTGTGTGCGGGCAATCTAATGTGCCACATTACCACCCAGGCAGTGAAGACAAAAATCTAGCCCATGGTTTGTACCTACATCAGTCTTAACAAATGATTCCCACTGTTATTAATTTGTGAGCTGACTGGACATAAAGAACCATAGAATCATAAAAAGTTATGGCACAGAAGGAGGCCATTTGGCCCATTGTGTTCGTCCCAGCCAAAAAAGAGCAATCCAGCTTAACCCCACTTTCCAGCACTTGGTCCATAGCCCTGTAGGTTACGGCACTTCAAGTGCACATCCAAGCACTTTTTTAATTAGTTGAGGGTTTCTGCCTCTACCACCCTTTCAGGCAGTGAGTTCCAGACCCCCACCATCCTCAGGGTGAAAACATTTCTCCTCAACTCCCCTATAATCCTATGCCCCAGGTCAATGACCCCTCTGCTAAGGGAAATAGGTCCTTCCTATCCACTCTATCTCGGCCCCCCATTATTTTATATACCTCAATTAAATCACCCCTCAGCCTCCTCTGTTCCAATGAAAACAACCCCAGCCTATCCAATCTTTCCTCATAGCTAAAATTCTCCAGTCCAGGCAACATCCTCGTAAATCTCCTGTGCCCTTTCTAGGGTAATCACATCTTTCCTGTAATGTGGTGACCAGAACTGTACGCAGTACTCAAGCTGTGGCCTAATTAGTGTTTTATACAGTTCGAGCATAACCTCCCTGCTTTTATATTCTATGCCTCGGTTAATAAAGGAAAGTCTTCCTCATGCCTTTTTAACCACCTTATCTACCTGTCCTGCTACCTTCAGGGATCTGTGGACATGCACTCCAAGGTCCCTCACTTCTTCTATCTACCCCTCTCAGTTTCCTCCCATTTATTGTGTACTCCTTTGCCTTATTTGCCCTCCTCAAATGCTTTACCTCACACTTCTCCGGATTGAATTCCATTTGCTACTTTTCTGCCCATCTGACCAGTCCATTGATATCTTCCTGCAGTCTGCAGCTTTCCTTCTCACTATCAACCACACGGCCAATTTTTGTTTGGATTGGATTTTGAAAAGGATTGAAACCACTTCATGATGTCATGAGAAAGTTTCTGTGACATCAGACGAATGTTCTATTGTGTAAAATGGAATCTGGAGTTTTGTAACATAGAGGGTAATCCCCCGAGTAACTCCCCCTCCCCCCATCTGCAGTGTTTAGTGAGACAGGAATCAAAGGTTTCACTGAAAATCCTATTTAGTGACTCAGACTGAAGACATGTTCGTGACTTGGACTGTATTATTGTGGGTAACTAATAAAGCTCCTGTGGTATTATTCCGTGTTAGTTTGGGATCTGGAGTGACTTTCTGATGGTACTGCAGTCCTATCACGGTAAAACAGCAAATTTACTGAAGAATATGTCACAACTGATGCAAGGTACAAATATTTCACACCTGACTGATAGTAAAATACTAAGGGCCTCACAAATCGGTATTTAGAATACCGCTGACCTACCATTTCACAAAACTTGCTTATGGTGGAAGTAACATTATTCATTCCTCTCCAAAAGATCTCATCCCAGTTCTTTACATAATGAAATATATTTTGTTGCTCTGTCTCCAAGGAGGATTTACGGTAATTACTTAAAATACGCGGCCTCCAGAATATCCGGAGCCGTTCCAATGTACTCCCACCGTAACTTCTGCAGGGCCCCACTGAAAGCGCCCTAAACTAGGGTGGAACCTGGTTCTGCTGGGTTCCACAAGGTTCCAACCTTCACCCAGAGTTTTCCCTGTGACTGTTGGGGATGGAAATCCGCCCACCCCAAAGATGGTCATCATCATAAGGGGGCAGGGTCAGGGGTGAGGAAACCCTGGCTCGGGAGCTCACCCATCACGGGCTTTTTTTGGGACCCAGCATATGGTCCGTGAAGGTTTGTCAGTTCAGAGCAGGTGTACATCTCTGAAAAATGGCATTTGTGGAGAACCACAGGAGGTCCAGGCCACGATTGAGGCCAGGACCCCCAAAGAGGAGCACAAATGTTCGAAAAAGAAATAGGCCCCGAATTTCTTTGATGTTAGTTATGCTACTTTTAAACTTCTAGAGGAAGTTTCACGCAGGATTCCTGGGTATGCTTATTTGCATTTCACCAGGTGCAAGCTCTGGCTTAAGTCACATGTAGAAGCAGACTGAGCAACTCAGCCCTCAGGAAATCTGCATGCCCAAAGTGATGCAGCCTTTAAAACCTCGCTACAGACTCCAGTCTTCAGCTGAACACTTGTGAACAACAAAGGAATTCTGTATCAATTGCTCACGGCCTCTTCGGATCAAATCGCTTCAGGTCATCTCTCACCCTCATCTTCGGTCCATTTTGACTGCACCATGAATACATACAATATGTTGCAGAGCACACTGTCAGCTTGATGAAGAATTCCCAAACTGCACTTTACAGGTTGATAGATGGATTTCGAAGAGATCTAATGTGGCATATTTTGAGAGGAAAGTATTGTATTACTAGCACTGTTGCTCACCACTCCAGGATCACCCCGGAATGCAAAGATAACCCCCGGCTTCTCTTTTCCATTACCAACCACCTTCTTAAACCCTCTCCCATGCCCCTCCACCCTCACCTCCAACAACAGGTGCAAGGAGCTCGTTGACTTCTTTGTCACTAAGATTGAGACCATTCATTCTGCTGCCTCTGCCATTTGCTTCCCTTCCCCTAGCCCACCAAGCCAAACATCTCCCAAGGTTCCCCCCGACCTAGCCCTGAACTCGCAACTTTCTATAGTTTCCTATCTCCCTTCATGCCCTATCCAAGCTCATCTTGTCCACGAGTCCCACCTCCTGCTCCCGAGCTGCCGGCGTCATCCCTCTGCCTGGCCACTGTCTGAGGCTGAACTAGATTGTTTGCAATCTCGGCTTCCTATTTGACCCTGAGCAGAGCGTCTGACCACATATCCTCTCGACCACCAAGACCAAACTGTTGACCACCCAACTTCCCTTCCTGGCCCCCATGTTAGCTAATATTGTTAACGGTTCCCTCTCCTCAGGTATTGTCCCCATCCCTTTCAAATTTGTCATCATCACCCCCTCCTCAAAAAATTCATCCTTGACCCCTCTGACCTTGCAAACTACTGCCCCATCTCCAAACTCCCTTTCCTCACCAAAAGTTCTTGAACGTGTTGTCGCCTCTAGAATCCGTCCCCATCTTTCCTGCAACTCCATGTTTGAACCCCTCCATTCAGATTTCCACCCCTGCCACAGCAGTGAAACGGTCCTTATCAAAGTCACAAATGATATCCTATGTGACTGTGACCGTGATGAACTGTCCCTCCCCATCCTTCTCGATGTGTCTGCAGCCTTTGACACGATTGACCACACCATCCTCCTCCAATGCTTCTGTCCTCCGTTGTCCAGCTGGGAGGGACTGCCCTCGCCTGGTTTCAATCCTATCTATCAAGTTGTAGCCAGAGAATCTCCTGCAATGGCTTCTCTTCCCACTCCCGCACCGTTGCCTCTGGAGTCCCCCAAGGATCTATCTTTGGCCCACTCCTATTTCTCATCTACATGCTGCCCCTCTGTGACATCATCTAAAATCACAACGTCAGATTCCACATCTGCATTGACAACACCCAGCTCTACCTCACCACCATCTCGCTCAACCCCTCCACTGCCTCGAATTTGTCACACTGCCTTGTCCGACATCCACTATTGGATGAGCAGAAATTTCCTCTGGTTAAATATGGGGAAGGACGAAGCCATTGTCTTCGGTCCTCGCCACAAACTCCGTTCCCTAGCCGCCGGCGTCATCCCTCTGCCTGGCCACTGTCTGAGGCTGAACCAGATTGTTCACAATCTCAGCTTCCTATTTGACCCTGAGCAGAGCGTCTGACCACATATCCTCTCCACCACCAAGACCACCTTCCTTCCACCTCTGTAATACCGCCCGGCTCCGCCGCTGGCTGAGTTCATCTGCTGCTAAAACCCTCATCCATGCCTTTGTTCCCTCCAGACTTGACTATTTCAATGCTCTCCTGGCCAGCCTCCCATCTTCTGCCCTCCATAAACTTGAGCTCATCCAAAACCTTGCTGCCTGTATTCTAACCCCCACAAAATCCAGCTCACCCATCACACCTGTGCTCTCTGACCGACAATGGCTCCCAGTCCACCAATGCCACATATTTTAAATTCCTTCATAGTCTCACCCCTCCCTATCTTTGAAAGCTCCTCCAGCCCTACAACCCTCCAAGAACTCTGCATTCCTCCAACTCTAGCCTCTTATACATCCCACACTCCCTTTGCCTCACCATTGGTGGTCATGCCTTCAACCATTTAGGCCCAAAACTCTGGAATTCCCTCCCTATACCTCTCCCCCTCTCCCATCTCCTTTAAGACAACAACTTGCATTTATATAGCACCTTTAACACAGTAAAACATCCAAAAGCACTTCATAGGAACGTTATCAGACAAAATATGACACCGACCCACATAAGGAGATATCAGGACATGTGACCAAAAGCTTGGTCAAAGAGTTAGGTTTTAAGGAGTGTCTTAAAGGAGGAGAGAGAGGGAGAAGTTTAGGGAGGGAATTCCAGAACTTAGGGCCTAGACAGTTAAAGCCGCCAGTGGAGGGGCGAAGGAAATCGGGGATGCATAAGAGGCCAGAATTAAAAGAACATGGAGTTCTCAGAGGATTGTAGGGCTGGAGGAGGTTACAGAGATAGGGAGGGTCGAGTCCATGGAGTGAGTTGAATACAAGGATAAGAATTTTAAAATCGAGACTTTACGGACTGGAAGCTAATGTAGCCAACAACCTTCTGGAAAACCTACCTCTTTGGCCAAGCTTTTAGTCACCCCTCCGAATATCTCCTGCTTTGGCTCGGTGTCAATTCTTGACCGATTACACTTCTGTGAAGCACCATGTGACCTTTTCCTACGTACAAAGTCACATAAATGCAAGCTGTTGTTATTCTCCTTCTTGTTTTGAAACTGTTTATATCAGTCAACAGTGTACATTTTCAACCTTACTGCTACTGGCACGCAGCTTTGCATTCTGGGTACACACACCAGGGATTCAGGCCCTTGACTCATTACCTAATAGAGCTGATTCCCCGATTATGCTCTCCCAGGTAGTTACTTTATCTGCTGGTAAATTTCTTCAGAGCACTGGGACACAAGCGGGCAGATTGTCGAATACGGCAGCATCAGATGGTGGGTTACAGGCTGTAGCTGATAATCCAAATAATGAAACCTGAAATTTTAAAAAAATGCTTATAGCCTATGAATGTCTTTGGCCATAGCAACTTCATTACAAACTGTTTACACCATAACTTCTTATTCTAAAAATCCTAGTTCCTGGTCTTACTTAAGGCTTGTTAACTTTGAACCTGTGTAATTTCCTGTCCAATTCTTTAATAATTCCCTTGTCCTAATTAATGATTAACCTACTTGCTCAGTCTCCAGGAGGGACTGTTTTAATTTAAAGCAATATAGCTGCCATGTACTTTGATCAATGAGGACCTGTTTTCAAAATGCAGGGCGCTCTGCCCCGAGAGTAAGCTTTCAGGCAGGGTTGGAAAGAGAGAGAGATAGACAGATATTTTGGCAAAATATTAGTTTAACAAAGCCTCGATATTCATTGCTTGAACCTACCCAAAGTGTAAGACATATGTCAGCCTAGTGAAGCTGTAGGTCAACTGAAAACTGTTGCAGTTATGAGTCTGCAACAACTGAACTCAAGGCTATTTAAACTGAAACTAGCTCACTGTGCAAAGAGAGAAAAACAAACCAGTACAAACCATCAGCTAGGAAACCATAAATAAACCAAGTGGCTCCACATCAGTAAGCTGTTTCACTTGGGCTGCTTTTGTTAGTTTTTGTAGAACTTCATGACTTCCTTGTGACCTTGTAGGAACAGTGCCCCTCAAAATTGCCCAAAAGGGTTGCCTTCGAGATTCATAAGGGAATGCCCATCCAATATGGAGTTCAGCTGTTGAACTGAGTGCTGGGAAGTGAATAATTAATACAAGCTTCCAAACATTGAATACAAGCTTTTAAGCAATTAAGTCATAAAGTCATTATCCCTGGCTCAGGTCCAGGGAAGAAGCACTTAATGGGTGGTAAACAGGTCATGGCCCCTCATAATTGTGTGGATCCCTTTGTTAAAAGCAAGGCTGTGGGTGTGGTGGGGTGTGGGGGACGTAAAAGTGGAGCTGGCCAGTGTGGAGATCCATGCTTCAGCACCGACTTGTTGGGGATGATTGACACAAGAAGGGGTGAACCCTTCTGTCACGTGGGTCACTCAGATGCAGAGTTTTTCTTTGTGTTTGGTAGAAGTAACAATATTAGTCTCTGTGTTAATCAGAAGACTTTTATTTCCTCTATTCTTCTTCTGTAAGAACTTTAGCTTAGCAGGACAGAGTGTCAGAGGTTAGAAGCTAAATTATGGCTACACTAGCCTGTCACAGGCAAAGTTAAGAGTGCCATTTAATTGCAAGTAGTCTGAGATCGAGAAAGGTGAGAGGGAAACCAGCTCACAAAACGTCACTCGTGTGTAAGGTGGGTTCAGTGTGAACCAAGGCTCCAAGTGAACCAGATAACTCCAGGGTTCATCGACTCAACACTTCAGAAGCTAATCCTTGTGTCATAAGGAAGTAGATTGACCCAAACATGTCGATCATGAGGACGAGGTTGTGTAAGCTCTGAAGGTTAATCACTCACGTGGACTTGAGATATTTAACAGGCCAGCTATTCAAAGCTGTTAGCTTTTCAGCTATCTCAAGAATTACTCTCAAAGTAATCTCAACAATTTATAACCTAAGACTCTGGTCACTGCTATAGTTAATACTCAGTGTCCGTTATTGCTAATATACACTGAATTTCCAGTGTAACCATTGGTACTTGTTTTGTTAAGTAACTCTGTCCATTACTGATTTGCCACTCAATTTCTAGGTAATTGATTATATTTATGTTTGTCTATTAAACATTCATGCACCAACTTTAACTTTAAGCTGTGATTTGTAACCAGTAAATAGTATTTAGTGCATGACCTGTGGTCTGGCTTCTTCCTTGATGATTTGGCAAGAAAGTGTTAATTCACCCACCCAGCAGCATGAGGGTAACCTAATTAAGGAACCAATATAGGTCAGCGAGCACAGGGATGAACGGGACTTGGTGCGAGTTAGGATAAAGCAGCAGAGTTTTGGATGAGCTCAAGTTTACAGAGGGTGGGAGATGGGAGGCCGACCAGGAGAGCATTGGAATAGTCAAGTTCCAAAGCCTTTCCACCATCTATAAGGCACAAGTCAGGAGTGTGATGGAATACTCTCCACTTGCCTGGATGAGTGCAGCTCCAACAACACTCAAGAAGCTCGACACCATCCAGGACAAAGCAGCCCGCTTGATTGGCACCCCATCCACCACCCTAAACATTCACTCCCTTTACCACTGGAGCAACATGGCTGCAGTGTGTACCATCCACAGGATACACTGCAGCAACTCGGCAAGGCTTCTTTGACAGCACCTCCCAAACCCGCGACCTCTACCACCTAGAAGGACAAGGTCAGCAGGCACATGGGAACACCACCACCTGCACGTTCCCCTCCAAGTCACACACCATCCTGACTTGGAAATATATCACCGTTCCTTCATCGTCGCTGGGTCAAAATCCTGGAAGTCCCGACTGAACAGCACTGTGGGAGAACCTTCACCACACGGACTGCAGCGGTTCAAGAAGGCGGCTCACCACCACCTTCTCAAGGGCAATTAGGGATGGGCAATAAATGCTGGCCTTACCAGCAACACCAACATCCCATGATTGAATAAAGTAAAAAATCTGGAGGGAACAAATTCATGGATGAGGGTTTCAGCAGCAGATGGACTGAGGCAGATGTGAAGATGCGCAATGAGGTGGAGGTAGGCGGTCTTGGTGATGGAGTGGATATGGGGTCAGAAGCTCAGCTCAGGGTCAAATAGGATGCCAGGATTACAAACAGTTTGATTCAGCCTGAGACAGTGGCCAGGGATGGGTCTGGAACCAGTGGCGAGGGAACAGAGTTGTGGGGGGGGGGGAGCTGAAGACAATGCTTTGGTCTTCCCATTGTTTAATTGGAGGAAATTTCGGCTCACCCTGGACTGGATATCAGACAAGCAGTCTGACAACACAGAGGCAGTGGAGGAGTTGAACGAAGCGGTGGTGAGGTTAAGCTGGGTGTCATCAATGTGCATGTGGATCCTGACATCGTGCCTTCAAGTAATGTCGCCGAGGGGCAGCATATAGATGAGAAATAGGAGGGGGCCAAAGATAGATCCTTGCGGGGGGGGGGGGGGGGGGGGGGAGGGGGGGTGGTTGGACTTCAGAGGAAACGGTGTGTGAGTGGGAAGAGAAGATATTGCAGGAGATTCTCTGACTACGACTGGATAGATAGGAATGAAACCAGGCGAGTGCAGTCTCACTCAGGTGAACAACAGAGGAGGGGCATTGGAGGAGGATGGTGTGGTCAATCACGGCAAAGGCCGCAGACAGTTCGAGAAGGACGAGGAGGGACAGTGCACCACAGTGACAATCATATGGGATGTGACTTGATTAGGGCCATTTCAGTTCTGTGGCAGGAGCTGAAACCTGATTGGAGATGTTCAAACATGGAGTTGTGGGAAAGATGGGCATGGATTTGGGAGATGATAACATGTTCAAGGACTTTGGGTAGGAAAGGAACGTTGGAGAGGGTCTAGGGGGATTAAAATATCAGGAGCAAGCAACCCGATCCCACTTACGGCCACCGATTCAGGCCCTGGGCGAGGCTCCCGCTAAAATCAGACTGGAGCCTGCTTAATATGTAAAAGTTGCAGACTGATGATGTCATCAGTGCTGCGACTTACTTTGAACCTCACCACAGGGAGAGTGCCATGCTGTCTGTTGCCCGGCAGCAGCAACAGGACAGAAGGAGCCGGCTGGCCAGAAGATGCCCGGGTAAGGTTTAAAACCTTGCCTGTTTTTAATCTTTTTGTGAGGCAGGAAGAGCAGGAGTGCTCCCCCCCAAGCCTCACAACAAAGCCTTTGGTCTCCCCAGCCCCAATCGCAGCCCCAATATCTGAGGCTCTCCCCTACCCTCCGTGAGCCTTCCCCCTCTACTGACTGCAGGGGACCATTTCCATGGGATCCCAGCTGCAGCCTCCTGCTGCTAATTTCTGCACCCACCCGCCGGCCAGGCAATCAATCTGGCTGGCTGTTGGGCGAGAGTTTGCAGTGATTACTTTAAATGAGGCCCTGCCATTAAGATCAGCAGGGCCTCTACGTCCCTGGCCTTGCCTGGTACTTCACCCGCTACCGGGCTCTCGCGCATCTGTCCTGCCACCCCTTTAATATTGGAGCTGGGTTGTTAGTTTGTAATGACAGAGGGATCAGGTGTGGGTTTTTTGAAGAGTGGGGTGGAGACAGCCGTTTTGAAAAGGAGGGGGACAGTACCTGAGCAGAGGGAACCGTTTACAATATCAGCGAGCTTGGGGTCCATGAAGAGAAGTTGTGTGGTCAGCAGTTTGGTGGGAATAGGGTCGAGAAAGCAGGAGATGGTTCTAATAGTCAAGTTGAGCTCGGAGAGGGATTATGGGGAGATAGGAGCTCGGAGAGGGGGGGAAGATTCCAAAATCCGATGGTTGGCAATCTCACTCGATTAGCAAAAGACTGAAATATTCTTTGAGCATCACGTTCAGTCCTGAGGTGCAACATTTCACCGACTGGCTTGTGCTCCCAAAACCTCCTTTTCCTGATAATTAGTGCAAGTAAGTTTAGCTTTTTAAATTAAATTTTTATTGTTTCCAAACTTCTTTCTCAATTGAACCAAGGCTCTCTGGTTGTTGGAACACCAATTATCAGCATAGAGATAGACAGATCAGGAGGGTAAACACATGGCTGAAAGACGGGTGTGGGAAGGAGGGGTTCCATTTCACCAGTATTGGGACAGGATGGAGCTGTACCGTTGGGACAGGCTCCACCTGAACCGGAATGGGGCCAGTTACGAGTGCAAAGGATAAATAGGGCTGTCGATAAGACTTTAAATTAGTAAGATGGGGTTCGTGATCTGGTGACGATAACGTAAGTCTGAAGAAAAAAGAAATAGGAAATGAGAGTAAAGGTCAGACCAAGGTAAGGAATAAGGGTAACATAAACTGTCAGGGAATAAATACAGTTATAGAACATTAGTACAAAACGACTATTAAAAATAAAGTGAGGGGGACAATTAATAAAAACAAATTAAATTGCCTGTACAGCAATGTGCACAGCATCTGAAACAAAATGGGGGAACTGGAGACAATAATTCACAGTGAGGAGCCAGATGTGATAAGGGTAACTGAAACATGGGTATATAAGGAGCAGGACTGTCAATTAAACATTGCAGGATATAATGTACTTGGAAAAAAAAGGGAAGGGAGAAGGCAGGGTTGGGGGAGGGGGGCGGTGGGATAGCTGTACTAATTAGAGGCAACATGATGGCAATAGAAAAAAGGGACATGAGTAACATTAAGATCGAAACAGAATCTATTTCGATTGAGACAAAGGATAAGAAGGGATCGATCACTTTAATATGTATATTCCACAGATCACGTAATAGTGGAAGGGAAGTGGAGGATGAAATACGTAGACAAATCAATGAAGTGAGTAAAAAAACATTGAATAATAATCATGGGAGATTTTAACTACCCAAAATAAACTGGCAAGAAGAGATAGGTAAAGGGGATCGAGTTTTTACAGTGTGTACAGGACTCCTTTCTTCCCCAGTATGTGAGAAGCCCAACAAGAAAGGAATCACTGCCGGATCTAGTAATGGGGAATGAACCAGAGCAGATAAGAGCAGTAAGCATCAGGGAACATCTAGGCAATAGCGATCATAACATAAATAAGAAAAACATAAGTAAGACAAAGACCAAAGTAATAAATTGGAATAAAGCTAATTTTGAGGGGATGAGAATGGAACTAGGAAAAGTAAACTGGACAAAAATTCTAACAGACAGAGATAGAACAGCAGTGGGAAATATTTAAAACGGTGATCAATAGAGTTTGGGAGAAATATATTCCTCTAAAAGACAAGAACAAACTAGTCAATAATAAAACACTATGGATGAATAAAGAGAAAAGGGAAAAATTGAAACCAGAGAAAAAGGCATACTCTAAGTACATAGACAATAAAGGAAAGGATGCCAAAAGGAAAACAAAGGTTAGGAAAGAAGTCAAAAAAACAATTAGGAAAGCAAAGAGGAACTACGAAATTAAATTATCAAGGAATATAAAAAGAAATAGTAAAGTGTTCTACAGACACATAAATAACAAAAGAAAAATCAGGAAAGGGATAGGGCCACTAAGGAATACACAAGATAAACTCAGGAGGTAATGACAGCAGGATGGAAGAAATATTGAATTATTACTTTGCCTCAGTATTTACCAGGGAGACTAACAAGGTGGACATGACATTGGTAGAAGAGATCAAAAAATATATAAAGACATTTAAGATAGAAAGGGAGGAGATAATTGATAAACCAATCAAACTAAGAGAGGATAAAACCCCTGGTCCAGATGGATTGTATCCATGCATATTAAAAGAGGTTAGGGAAGAGATAGCAAAGGCACTTACATATATATAAAAATTCATTAGAAAAGGGAATAGTGCCAGAAGACTGGCAGACAGCTAAATGTTATTCCAATAATTAAAAAGGGAAATAGAACAAGCCCAGGGAACTATAGACCAGTAAGCTTAATGTCAGTGGGAGGAAAAGTAATAGAATCTTCACTCAAAGGTGTAATGGAAAACCATCTAGAAAATGAAAATATAATAAAGAATAGTCAGCATGGATTTCAGAAGGGAAAATCATGCTTGACCAACCTTATTGAATTCTATGAAGAAGTAACAGATAGAGTAGACAAGGTTAATGTAGTAGATGTAATATATTTGGGTTTTCAAAAGGCCTCGATAAGGTGCTGCGTTGTAGACTCATGAATAAGGTCAAAGCATGTGGAGTCAGGGGGCAGGTAGCAGAATGGACAGCAAATTGGCGACAAAACAGAAAACAGAGAGTAGGGGTTAGGGGTAGCTACTCAGACTGGCAAAAGGTGGGAAGTGGTGTATACCACAGGGATCGGTGCTGGGACCACTGTTGTTCACAATTTACATTAATGATTTGGATTCAGGAATCAGAAGTACAATTTCAAAATTTGTGGATTATGCCAAATTGTGGGAATAGTTAGTACAATGTGCCAAAAGCAACAGGACATTAATAAACTTGCAGAATGGGCATGTAATTGGTAAATGAGTTTCAATATAGTTAAGTGTGATGTGGTTCATTTTGGTAGGAAGAATAAGGAGGCCACATACTGCTTGGATATCAAGAGTCGAGAAACATAGTATCATAGAATGGTTACAGCAAGGAAGGAGGCCATTTGGCCCATCGAGCCCGTGCCAGCTCTTTGTAAGAGCAATCCAGTTAGTCCCATTCCCCCACTCTTTCCCCATAACCCTGCAATTATTTTCCCTTTAAGTATTCATCCAATTCCTTTTGAAAGCCACAATTGAATCTGCTTCCACCACCCTTTCAAGCAATGCATTCCAGATCATAACTACTCACTGTTTAAACAGGTTTTTCCTCATGTTGCCTTTAGTTCTTTTGCCAATAACCTTAAACCTGTGTCCGCTGGTTCTCAACCCTTCCGCCAATGGCAAGACGTTCTCTTTATTTACTTTATCTAAACCCTTCATGATTTTGAACACTCCTCTTAATTTGAAATTTCCTCTTAACTTTCACTGCTCTAAGGAGAATAACCCCAGCTTCTCCAGTCTATCCACATAACTGAAGTCCCTCATCCCTGGAACCATTCCAGTAAATCTTTTCTGCATCCTCTCTAAGGCCTTCACATCCTTCCTAAAGTGCGGTGCCCAGAATTGGACACAGTACTCCAGCTGTGGCCGGACATGGCCGAACCAGTATTTTATAAAGATTCAACGTAACTTCCTTGCTTTTGTACTCTATGCCTCTATTTATAAAGTCCAGGATCCCGTATGCCTGTTTAACCACTTTCTTAACCTGTCCTGCCACCTTTAAAGATTTGTGTACATATAGCCCCAAGTCTCTCTGTTCCTGCAACCCCTTTGGTATTGTATCATCTAGTTTATATTGCCTCTCTTCATTCTTCTAGCCAAAATGTATCACTTCTCACTACTCTGCATTAAATTTCATCTGCCATGTTTCCACCCATTCCACCAACCTGTCTATATCCTCTTGAAGTCTATCACTATCCTCCTCACTGTTCACTACACTTCCAAGTTTTCTGTCATCTGCAAATTTGGAAATTGTGCCCTGTACACCCAATTCCAAATCATTTATATATATCAAAAAAAGCAGTGGTCCGAGTACCGACCCCTGGGGAACATCCTGTATACCTTTCTCCAGTCTGAAAAATAACCGTTCACTACTCTCTGTTTCCTGCAACTTAGCCAATTTTGTATCCATAAATGGGAAAGAGGAGCAAAGGGATCTAGGGGTACAGATACACAAATCACTAAAAGTAGCAATGCAAGTTAATAAGGCCATAAAGAAGGTAAATCAAGCACTGGGATTCATTTCTAGAGGGATAGAATTGAAAAGCTTATATAGAACCAATTCTGTATCCATTGCTCCCTTTATTCCATGGGCCGCAATCTTAATAGCAAGCCTACCATGTGGCACTTTATCAAACGCTTTTTGAAAATCCATATACACCACATCAACTGCATTGCCCTCATTGACCATCTCTGTTACCTCATCAAAATATTCTATCAAGTTGGTTAAACATGATTTGCCTTAAACAAATCCATGCTGGCTTCCCCTAATCAATCCATACTCATCCAAGTGACTGTTAATTCTGTCCTGGATTATCATTTCCAAAAGTTTCCCCACCACCGAGATTAACTGGCCTATAGTTGCTGGGTTTATCTTTGCACCCTTTTTTGAACATGGGTGTAACATTTGCAATTCTCCAGTCCTCTGGCACCACCCCCGTATCTAAGGATGTCTGGAAGATTATGGCCAGTACCTCTGCAATGTCCCCCCTTACTTACCTCAGCATCCTATAGTGCATTCCATCCGGACCAGGTGACTTATCAATGAGAGGTTATACCTGTTAGGAAAGATTGAAGAGATTCGAGCTTTTTTCTCTGGAAAAGAGAAGACTGAGTGGTGACCTGATAGAGGTCTTTAAAATTATGAAAGGATTTGATAGGGTAGACGTAGAGAAGATGTTTCCACTTGTGGGGGAGACCAGAACTAGGGTCCATAAATGTAAGATAGTCACTAATAAACCCAATGGGGAATTCTGGAGAAACTTCTTTGCCCAGAGAATGGTTAGAATGTGGAACTCGCTACCACAAGGAGTAGTTGAGGCAACTAGTATAGATGCATTTAAGGGGCAGTTAGATAAACACATGAGGGAGAAAGGAATAGAAGGATATGTTGATGGAGTTAGATGAAGAAGGGTGAGAGGAGGCTTGTGTGGAGCATAAACACTGGCATGGATCTGTTGGGCCAAATGGCCTGTTTCTGTGCTGTACCTTCTATGTAATTCTATTGTATTAAAAGTTTCTTTGACAGCCTATTACTAGATAATAATAGATCCAGGTTATGTCTATCTATTTAAGTAAATGTCTTGCATCTAATGTATTCCCATAATGCATGGGAGAATGAATGTCACACTTCAAAATGTCATTTAGAAAACGCCATACATTTATCACAATTATTGCTAGATTCAAATAACTGCTATCTATTACTCTAATCATACTGATGTGCTCAAGTATAGACAGGCAGTAAAACCTACTAATCACAAAGCAGTCGACAGATAGGACAAGCTACCAATGATAAACAACCAAACCCACACAAAGAAGCCAATCCAATGACTCAATCTTTTCAAAGCCAGCAGTTGGAAACCAGCAACTGCAACAAAATGAGCCTTTGTTAAAAAATATTTGGTGTCAGGCTGTAGGCAACACTGGCAAGGCAGCATTTATTGCCCATCATTAGTTGCCCTCAGGGCATTAGGAGTCACCTGTATGATGTGGACTCAAATGTCGACCAGTCAATTGAATGTTGGCAGATTCCCGATCCTGAAGGACATTCGTGAGCCAGTTGAGTTTTTATTGAATCTGACAGCTTTCATGGTCATTTTTCTGGTGGCAGCCCACTAATTACCAGATTTATTAAATTCAATTTCATAGCTTGCTATGGTGGGATTTAACCTCATGACCTCTGGGCTGCTGGTCCACTACCATAATCGCTACATTACATTACATTACTTAGACAAATATTTCTAATTTTCTGGCCCACCATCTTGTTTCCTCAGCTAGTCAATTGTATGCAGGTAACATATAAAATTTCTCATGTAACAACCTAAATAATTTTCAAAATTAGTTAAACATGTCCCTAAAAATGTCCAAGTGATGTTGGCACCCTGGCCAATATGTTTTGCCTTGTACACTCATCCTTTTACTGCTCATGAATGAGAAGAAGATTTGAAAACAAGTGGACAAATAGACAGCACAATAAGTAAAGGGTGTGTGAGCCCTGTATTCAGAGAGGGACAGAATAGAAAACAAACAGAAAGACACAGGGAATGCCACATAAAGAGTAGGAAAGGAGTCACAATTACAGGAAGAGAAGAATGATTGTCTTTTCTTTCTTTTCTGTGAGCAAAGCAGAGGAGATCAACTGTATTATATAATGCTCCCAGTATAGCACACTTGTTATTATAAAATAGCGTATGATCTGACTCAGAAGGTATAGATTAGCAATTCAGCACTGGTGGGTGTGAGGGATGAAGGGGCCATATTGTGGAGTAAGAAGTAGACAGACTTGGTAATGGATTGGATGCAGGCTTTGAATCTGAGTGTAGGATTCAACAGAATATTGAAATTGCACAGTGTTGGGATAAGATTCAGTAAGCAGCTGGGGAACGGGGTTGGAATCAAAAACTACATTGCAAAGTTTCTGGTGAGACCCGAACAGCTGGCTTGCCAATGTTTAGTTCGAAGAATTGTTAGGCCATCCATCACACAGGTGGTTAGATAGTAGAGAAAAAGAATCTTCTTGTGGTATATATTAATAATTTGGATTTGAATGTGGGGAGCTTGATCAAGAAGTTTGCAGATGATACAAACATTGGCTGTATGGTTGATAATGAGGAGGAAAGCTGTAGACTGCAGGAAGATATCAATGGACTGGTCAGGTGAGCAGAAAAGTGGCAAATGGAATTCAATCCAGTGAGGTAATGCATTTGGGAAAGGCAAACAAGGCAAGGGAATACACAATAAATGGGAGGATACTGAGAGGTATAGAGGAACAAAGCGACCTTGAAGTCCATGTCCACAGATCCCTGAAGGTAGCAAGTAGATAAGGTGGTTAAAAAGGCATACAGGATACTTTCCTTTATTAGCTGAGGCATAGAATATAAGAGAAGGGAGGTTATGCTAGAACCATATAAAACATTGGTTAGGCCACAGCTTGAGTACTGCGTACAGTTCTGGTCACTGGAAAGATGTGATTGCACTAGAGAGGGTACAAAGGATACTTACGAGGATGTTGCCTGGACTGGAGAATTTCAGCTATGAGGAAAGATTAGATAGACTGGGGTTGTTTTTTTGGAACAAAGGAGACTGAGGGGAGATTTAATTGAGGTATATAAAATTATGACTGGACTAGATAGAGTGGATAGGGAAGACCTATTTCCCTTAGCAGAGGGGTCAGTAACCTGGGGGGCATAGATTTAAAGTAATTGGTAGAAGGATTGGAGGGGAGCTGAGGAGAATTTATTTCACCCAGAGGGTGGTGGGGGTCTGGAACTCACTGCCTGAAATGGGGTTAGAAGCAGAAACCCTCATCTCATTTAAAAAGTACTTGGACGTGCACTTGAAGTGCTGTAACCTACAGGGCTACGGACCAAGTGCTGGAAAGCGGGATTAAGCTGGATTGCTCTTTTTTGGCCGGCACAGACACGATGGGCCAAATGGCCTCCTTCTATGCCGTAACTTTCGATGACTTTATGATTCTAAGAATAGTAGTAGAGGTAAAGCTGGCTGTTATCACAATACATATGGAAGCTGACGCCAGGCTTATGGATACTATTTCTGAGAAGCAGCATATGAAGAATGGGAGGGGGCTGAGGTTGCAAACTTGCTCGTGTGGCCACAGATGGAGAAGTCATTGCAGGTGATATGCTAGCTACATTGGGACAGATAGGAATAGAAACAAAAAGGGTGGTGCTATGGAGATTGAAAATGGAGGTGAAGAGGAGGATGCAGTGGTTAACACAGTGACGTTGAGAAGAACAAAGAGGGATAAGACACCATAGTTGCAGTCACACAAGATATCACTGGTAACTTTGATCATGGAAGTCTCTGTGCTGTGCTGGGATGGAAGCCAGACTGAAGAGATTCAAACAGAGAGCAGATGAACACAGAATTGGTTACAATGATTGTCAATAATTGCCTCTGCGGACATCCCAGATAGACTTGTAACCAGGGTGTCCACCAATCTTCCACCGAAGTTATAGTGGCCAATTGGGAGAAACCTAGAGGAAATTCCCAGCTGCTGCATTTTGAGAAGGGTGTGATGATAGCAGTTTTGAAAGTAGAGGGAACTATGCCTTTGAAGAGGAAGCAGTTAGTAATATCTGAGCACTGGAACAAGGAAAAGGGTGTTCCAATAGTCAGGAGTTGGGTGCAGAGGTGGTTGAGAAAGCAAGTGATGAGACACATGTAGGAGCTGGGGTAAGGGAAGACCTGGGGAGTGGAGGGGAAAATGGGACGCTAAGAGGCTGAGGCATCTGAGTTGTCGTCTCAATTTTGGAGACAAAGAAATCCACCTTTCATATACTTTTATATTGTATGCAACATTTATCAATAACTTGTATATCTCCTGTGGCATTGCTCAGATCATACTTCACGGACGAACAGTAAACTGTTTAAAAGCACCGATGCGCTGTTCAGCTGTACGTTTTAGTTTTCTTCAAAGTCTGAAGATTTGGTTGTTTAAATAAATCATTCCAAGAAGGTCGGAATTTACCAAGAAATTAAATGAAATTAAATGTAATTTTCAATGGAAACTATGCCACAAAATATGCAGCAATTAAAAATACTTACAGCTTCATTTTTACTTCTCATTTCAAACTCAAATAAAACAAATGCTTTGCCTCTAATGCCCCAGTTTCAATCTAATCCATCCACTGGGAACAGGATGGGTTCGGGTCAAATGCCATCAGAAATAATGATCCAGAATTGCTGTAGGCGGGCAACGAAGGCGTCTGCTGTTAATTAGAATTGTCCTTGCCCGTTTAATGTTGATGATTTTTTGCGCCACAAGTTGCTGGAAGTACAAGCTGATAACGTTGCAGTGAGGGAAACTGGGCATCTTGGAACAAAGGAACATAGGAACAAGAGTAGGCCATTTAGCCCCTCCAGCCTGTTCCGCCATTCAATGAGATCATGGCTGATTTGTAACTGAACTCCATGTACCCGCCTTAGCCCCATATCGCTTAATAACCTTGGTTAACAAAAATCTATCAATCAGATTTAAAATTAACAATTGAGCAAGCATCAACTGCCATTTGCAGAAGAGAGTTCCAAACTTCTACCACCCTTTGCAAGTAGAAGAGTTTCCTAACTCCACGCTTGAAAGTCCTGGCTCTAATTTTTAGGGTATCCCCTGGTCCAAGACTCCAAAACCGGCAGAAATAGTTTCTCTCTATCAAACCCATCAGTTCCCCTTAATATCTTGAAAACTTCGATCAAATCACTCCGTAATTGTGTAAATTCCAGGGAATGCAACCCTAGTTTATGTAATCTCTCCTCGTATTTTAACCCTTGGAGTCCAAGTATCATTCTAGTAAATCTACCCTGCACTCCCTCCAAGGCCAATATATCCTTCCTAAGGTGCAGTGCCCAGAACTGAACACAGTACTCCAGGTGTGGTCCAACCAGGGCTTTGTACAGCTGTAGCATAACTTCTACCCCTTTGTATTCTAGTCCTCTAGATATAAAGGCTAGCATTCCTTTAGCCTTTTTGATTATTTTCTGCACCTGTCCATGGACCCCTAAGTCTCTTTGCACCTCCACTGTTTTGAGCTTTTCACCATTTAGAAAGTACTGAGTGAACAGGGCAAGCAACTGTGTATTTTTTTTTATTCGTTCATGGGATATGGGCGTTGCTGGCGAGGCCAGCATTTATTGCCCATCAGTAGTTGGCCTCAAGGTGGTGGTGGTGAGCCATCTTCTTGAACAACTGTAGTCCGTGTGGACAAAGTTCTCCCACAGTGCTGTTAGGAAGGGAGTTCCAGGATTTTGACCCAGCGACAACGAAGGAACGGTGATATATTTCCAAGTCGGGATGGTGTGTGACTTGGAGGGGAACGTGCAGGTGGTGTTGTTCCCATGTACCTGCTGCTCTTGTCCTTCTAGGTGGTAGAGGTCGCGGGTTTGGGAGGTGCTATCGAAGAAGCCTTGGCGAGTTGCTGCAGTGCATTCTGTGGATGGTAACACTGTAGCCACTGTGTACCGGTGGTGAAGGGAGTGAATGTTTAGGGTGGTGGATGGGGTGCCAATCAAGCTGGCTGCTTTGTCCTCGATGGTGTCGAGCTTCTTGAGTGTTGTTGGAGATGCACTCATCCAGGCAAGTGGAGAGTATTCCATCACACTCCTGACATGTGCTTGTAGATAGTGGAAAGGCTTTGGAGAGTCAGGAGGTGAGTCACTCGCCGCAGAATACCCAGCCTCTGACCTGCTCTTGTAGCCACAGTATTTATGTGGATGGTCCAGTTAAGTTTCTGGTCAATGGTGAGGGATTCGGCGATGGTAATGCTGTTGAATGTCAAGGGGAAGTGGTTAGACTCTCTCTTGTTGGAGATGGTCATTGCCTGGCACTTGTCTGGCGCAAATGTTACTTGCCACTTATCAGCCCAAGCCTGGATGTTGTCCAGGTCTTGCTGCATGCGGGCTCGGACTGCTTCATTATTTGAGGGGTTGCGAATGGAACTGAACACTGTGCAGTCATCAGCGAACATCCCCATTTCTGACCTTATGATGGAGGGAAGGTCATTGATGAAGCAGCTGAAGGTGGTTGGGCCTAGGACACTGCCCTGAGGAACTCCTGCAGCAATGTCCTGGGGCTGAGATGATTGGCCTCCAACAACCACTACCATCTTCCTTTGTGCTAGGTATGACTCCAGCTACTGGAGAGTTTTCCCTCTGATTCCCATTGACTTCAATTTTACCAGGGCTCCTTGGAGCCACAATCGGTCAAATTCTGCCTTGATGTCAAGGGCAGTCACTCTCACCTCACCTCTGGAATTCAGCTCTTTTGTCCATGTTTGGACCAAGGCTGTAATGAGGTCCGAAGCCGAGTGGTCCTGGCGGAACCCAAACTGAGCATCGGTGAGCAGGTTATTGGTGAGTAAGTGCCGCTTGATAGCACTGTCGACGACACCTTCCATCACTTTGCTGATGATTGAGAGTAGACTGAGGGGGCGGTAATTGGCTGGATTGGATTTGTCCTGCTTTATGTGGACAGGACATACCTGGGCAATTTTCCACATTGTCGGGTGGATGCCAGTGTTGTAGCTGTACTGGAACAGCTTGGCTCGAGGCGCGGCTAGCTCTGGAGCACAAGTCTTCAGCACTACATCCGGGATGTTGTCGGGGCCCATAGCCATTGCTGTATCCAGTGCACTCAGCAGTTTCTTGATGTCACGTGGGGTGAATCGAATTGACTGAAGACTGGCTTCTGTGATGGTGGGGATATTGGGAGGAGGCCGAGATGGATTATCCACTCGGCACTTCTGGCTGAAGATGGTTGCAAACGCTTCAGCCTTGTCTTTTGCACTCACGTGCTGAACTCCGCCATCATTGAGGATGGGGATGTTTGCAGAGCCTCCGCTTCCCGTTAGTTGTTTAATTGCCCACCACCATTCACGACTGGATGTGGCAGGACTGCAGAGCTTTGATCTGATGCTTGTGGAATTGCTTAGCTCTGTCTATAGCATGTTGCTTCCACTGTTTAGCATGCATGTAGTCCTGAGTTGTCGGTTCACCAGGTTGGCACCTCATTTTTAGGTACGCCTGATGCTGCTCCTGGCATGCTCTTCTACACTCCTCATTGAACCAGGGTTGATCCCCTGGCTTG
This sequence comes from Heptranchias perlo, assembly GCF_035084215.1. Classification (NCBI taxonomy): domain Eukaryota; kingdom Metazoa; phylum Chordata; class Chondrichthyes; order Hexanchiformes; family Hexanchidae; genus Heptranchias; species Heptranchias perlo. The sequence goes on along the minus strand of NC_090329.1, from coordinate 35,347,030 downwards.
TTGTTAATGGTAAAGTGAGGAATATGCCAGACCATGAAGTTACAGATTGTGCTAGAATACAATTCTGCTGCTGCTGATGGCCCACAGCGCCTCATGGATGTCCAGTTTTGAGCTGCTCGATCTGTTCTGAATCTATCCCATTTAGCAACGTGATAGTGCCACACAACACATTGGATGGTGTCCTCAGTGCGAAGACGGGACTTTGTCTCCGCAAGGACTGTGCAGTGGTCACTCCTACCAATACCGTCATGGACAGATGCATTTGCGACAGGTAGATTGGTGAGGACAAGGTCAAGTTAGTTTTTCCCTCGTGTTGGTTCTCTCACCACCTGCCACAGGCCCAGTTTAGCAGCTATGTCCTTCAAGACTCGGCCAGCTCGGTCAGTAGTGGTGCTACCGAGCCATTCTTGGTGATGGACATTGAAGTCCCCCACCCAGATTACATTTTGTGCCCTTGCTACCCTCAGTGCTTCCTCCAAGTGGTGTTCAACATGGAGGAGGACTGATTCATCAGCTGAGGGAGGGCAGTGGGTGGTAATCAGCAGGAGGTTTCCTTGCCCATGTTTGACCTGATGCCACGAGATTTCATGGGGTCCAGAGTCAATGTTGAGGACTCCCAGGGCCACTCCCTCCTGACTCTATATCACTGTACTGCCACCTCTGGTGGGTCAGGACATACCCAGGGATGGTGATGGAAGAGTCTGGGATGTTTGCTGAAAGGTATGGTTATGTCACGCTGTTGCTTGACTCATCTGTGGGACAGCTCTCCGAATTTTGGCACAAGTCCCCAGATGTTAGTGAGGAGGACTTTGCAGGGTCAACTGGGCTTGGTTTGCCTTTGTCGTGTCCGGTTTTATTCTTATTATGACTCTTTTTAAGCAAGATTTTACAACTGAGTGGCTTGCTAGGCCATTTCAGAGGGCAATTAAGAATCAACCACATTGCTGTGGGTCTGGAGTCACATTTAGGCCAGACTGGGTAAGGACAGCAGGTTTCCTTCCCTGAAGGGTATCAGTAAACCGTTTTTACGACAATCCGGTAGTTTCATGGCCACCATTACTGATACTAGTATTTTAATTCCAGATTTTTTATTTAATTAATTGGATTTAAATTCCCCATCTGCCGTGGCTGGATTTGCACTCATGACTCCGAATTATTAGTCCAGGCCTCTGGATTACTAGTCCAGTAATATAACCACTATGCTATCTCCTTAACTCGTTTGAAGGATTGTGAAATTAACAGTGCAAGGACTGAGAAGCAAGTGTAAATTAGAGCGGGTGAATTCAATGTCAAATCAGGTACAGAAAGAAAAATAAAGAAAGGGAAAGAAATATTTGATTAAGAAAGAGAGAGAAAAAAGACAGAAAGGAAAAGTAAAATAAAATTAATTTAAATTTTTTTAAAAACTCCAACAACAATTGGAACCTGAAGGAATGGGACTCCACATGTAATGGTTAATTTTCAGTGCCAGAGAGGTTGACTGGAAGTAATTAGAATCATAGAACCATAGAAAGGTTACAGCACGGAAGGAGGCCATTTGGCCCATCGAGTCTGCTCCGGCTCTATGCAAGAGCAATCCAGCTAGTCCCACTCCCCCGCCCTTTCCCCGTAGCCCTGCAATTTTTTTCCTTTCAAGTACTTATCCAGTTCCCTTTTGAAGGCCATGATTGAATCTGCCTCCACCACCCACTTGGGCAGTGCATTCCAGATCATAACCACTCACTGTGTAAAAAAGTTTTTGTTCATGTCACCTTTGGTTCTTTTGCCAATCACCTTAAATGTATGCCCTCTGGTTCTTGACCCTTCCGCCAATAGGAACAGTTTCTCTCTATCTACTCTGTCTGGACCCTTCATGATTTTGAATACCTCTATCAAATCTCCTCTCAACCTTCTCTGTTCCAAGGAGAACAATCCCAGATTCTCCAGTCTATCCACGTAACTAAAGTCCCTCATCCCTGGAAACATTCTAGTAAATCTCTTCTGCAACCTTTCTAAGGCCTTCACGTCTTTCCTAAAGTGTGGTGCCCAGAACTGGACACAATACTCCAGTTGTGGCCGAACCAGTGTTTTATAATTAACATTTATCATGTTGTTAAAAGGGTACTTAGACTTGAAATGACTTGACTTAACTTTCTGTGGTGAGTTTAGCTCATATCTACTGCACAAATACAGGAACTTCATGCCATTCAATGCATGCCAATGGTGAGGCAGACAGCGAGATGCCGTTTTTGTGAAGCTGATGGTGGAGCGGCGCAACTCGGACAGCAACTTTTGGATTTCCATGTTTAACCGTGCATCTGCCCCTGCCTGAAGTTGCTGTACCATTTGCTCATAAATAATGGCGAGCGCCATTAGCCTCACTGTTATTTTGACAGCAAATTCTGGGCCAGTGTAATACAGTACAACCTGTTCCATTCAGAATTGGAGCTCTTTTGGCTTCATGAAATGGCTTATTATGACATTTTTTTTTAGTAATGAGATATAGCTCTTAAAATCATTCATTTAATTGATAAAATGATCAGGTAAGCTTTACATTACTTGTCATATTGATTATCAACTCTAGTGAGCCCAAACAGCAGCGGGTCCTTGAAGCACATTTTTTTTTTCTCTTTCCCTCAAGGATTAAAATTGAACTCTGCTCTTTACATGGAAGTGCTCATATTTGGTCAGCAAAGGGGTATTGTTTTGTTCCACTTATCCATAAAGAGCTGGAAAACTTGAAGATTTTACTAAATTGCTTTTTAAGTGTTTACTGACTGGAGCTGTCAGATTACTATCAGGCCCCTGAGTCACGAGGCTAATGGAATTTTGACAGTTGGAGAACTCAGCACAAATGGCATAATTGTTATACCGTGCCAGACAGTCTTTTTAAAAAAAGGATTACAAAAGGTCTACCCAGGAGGAAGGAATGTCTATGGCAATATAGATAAGTTGTTAACTATATATATTTTTAAAATTACTCATAGATGAATTCATATATTCCATTATCCTGCTCATCATTTCTTGTGCGTGATCACTTTTAGGTCAGAGTATCTTATTTTCTGTTTCAGTGGATGTCAGTCACCGTGTTACACAACCAGCACCTTCCTGCACAAAGCCAACAGGGGAGAAAACTGAAGGCTGAGCACAATCAAGGCAAGACGTAATGGGGGCGAACTCAGTCTTGGGCAGTAGCCCATTAAAGGCAATGGAAAAGGAAATCAGGCCGAATGTAAAACAGACGGCTGATTCATTATCGCCCGTTTTACGTTACCGCAAAACTAATTTCACCCCCAAAAGGTTGAAAGAGAGGCATTCAGCCAAAAGTCCAGATCCAACCACATGCTTTGTATTGTTTTATACTGTACTTATGCTCACCCTTTGACTTGTGGTGTATCTAGGTTAGAATCTGTCGTAACTTTAGCAGTACTGGCTTAGCATAATGCTGCAGTGACATTCATATCACAAACGCAAGAGTATTCAGGGGGCCAATCTGTTGTTTGTAAATAAATGAATTGTCTATGTTTGTGCTTGCAAAAAAAGGCTTGATGAGGAGCAAGAGAATGTCTACAATGCAGCAATTACTCAATTATGTATTCAAATACTCGCTTCTACTGTTCATTACAGCTATAGTTCTGCCTATCATTTCTTCTCCATGCCCTTTAGTTTAGTTAAAACAATCTTGTTATTCCAGGACTGTTGCTCTATTTACTGCCTGGCAACATGATAATTTACAGCAATGAAACTGACAATGTGCTGGAGGGAATTATCAAGCAACAGTCTGCATCACACACTTTCCTTTTCAACTTCATTCATATTTAATGACAATTTGCTCTGTTTGCATCATAACAGGAAGTAAGAACAACCTCCAAGGGTCAACGGTAAAGGAATGCTAATGGTGTCATGAATACATTTTGATGTTACCCTTCTACCACCTTTAACTCTAACCTTCTAACTTTGAGCTCACTCTAATTGCCAGATTATGTCATCAATAGAATAAGTATCCATAACAACATAAACTAGACAACTGACACTACAATTATCACTCTGTCCTTGTGAAATCAATGAGGTTGTAATATAACATTCAAGGTTGGTATTTGATTATGTCACAGTGGATCAAATGTTATTACTTGATCCAGTGTGACATAATCAAATATCAACCTTGAATGTTATATTAGCAAATAATGTCATAATAGGTCAACCAATGATGCCAAAACAGTGCCATGCCATTGACTGGAGAAATATATCCTGAACAAAGTCCTTCTATCACAGATAGTGCATGCCATTCAACCAATCGGCTTACAAAAATGACTCCTACCTATCTTTTCTTTTCACAGTACAGCCTATGGTAAGAAAATCCATCTATGAATTTTGTTTTGACAGTTGTCTTAACGAGGGTTGGAGGGTGGGGGGTTGAATCCTCCTCTCTGATCCTGCCTGAAGTTGGGTGGGATCACGGTGCAAGATAATGGAAAATTCAGGTGGTGAGGTCTGCTGACACCTTACCAGCCCAACTGGGATTTTTTTCTTTTATTCGTTCATGGGATGTGGGTGTCGCTGGCGAGGCCAGCATTTATTGCCTATCCTATCCACTCTTTCCCTGCCTGCCACATTCCATTGATGTCCATGACATCACTGGAATGGCAAGAAGACAAGGGGACTAAACATGGTGTGTCTCTGTTCAAGTGAGAATTAAAATAAAAACTTTATTTGTTCATAAAAACGAACACATTCAGTTATTTTGTGAAGCCATCATACAGTTCAGTCACATGATATGTCCAGGAGGATACACTGGCACACTGAGGTTGTTATTACTATTGTGTACACACTGGGAATAATATACTGTTTGTAGATAAAATATTTTTTGAAAACTCTACCCATCCCTGGTAGATGAGACCTGGCAGAATGTGGCTATAAGGGCACGTTTCTGCACATATTCTGGTCCTGCCCCGCCCTCCAGCCCTTCTGGACAGAGGTGGTGGAAGCCACAGAAGCTGTGACAGACCAGGCCATTCCGCTGGATCCAAACCCATGCATACTTAGCCTACTGCCTGCTGGACAAGCAACCCCCATCACTTGTAAGCTCACACAGATCTCACTCCGGATAGCAAGAAGATGTAACCCCTGTTGTGGTGCAGCCCTAAACCCTCTACAACAAATAAGTAATTTAGGATATATGGAACATCTGCCAGTCAGGGAAAATAATGTACGGGCTACACATGGAGCTCAGGAAACAACAGGAGATACTGGGTTGCTTCCTGTGGGCCAGCCTCCCACCCAAAGTTTCCACAACCAGGCCAGTGTGAGGACTGGGTGCAGAGAAGAGACGCCCAGGTAGCCAGCATAATACATTCAAGGATTGCTTTCTGTTGTAGCCAGTTGAAGAACGTCACCCCTCTTCCTCAAATCCCCAACACCCCCTGACAAGGGATGACCCCAGCCTGGTCACTGAGCACCCCTCTCTCTAATGTATCAAACCACATAACAATGTATGGCCCTTACTGCATCCATCTGCAAGTACTGTGCAAGGTGCCCTGTAGAGTGTATGCTGGAAGAAATCATGTCTTGAAAGCATGTAAACATCTTGCATAACATAAAATTATATTAAAAAAATATACTGAACACCAGCTACACCTACTCTTTATTTTCCTATTATGATATTTTCTCTAGTTTTTTTAACTTGTGCTCCTGTGTTGTGCAGTATTCATGGTAAGGGAACAGGTGTGTTTGGCCTCTCTGCAACCAGCTACTAAGAGACCTGTAAGAAGAGCCCAGGAATTCCCGGTGTTCTGATTTTTCTCTCTTCCTTTCCCCCCCACCCCCTGTGGAGAAGTACCTGTCTCTGCTCAGTGATTGCAAACAGCAACACAGTAAGATCAAGAACACAGCGTGGAGATTTTGGTAGGCCATCCCACCAATCCATGCCCCAGAACTGCTTCCCACTTGACTTTTGTTGATGGGTGTGGCAAATTGAGGAAAGCAAGGTATGACAACAAACTCACACTAAAGCCATATTGCAGAGAGATAGTACGTCAAATGTATAAAATAATGGATCAAAGGAGAAGAGGTCATAGTCAGTTTCTGTATAAAACAGCCTCCAACTATTTGAAGCAGTTGAAATCAAAATAGTTGGGCTATAACAGTCCAAAAATGAACAGTTTCAAAAATAACTGGATGTTGAGAAATGGAGGAAGCAGCTCAATGAGTTTAAAAGGATGATGAAGATTGACTATAATAAAAGTATTGAGAGAAAATCATTGGCTGGAGATGCATTAGCAAAACAAAATGAATGCTTTGGAGCACAATGTGGCTTTTTAACTCCATGAAAGGGGAGACAACATTCAATGACTCCTCAGACACTAAAACCCCGATTTATCTCTGTAACCTCCTCCAGCCCTACAATCCTCTGAGAAATCTGCATTCCTCCAATTCTGGCCTCCTGTGCATTCCCGATTTCTTTCGCCCCACCATTGGTGGCTGTGCCTTCAGCTGTCTAAGAACTAAGCTCTGGAATTCTCTCCCTAAACTTCTCCACCTCTCGACCTCTCTCCCCTCCTTTAACACGCTCCTAAAAACCCACCTGGTCACCTGTCCAAATGCCTCTTTATGTGGCTCATTTTCAAATTATTTTCAGATAACGCTCCTGTGAAGCGACTTGGGATGTTTTATTACATTAAAGGCGCTATATAAATGCAAGTTGTTGTAGTGGGCAGAGGTCGAGGTGGACAGGAAACTGCCCAGCTTTCAACAGCATATGGCCCGGGAGACTTTTACACCTTTGTGAACACCTTATTAAATGCCTCCAAAAATCTACATACAATGCATCTACTGCATTCCCTTTATCGATCCAATCAATCAGTCACTTCTTCAAAAAGCTCTATTAAACTATCAAACTTGACTTGCCTCTAACAAATTCATACTGGCTGTCCTTGATTCATTTCTAAACGCTTATTAATTTTATCAAGAATTATGGATTCTTATGCCGGGGATTTCCTCGGGGGTTCTCCTGATTGGCCACCATAACTCGGCGAGAGACCGGCGGAAACCCAGTTTACATGTCTATCCGGGCTATCTGCTGATCTTCTGCTGAATTTACGATGGCCGATCAAAAGAACCCCCATGCAAATTCCCAACGCTACAGTTTTCCCACAACTGACGTAAGACTAACTGGTCTATATTTTCTCTCCCTTCTTGAACAAAGGTCTTACTTACATTAGCTACTCTCCAGTCACATGGCACAATTTGCATATTTAAGGAGGATTGAAAAGTTGTGGCCAGAAGTTGTGCTATTTCATTTCCGACTTCTTTCAACAGCCTTAGAGGGCAAACCACCAGGGCCCAGTGATTTATCCACCTTGAGTTCTGCTACTTTGTTTTACAGCCAATTCCTTTTCTACAGTTATCTCTAGCAATTGTTCTATATCTTCTTTTATTACATCTACATTATTACTTCCACCATCCTTTGTAAAAACAAATACAAAATATTTATTATAATCTTCATCCTCCACCATAAGATTCCCTCACTCATCCCTGAACGATCCTTTCCGCTCTGTAACTATTCTTTTACTTTATATATGCTTCAAAAGCTCTTACGATTTCCTTTTATACTGTTAGCCATTGTTCATATTCCATTTTAGCCCTTCTAATCTCTCGTCACCTCTGCTCTACATTTTCTATACTCCTCATGATAGTTGTTAGTATTGTTAGCCCTAACTTTCTCAAACGCCTCTCTTTTAAATTTCAGTTTAATTTTAATCTTTTTTCCTACAATTTTTTTATCCAGTCCCATCTTCAATCGACACTGATTTTAAGCGTAGGTAACTTTTGTCAAAGCCCTTACTCGAACCTAGTTACTCTACATTATAACGCCTTCTACAGTTCACTTCGGAGGTCACTTCCTCGAAAAGGGCCAGGAGGTTGATCAAGTAAGAGCTTGCCCATATGAATCCATGCTGGCTGCCATTTTACTAGGTTATTATCAGACAGGTAAGACTCAAGTCTACTCCTCATAGTTAATTCCATTACTTACATCGGTTCACATCGAAACTACTACACAGAAACAGGCCATTCGGCCCAACTGGTCTATGCCGGCGAGCCTCTTCCCTCCCTACTTCATTCAACCCCATCAGCGTACCCTTCTATTCCTTTCTCCCTCACGTGCTTATCTAGATTCCCCTTAACTGTATCTATGCTGTTTGCCTCAGCTACTCCTTAAGGTAGCAGGTTCCACATTCTTACTACTGTTTGGGTAAAGAAGTTTCTCCTGAATTCCCTCTTGGATTTATTAGCGACTATTTTATATTTGTGACCTCTAGTTTTGGACTTCCCCACAGATGGAAACACTTTCTCAACGTTTACTCTATCAAACCCTTTCATTAGCTATCAGGTCACCCCTCAGCCTTCTCTTTTCTGGAGAAAAGACCCCCAGCCTGTTCAACCTTTCCTGCTAAGTATATCCTCTCAGTTCTGGTATTATCCTTATGAATCTTTTTTGCACTCTCTCCAAAGCCTTTCTATAGTATGGAGACCAGAGCTGGGCATAATACTTCAAGTGTGGTCTAACCAAGATTCTATACAAGTTTAACATAACTTCTCTGCTTTTCAATTCTATCACTCTAGAAATGAATCCCAGTGCTTGATTTGCCTTTTTTTTGGCCTTATTAACCTGCATCACTACTTTTAGTGATTTGTGTATCTGTACCCCTAGATCCCTTTGCTCCTCTATCCTGTTTAGACTCTTATTATCCAAGCATTATCTGGTCTCCTTATTCTTCCGGCCAAAATGCACCACCTGACAATTATCTATATTGAAAGTATGGATTTAAGATTGGTGGGTCGGTAGTTGTCAGGGTTCCTTTGGTCACCTTTTCTGAAACTGGGTCCCATATTAGCTTGTTCTGTGCTCAGTATTTGCAAATCAAAGTAAAGAAAGGGCTGGTATAGTAATGATGTGCTGTTTCCAGCTGTCTTTCACATGCTTTAATTCATTATATTGTATTAATCAATGTGCTAATACCATTACTGGAAACTAGTTGTGTAATCAAATCTTGTGGCAGAACATCAATACCTCATCAACCTTTATTTTTATTATACTGACAGACTATCCAATCTAGGGGACCTTTGGTCCTTTCCATGCTGTCCAATTGGAATTTCAATCATCCGTTGAACACTTAGGGATAGAAATTAACCAGAGCACTATTTTTTAACACTTTGGTTAACACGCTCAGATAAAATTTCCTATGTGCACAAGGTTAGCACCTTTACTAAAATAGTGCTCATAGGAAATTTATCCGAACATGTTAACTATTTCATCAAAAATAGTATTCGACCCAATTTCTACTCTTTATAGAGCCAAAAAGCCTAGAAATCATTATTGCCAACATTCGCAGATATGTGCTTAACACATTTTTATGAAGTTCCTCCATTAACCTGTCTGCTATTTTAACACAGGCATTAATCCATTTAAAATAAGTGGGTTACACCTGCGCTAAAATAGCAGACAGAGGAATATCATATGACTTTGCATCGCTCACTAATATCACCAACATGAATTCCTAGGCTATGTCATATAAAGACATACAGCGAGATGATACACCTAAATAAACATTAATTATAGATGTAATGAATAAAAAAGACAAAGGAGGAATTTTAACACCTCCCATGACAGGTGGGACAGTGGCAGGGAATAGGTTAAAATTTCAAAAATCTGAAATCCGCTCTCAACCCACCTTGAACACACTCACTTTCAGTTTTAACAGAGGTGGGTTGGGGAGGCAGGCGAATAACCTGCTCGAGAGGCGGGTCAGTAACTTAAATATGTCAGCGAGGTGGTGTGCCTCAGATTTTAGCAGATTTTTTCATTTAACGGCTGCTGGCCGGGTTTTCCAGGGCTCGGGATACCCGGCACCTGAAGGGAGGTGAGAATGGCTGGATCCAGCAACTTTTCCAGCACTGCTTGTGGGCCAAGAGGAGCTGGAGTGCTTCCCGCTGGCCCTCCAAGTTAACCTTCTTCCCTCTCAGCGATCTCCACATCAGCCTCCCCGAGATCGTCACTTCAGCCACCCCTGTGATCTCCACTTCAGCCCCTCCCACCGCAATCTCCAATTCAGCCCCCACCCGTGATCTCCACTTCAGCTCCCCCCCCGCCGCGATCTCCACTTCAGCCCCCCCATGATCTCCATTTTAGCACCCCCCACCACCACCCCACCCCGTGATCTCCACTTCAGCCCCCCCATGATCTCCACTTCAGCCGCCCCTGCGATCTCCACTTCAGCCACCCCCTGGGATCTTCACTTCAGCCCCCACTGCGATCTCCAATTCAGCCTCCACGTGATCTCCAATTCAGCCCCCCCTCCGCAATTTCTCCCTCCCTCCCTCCTCTTCGCTCCCTGGCTGCGGCCTTCTGGCGCAGGCATTGCCGCCCGACAGCCAACCAGCCTCTCAATCTGGCTGGCTGCTGGCTGGGAAATAGAGAAAAAAATCCAAATGAGGTCCTGCCTTAAACTTGACAGGACCTCCTCGTTCCCCGCAGTTCTGGGTTTCCTGGCCGCTACAACCCCACCCCCCAGCTCCTCCCCGCCTCCCCGCAAACACCGGGGCCAAACTGCCTGACATTGGATTATTTATATTTTCAATGTGTGTATATGAATTCTTTCTCTGTGTTATATAATATATATATTTATATAGATACATCTAGATATATATATATATATATATATATATATCTAGATGTATGTGTTTTAAAAAATCTTTACTTTAGTGATTCTCTTTCACAAGATTACAAGATAGAAAGAGATGAGGCTATCCACTCAGTCCACTCAGCCCATCCATCCAGGAAGACCCTACAGTCCCAACATCACAGCATCCAACTGTTTCTTAAATGAAGGGAACACTAGCATTTAGGCTGCATGGTATCTTCGCTCAACTGAATATTTTGTGAAGACATCGCGTCAGAACTGGCCACTATATCAGTGTCATGTGGACACGGTTTAAATCTTCCATCTATCTTTTTCACAGTTGTCAGCTCAGTCTGCATCAGAAAAACTAACACATTGAATTCATTTGCTATGCCAATAAATAAGGAGAGGCTCCAAATATACTGTATGTATTTCATCAAATACTACAAAGAGTCATTTTTGTGTGGGCTTTAGTTTCTGACTTCTTTGTCATAAAAATTAAACCATTACAAATGTTTCTGTCATGCCTATTATGAACTGGCACAGAAATGGGCAGGCACTAAACTAAAGCATCACAAAATTGTTAAGAACAGTCTTGGAAAAATTTAGTCTGCAAAAATGACCCCATTTGCAGGAATACATACTTTGTCACTTAACTATTCCAAACCAGTCCTTCTAAGAAGTTATAAGGTTTTTAATGACCTTAAATGTTCCAGTATATGAAGGTTGCAGCTACAATGAATCCCTGTTACCCTAGGTTTGGTATGCATGAGGACCTGATTCGTTCAATTGTTTTCTAGATGCTTCTTGTTCAGTTTTATTTAGACTTGTGGCAGCCGCCCTGAACTGCTCACGATGTTAATCACCCAATTATCTACGTACTATTATAGTTAAATCTGACATTTAAGCAACTCTTTTACCATGCTAAAGAATCTTGCAAGACACATTATCATGTTAATACCATACATGCTAACCATCACCATTTTAAGCTGATAATCAGAATTTTAACCCGTGTGTCTGTTTGTGTTATGAAACAAAAAAAAATCAACTTTTTTAAAACTGGGATTTGAATTAATCAAATCAGTTGGAAAGTGGGACCAGAGACTCTCTGAACCAATCAGATTGGTTGGAGGATGGGACTGGAAACTAACAAAATCTATCAGATTCTATTTTCTCCCACGAATGATTAAACACAAATCTAATGCAGAAAAGTTTTAAAATGAGCTGATGACTGTCGAGAGTCGCGTTTACAGATGATCATTTAGATACTACATGTAAGAAATAAGTTACCAAAATGAAACTTTTAATTTTCCTCCAAGGGACCTTCTGGGCGTGTCCAGCTGTTACAGCTCTTTGAGACTAGGTAGAGCTGCATTTGTGCAAAAAGGAGGATTTTACTTTGTCTGAACACATCATACGAGAAATTTCCAGGTTTTGAAAGTAAAGTAGGAAATGGGGTTAGAATGGTAACGAGTTTTACCTAATTAAAAAAATAACCTTGAGATTCCCATGTTTCAGATTTTCCTACAATATACTATTATGATGTGCGAGTACAGCACTTGGCTAGTTTTGTAACTTTGAAAACTGCTTTCAATCTGGTTATGTACTCCTGGTGGAGGTGCCTTTGTTCAGGACAGTAACCAAGAAGAGAAAGCATGGATCATTCATATTAGCAGTCAACATCCGTAAGGAGAAGTGAGGATTCACATTCGTAATTAATAAGAGTATAATAGATTGCAAACCCCAGATAGGAGGAGGTCAGGTCGACCTCAGAGAACAAAATACAGCTCCCATTTCTGCTCTTGCAAACCATAGCCCCAAGTTTAACCCTGGACAGGGTTTGGGCAATTGGGTAGCAAGGTGAGTTTGAAACTAGCCCAGGAAATGAGCCCCGGGCTATTTTAATTTCTGGGCCTCATTTTAATCTTGCTGGCTGACTTCCCGCCCAGAACGGGTGGGATGTTGGCGGGAAGCGATGAACATTATGCTGCCCACCGACACAAGGTAGGTGGTGGATTCAGCTTCCAGTGTCACCTCATGGGGGGTCTCACATTCAGGAAGGGCAAGGAAGGCCTAAGCTTACTCACCTGAAGCTATGGAGGGAGCCTTTGGCTTAGTGGTAGCATTCCTGCCTCTCAGTGGGAAGGTACAGGGTTTGAATCCTGCTCCAGGCAGTCCTGGAGAGGGGAGACTGAATTCTGGGTTGACATCCAGCGGGATACTTGCATCTGGTCAGTGTCTGGTGGTGCCACCCCCCACCCCCCTCACTGTATGGGTTGTGGGAGCCCATAAAACCCTCCTGCTGAAAAGGGTTAACCACCCTATCAGCTGGTATATAGAAGGTTACAGCCATGGAAGGAGCATTCAATTTGTGACCTGTCAGACTGTTAATGAATCTGCGAATCCTTCCACTACTTCTTTCTCTTCTCCAAGGGAAAAGTGTAAAGATATGAAAACAACAACAAATAGCAATAATTTAAAATAGTTAAATTAGTATACCCCCCACCTGCCCTTTGGGATTCCATGCGTTCGAGGGCAGGCACAGATGCAATAGTGAACTAGTTTTTTTTGTGAATGGAGAATACCCATTCTGGGGATACTGTAGGTGTTTGTTGTAAAAGTTTACAGTTCACAAATTATCATGATGGGGTGGATTTTTGTCTTTACTGCCTGGGTGCTGAGCATTGCGGAGCACAGAGAGGAAAGTGGGACAAGGAGGACTGCACATCCATAATGGAATCTGCTTGATTTTCCTTCCATTTAAACTAATGAAAGGAAAATCAGGTGGGTTGTGTTCCAGGGATGAGATCGTCCCGGTCTGATTTTCCTCTCGCACTCCGTCCAGACAATATTTTACACCTAGGCAGTAAAGGCAAAAAAAAAACACCTTGATGTATCTGGAGATAGATTCCCAATGAAAGGAATCAGACCCTGTAAATTGAAATCCATTGAATTAATGTATTTACATATTTAAAATATCTGTAACATGTTCAGGAGAAATTATTTTTTGGCTTAAAAAGAACAGCAATGGCCGTCAAAATGGCAGAAAACATACCAAATAAAGTGTCAAAGTTTTATGAGACATACTCCCAGACCCCACTTGAAAATAAATCTTATAACCAGGAATTTCATTGCAGCTGTTCCCTCTACACTGGCATAACTTCGTCAGACATATGTAAATGGGGTAAAGAACATAAGAAATAGGAGCAGGAGTGGGCCATACGGCCCCTTGAGCCCGCTCCACCATTCAATAAGGTCATGGCTGATCTTCGACCTCAACTCCACTTTCCCGCCCGATCCCCAAAGTTTCTGCTGCACTTCCAGCAAAGTCACGGTGGTGGGGTGGGAGCAGCTCTGAAGAGATTCCTGGCCTACACTTTCAACATTCACGATCTCTGTTATTTTTAAATCCACCACTGCTGAAAATTGCACTTTTGTGTGATTTGTTTTATTTTCCATGGACAGGTATACCTGCAGCTTCAGTTACGACAAGGTCACGTCTCAGTGGACTTTCAGCCGAACTCCTTGCCTCCACCTGTCACCAGTCCTGCATTTAGGCCTGTTTTTGATTTGTCTGCATTTTGGATAATGTATCAGCTTCTGCTAGTATTCAAAGTGTTACACAGACTCAGACGCAATGACATAACTGGCGTTGCAGTCATTTCTGGCATTCCACATTTATCAGTTTTGATTAAAATCGGTCGACTATAACTTAAGATAAAAATATTATAACTGCATTGGAAAAGTTTGTGGTGAGCAGATACATATAGAGTGGGACTCAGTGCCATGACTAACATGGGGGGAGGTTTTCACTAAATTTGGACCTTCATAACTGTTCTGGAACCTGAGCACAGTCAAAAATTCCCTAAAACAATGTACAATTGTTTTGTTCTTTATTACCAGTCCAGAAGTGAAATACCTATATGTTCTTAACTGTCCTATTTACTCTTTTCAGACAATCAAATGGTTTGCAACATCAAAGATAATAACACCATTTAACATAGAACCCTGTGTCAACACTCACATTGACCCCAAGCATTGGCTCACACACAGCCATCTCATGAAGTACAGAAAATCGCCTTGAATTTCCACGCAGATCTCCCAATCTCCCACTGTAACTTTGGCAGAGATCCTGGATGGAAGGTGTAATGGCTGGGGGCTCTGCCAGTCTTCTGCCGAAGCTGTGGTGGGAGATTAAGAGAACCCCCACCGTGGAAATTCCAAGTGAATGAGTGGAACAAGTGACCACTGGTGACTCACTGGGCACGGGTGATGAAGAGGGTGATGATGAGGAGGCCCAGCATGATGTGTGTCTCTCACAAGTTACTCAGCCTTCACTGTTTTCTGCTTCTACATACCAGTGAAGGATGGGCCAGCCCTGGACCATGTTGAGAAGTATCTAGAGTACATGTCCACAGTTCAGGAAAGGATTTATGTAGTCTGCCATAGATGAGGGGAGGAGCACTAATGCCAAATGCAATGGTCACCACAGTAACGTAAAGTATAAAATACACAAGTGAAAGAATGGACAGAAAATCGCCGTAAGCCTGAATTCCCAACATGTGCTACCTGCGCGGAAAGCTCTGTGCTGGGAACACTAAACGTGTGAATTTATCCTGGAAGAAGCATAAGAGCACAGGTAGATGAGATGTAGCTTTAGGAAGCTGTCTGTAAGTCCACTTCTCATTAAGCAGCAAAGGAGCTGACCAGATGAACAAATGACAAGCAAAAAAAACCACAGGAATAGCGGCAAACACTGCGAGGGTGAAATTGGTTAACTCCCAAAAACGGGCGTGGGATGGGGGGTGCGCAATTAACCCGTTTGATGAAGAGAGAGAGAGAGGTGGAGCCTGCTGTCTGATCATTGAAATGATTGCTGCGTGCAGTCAGTGCCACATACACTGTTGATTAGCTGCACGCAGCAGCAGGGAGTGGCTAGCGCTACTTAAAGGCAGCCTGCACCTCTTAAAGGGGAGGTGCACAGTGGCTGCAGGAAGGGTTGGAATTCATTTGGCAACTAACTCTGTGCTGCAGGATCGTGAGGAATGACTGCGTCTGCGAGAGAACGTGCACCAAGGTTCTCGGATGATGCACTAGAGGCCTTGGTGGAAGAGGTGGATGCACTGAGGGGCATCCTTTATCCGCGGGGGGGGGGGGCAGGAAGCCCTCCAGATATATGCTGAAGAGGCAGTGGGAGGAAGTCGCACACAAGGTCAATGCCAGGAGCATCGCACCATGCACATGGATGCAGTGCAGGAAGAAGTTCAATGATTTGACACGAGTGCTCAAGGTGAGTGAGTTTAACTGTCATGTGGCATCCCCAACCAACTCCACCACTAGTCACATCCACTGCTCCACGCATTACACCCCCCATCACCCACCGACCAACAAACACTTGCAATCAGTACTCAACTCTTGGAATCAGATGCTTCATCTCACCCTCACACATTACCACTCTTACAAGCCACACACCCAAAACTCACAGGTCACACACACTGACAGCCACATCGCCCAAACATTTTGCAGGACACTCACTGACACACTTCCCTCATTCTTGCAGGAGAAGATGCCGCATAACAACAGGCAGCAGGAAAGTCCTGGGGGAGGACAGGCACGTCGCATGTCCTCATCCCCATGGAGGAGACAGTGCTGTCCATCATTGGGTGGGCCGTCGCTGAGGCCCTGTCCGCTGGCAGTGCTGGAGGGATCGATGATGAGGGTCTCTGCATATCTAATCCTACTTCTCGCTCCCCACTTCTCCCTCGGCCCACAATCTTTTCTGCCTCACGTGTTGCAGATGGTGTGAGCACTCACGTCTTACTTTCTCCTCTCCCCTCACCACAACTCAACCTGTGTTCCTTTGTCATTTCAGATACCCAAGAAATGGAATCTGTTCAGTCAGAGGAGGTAAAGGAAGACGACAGTGATGATGCAGACACACCGTCACTCGATCTTACACTCGCAACCACCAGCTCAGAGGCTGTACTTTAGAGGCTAGGATAGAGGAGAGATCTGAACGTGGTGAGACACCGGGCACAAGTGTGCAGGAGTCGGGGCGGGGGGAATGGATACTGCAGGTGCCAGCTTGCAGGAGGGTGAGGTCGCCCACCAGTTCTGCTGCAGAAGCGTCAGATGATGACTTCAATGGGCCAGGCTCCACAAGAAGGTTGATGGGCGTACACAACCAAATGCTTTGTGCACTGGAAAGCCTGCGCACAATGTCATGGGGCATGGAGGAGTCCAGCTCCAACTTGGCACAGGGCTTTGCGCAGAGCTTGGAGCCCATCCTTTCCCACATTGAATGGGTGGTCACCTCCATCAGCGCACCTGTGGAACCCACCATGATGCAGCGTTTGATGACTGATGTCACAACTTTCATTGCACAGACATCTGCCATCCAAGGTCTGACTGCTGCATTTGTAGCTCAGACTGCTGCTATCGTGGCTCTGGGTTCCACCTTGGAACAAGGCTTCCAGGAAGTCTCAGCAGTCTAGCAATCTGTTCTCCAGCAGATCACCAGGATTGCTGAGACACCACCCCGGGACAGTTGCAGTGGCACTTTGGAAGATGAATCTGCCTTTCTCAGGATGACAACATTCCTACTCCCACCCCTGCCACTCCCCCAGTGCCCTTGCCGTTGCCTGTCAGCCAGTCAGGCCAGACTGCTGCAGCCCAGACCGAGATTTTTTTTTTATTCGTTCATGGGATGTGGGCATCGCTGGCGAGGCCAGCATTTATTGCCCATCCCTAATTGCCCTTGAAAAGGTGGTGGTGAGCCGCCTTCTTGAACTGCTGCAGTCTGTGTGGTGAAGGTTCTCCCACAGTGCTGTTAGGAAGAGAGTTCCAGGATTTTGACCCAGCGACGATGAAGGAACGGCGATATATTTCCAAGTCGGGATAGTGTGAGACTTTGAGGGGAACGTGCAGGTGGTGTTGTTCCAATGTGCCTGCTGCCCTTGTCCTTCTAGGTGGTAGAGGTCGCAGGTTTGGGAGGTGCTGTCAAAGAAGCCTTGGCAAGCTGCTGCAGTGCATCTTGTAGATGGTACACACTGCAGCCACTGTGCGCCGATGGTGAAGGGAGTGAATGTTTAGGGTGGTGGATGCCAATCAAGTGGGCTGCTTTGTCCTGGATGGTATCGAGCTTCTTGAGTGTTGTTGGAGCTGCACTCAACCAGGCAAGTGGAGAATATTCCATCACATTCCTGACTTGAGCCTTGTAGATGGTGGAAAGGCTTTGGGGAGTCAGGAGGTGAGTCACTCACCACAGAATACCCAGCCTCTGACCTGCTTTTGTAGCCACTGTATTTATATGGCTGGTCCATTTAAGTTTCTGGTCAATGGTGACCCCCAGGATGTTGATGGTGGGGGATTCGGCGATGGTAATGCCGTTGAATGTCAAGGGGAGGTGGTTAGACGCTCTCTTGTTGGAGATGGTCGTTGTTTGGCACTTGTCTGGCATGAATGTTACTTGCCACATATCAGCCCAAGCCTGGATGCTGTCCAGGTCTTGCTGCATGCAGGCACGGACTGCTTCATTATCTGTGGGGTTGCGAATGGAACTGAACACTGTGCAATCGTCAGCGAACATCCCCATTTCTGACCTTATGTTGGAGGGAAGGTCATTGATGAAGCAGCTGAAGATGGTTGGGCCTAGGACACTGCCCTGAGGAACTCCTGCAGCAATGTCCTGGGGCTGAGATGATTGGCCTCCAACAACCACTACCATCTTCCTTTGTGCTAGGTATGACTCTAGCCACTGGAGAGTTTTCCCCGATTCCCACTGACTTCAATTTTACTAGGGCTCCTTGGTGCCACACTCGGTCAAATGCTGCCTGATGTCAAGGACAGTCACTCTCACCTCACCACTGGAATTCAGCTCTTTTGTCCATGTTTGGAGTAAAGCTGCAATGAGGTCTGGAGCCGAGTGGTCCTGGCGGAACCCAAACTGAGCATCGGTGAGCAGGTTATTGGTGAGTACGTGCCGTTTGATAGCACTGTCGACGACACCTTCCATCACTTTGCTGATGATTGAGAGTAGACTTATGGGGTGTTAATTGGCCCATCCGTCTACTCAGATGGTGCAGTCTGCAGCTGGTTCCTCTCCGCCCAGAGCTGCTCGAGATCGTCCTCCAAGACCATCTGCACGCTCCTCAATTGAAGATCAGCACCCTTCCACCACCCATGCTCCACCAACTGGGGATGCACCTCGTAGGAGCTCTAGGAAAGGTAAAGGCACAGGAGCAGCAGGCACTAAGGGAACGCACAAGGGTGAATAGTATCAGTTTGTTTCAATCATTTCAGGTGTAAATCTATATGTGGTTATGAATTTGTATTTAGTGTTGGTTTTCATTTCTGCGATGAGCTGTGGGAGGAAGCAATGTATAATCTTAAGGAGAATGATTTGATCGTCACATGGGAGAGGAAAGGTAAGGAGTGTGGGACTGTTGGTGAATGGGGAGGTGTCGTAGACTTTACTGGTATGGCTCATCAATCAGCTGATCACGCAGAGCCCTGGCTGGCAGGGGCTATCTACCTTGTTGCCTCCCTGCCTCCTCCTCCTCCACTTCCTCTTCTGCCTCTTCCTCCTCCTCATGCTTATGCTCAGGCTCTCGCAGGATAGGCAGTGGCTAGGGCTGTTCCCTCATAATGGCCAGGTTGTGCAGCAAGCAGCATACAACGACAAATCTTGACAGCTCAGCTGAGTACTGCAGGACTCCTCCAGAGCGGTCCAGGCAGCAGAAGCGTTAGTTGAGGATGCTCATGGTGTGCTCCATGAGGTTTCTTGTGGTTCTCGTTGCACTTGCCATGCTGGTTGAAATATAGATGGCACATTGGACTGCCACAGAATGAAGGAATCATGACTGCTGCCAGGATAGTGGGCATTGACCTCCATGATGTGCTGCGTGTGGTCGCACACCAGCTGCACATTGAGGGAGCGGAATCCCCTTTTTCTCATGAATATGGCCGAGTTCAGATGTGGAGCACGCATGGCAATATATGTGCAGTCAATGGCACCCTGCACCACGGGGAAGCCTGCAATGCGAGCAAACCCTCGTGCTCACTCATGCTGTTTGTCTCTATCAAGAGAGAGTGTGACGCTTCAGTTTCTGAGTGTACAGAGCTTCAGTAACCACCCTCATACAGCAGTGCACTGCAAACTGCGAGATGATGCTTATGTCTCCAGCAGCAACCTGAAAGGAGACAGAGCAGTAACAATTAAGCACCACAGTGACCTTGATAGCCACAGGCAATGCTGTCCTTGCCCTGCTCTGAGCTGCAGCAGTTAACAAATCTCGGTCACTACCTCTTTAGTGAGCCGCAGCCGTCGGATGCACTGGTCGTCGCTGAAGTTGAAGTAAGAGAAATGGTCCCTAAAGAAGTAGGAGAAGGAGGAGGTCCTCGTCCTCGTCCTCCTCCTCCAGCTTGTTCTCCTCTGCGTGGCCTCTCTGCATGCTCCCAGTCATGTCCAATTCCCAGAGGAAGCCCTAGCAGGCCACCCATGTCTGGAAGCCACCTTGTTCAGCACATTATTTTCAATGCTACTAACAGTACTGCCAGACCAGCCAGACCACTCTCTATAGAATATTGCAACTTTCTCCAAGTATAGGAAACTTCCACAAACACCCACAATTATACCAGCAACCAGAATAACTAATTCAGCAACTAACCTGTAACTCCTGCATCCTCCCTTTAAATAGCGCTGATTGGGGAGGGGGAGGGGGGGTGGGGTCCTTCATGCCCTTTAACTCCTTTTCAGTTGTACGAGTTTAGGACAGTGCATTGGCTGGAGCAGGGAGTTTGAAAATGCCGCTAGCTGCTTCAAATCAGCGCTGCTCACTGATTTACGTCATAATCTCCCGGCTCTACATACTTCCACCATTCGTTAGGTAAACGCCTTTACCATTACGGCATCCTGTGTCATCCTGCCGGAAGTGTGCGCGTGCATCTCGGAGGCCATTTTCGGGGCTTAAGTGACGGCATAGCACCTATGAAACGGGTGCTACACGGCCCAATTTAGCCCCCCTGATGTCTTATACTGTGAGAGTGAAACACAAGCAAGTTACCAAAGTCATCTGACCTCTGAGATGTATTGTCATGCAAAGCACCTAAATATAAATAGTAAGGAACAAATAATTAATAGTTGAAGAAATTCTGAAGCATAAGAGGTAGCTAGCGCTGAGTACTAAATTAACACAATGAAACAAAATTTATAGAGCTTGCATGTGACTCAGCAATATTGTACAATGTGACTGAAATATTATTGTGTCACAATTCAAAATAAAATGATATTGTACCACTTACCTCAAACTAAACTGATATTGTAATCACAGCACATAAACTGGAGTGATTTTATACCTAGTACCTCAGATTGAAGTGATTTTATGCTCAGAGAGTCAGTCTGGAGTGATTTTGTTTTGTGTAATTCGAAATGAAATATGCGGATTTGATATGACTTGTACCGTACATATCGTGGCATTTGTTGTTGAGTGCAGTTAATAACACCTGCAGAGCTTCAAAACGTATGGGGGCCGACTTTCCTGTCCCCTATCTGCCCCGATGCTGGACAGGCCTGCCCAGGGTGAACTGTATCTGCACTTGGCTAGCTGGGCCATTAACTTGGTCTGGTTGTATCCTCAATGCTGGAAAATGGGGCCAAACTGTGCAGCACAGCAGCAGGGCAGAGAGAACAGAGAGGAAGAGCTCAGGACCAAAGATCTGGTCACTGAAAGAAAATGACTGACCTACCGATCTAGGTCTCCTTCACCTTCTTGCTGACCCCCGCATGGACCCTTTGATCTGTGCAAAGCCCACTGCCACCCTTTTCGGGATACCCCTATATCTACACTCTCCTGGGCCGCAAGCACACAAAAAAATTGAGGCAGGTGGCTGGGAACACACTCTCCTACCTTGTTATCATTGGAACACGGCCTGTGCCTTTTGCAAGCACAAATGGAGGCCTTGTTCTTCCTCTCGACGAAAGCCCCGAAAACCTCAAGGCAATGTAAAGAGGGTGGAGAACCATTATAAAAGGTCAGCGACCCCTTTCTCCATGCATTTTGCACCTGGGGGATAAGCATGCCCCAGGTGAAAAGATCAGGAAAATCAGCCCCGTGACTCGTATTCATCAACCAGCATGCAGGCCAATCGTACAAACATTCTGGGCCAGAAGAAAGTCAGAGAACTTCCTGCACTTAACTATGGATAAAAAATTATACCAATATTGATATATAATGGTCGTTATTATCTATTCATGGACTAGCAACAGGCCCTTATGAAAAAAAGATGGATTATTTGCTGTGTTTGAAATAGTCTCAGGTTGTTTAACCTGGCGAGGCAAATCACTGTGCATTACATTCAGCTAGTGCTCGTAATAGGGAACTGAAAAATCTCAGAATGTGCCATATCTTTGGGAACAGGTCGGTTGCTATCTGCACCAAAATGCTCCATTGATATAGACACGCAAAAATACATAATAACAACACACAATGTAAAACGTATCAGGGTACATTGGTCTTGAAAGTTAGTATATTTTAACTGTTACTGATGGCTTTTAACTCCATTAGTTGTTGTACATGAGACGTTTAGGACGTTTTACAGTATATATGTACAGCTAAAGGAGACTGATCAATATTCATCTGTATTCCTTGGGATTCTGTACCAACAAGCTCCTGAGTCTCAGCAAGTATAGGAATCTGTTATTAGACACATGCCCTTAGGGCATTGTAACTGTAAAAAAGAAGTAAAGCAATAAAATGTTAATGACAAAAAAAAGAGATGTTTTGCTGAGCAGCGGATGGTGTCACACAGTGTGGTCTGTTTATTTTGTACGTCTAAGTGTTCTTACATTACAAGATAAAAAATCAACAGCACTCTGATTCCCAGAAAAGTAATGAAAATAGTTTCTGTGTCCTTGTAATATCACATAAGTACCAGGAATATATGTTTCTGAGGGGAGTTTAATTCTGTTCCAAATACAATTCTATAAAGTACAGCTGTCGGAAACATTTTAAATCATGAAATCACGCTAGCCAAACAGGAATGACATTTACACCAGTCAGGGGACACTTCCAACAATGAAAAATGGCTGCAAATACACTTCAATAATGATAACTCTTGCTCTATTCAACCTGGTGATTTTTCGATATGCACCAATGGTCGGTAAGGCTCCCCAGTACCGGTGCCTATTCGGAAAATTACCCCCAGTGTGTGTGTCCCGTTAAGGCCTTCAAGGCAAAGTCTCGTGTTTTCCTGCATCAAATCAAAGCAGTTCTTCGGGTTTTTTTTAAAATATGGTAGCCCAGGTTTCCTGTTTCCTCAGACTGGTGCACATCTCTGGCACAGCAAGACTTCCGCCCACTACAAAGATGTGCCCCTGAGCAGAGATGATTATCTGTCCTCAGGATCACTCAAGTATTTCTGGATTGCTCCCCAGACTCCCCCAGAATGGGAATGGAGATCTTACTGTGGCCAACAGCAGAGGTCTCTCCCAGCAGTGTTGTCGACACGCTTACAAGCTGTAGGTGCAAGTAGTCCTTTTTTTGTTATATTTTTATATGCGTTGCCCTGGTCAAGGCAATTGATCACTCTGCAATCAATGGTACAGTTCTTTTGAAGTTTAAAAGTTTAGCTCCCCCGTCCCCTCCTGTGCAGCTTGGACGTGCTGGACACCAGAGATAAGTGGGCCTTCCCTTGCGTCCAGCTTTGCTGTTGTGGAAATAATGGAAAATACATTAGACAATGTATTTCCATCATCTACATATTATTTCAATATGCCCACCTATAAATGGGTGGTCATACTGAATGCCACTCAGCCACCCCCCTCCCCTTCCCCAGCAGGCAATCAGAAGGATGTCAGAATGAGGAGGAATGTGGTCAAGTGAGTCCCAACCCCATTTCCCAGCACCGGCCATCCAAATTCTGTTGAAATATCAGTGGAGGGAGGGCAAGAAATCCCGGCCAGTATTTTATTTCTAAGTGTGACTGCTGAGCAGACCTGGCGGGAGGCAGGCGTGAAGGATCAGCACCTGCCTAACTGGATGAGCGCTAATCCCACATGAACTTCTGGCGTCAACTTCATTATAAACGGGTTGAGCTCCCAGCTAGCTCTGGGCCTGGCGCCAGGAGATCACCAGTACAGGATGGGAAAATCGTTTGTCCACAGCCCTTTTAATAGGAGAAGGACTCAGGAATCACCTTAAAAGGAAGCTGGTAAGACCTGATGGGAAAGTGTAAAGGGATACATCCACTTAAAGGCAAGAGGCTGTATGTGGGGTCAAAAAGTGTGTCAGCCTTTCAAAAGGTTGTATATTAAATGTATATTTGAGCTTTTCCAAAAACATTTGGGGCAAAAAAAAAGTGACTGGCAATACACAATGTGCTAGCACAATAAATGTGTCAGCTGAAAACAGAACATGTGAGTTAGTAAACCCTCTCTTTGATGGCTGGCAAAGTACAGGTGCCACAGAATGAAAAGGGCACAAGAGCTATTGCCCTGTCGACCCTAAGCTATGGCACTCTCCCCAGAAGACAGAGAAAAAACTGTAAAAACTTGGCTATTCATCCTTGAAAGAAGAAAACTAAGGGCAGGAACTTACAGGACATAGATAATAAACCATACAGCAAAAGCAAATCTGGAACACGACTTAAAACTAAAACGGCAACAGTAGGACAAGGAGACACAGGTTCAAACTAACAAAAGGCAAATTTAGGGCTGATGTGAGGAAGTAATTCTTCACAGTAAGATTGATAAACATACAGAATTAGGCTTCTAGGTAAGATAACGGAGGCCAAATCCCTGGAGCATTTTAAGAGGGGAGACTTGTAGGGTTTTTTTTCTGGAGGAATGAGCTAGGATGAGCTGAATGGCCTTCCTCGTCCCTATTTGTGATCTTGTGAAGTCCAGGTCAATGATCATAGAATCATAGAAATTTATGGGACAAAAGGAGGCCATTCGGCCCATCGTGTCTGTGCTGGCCAAAAAAGAGCTATCCAGCCTGATCCTACTTTCCAGCTCTTGGTCCGTAGCCTTGAAGGTTACGGCACTTCAAGTGCATATTCAAATACTTCTTAAATGCGATGCGGGTTTCTGTCTCCACCACCCTTTCAGGCAGCGAGTTCCAAATCCCCACAACCCTCTGGGTGAAAAAATTTCTCCTCAACTCCCCTCTAATCCTTCTCCCAATTACTTCAAATCTATGCCTACTTGTTACTGACCCCTCTGCTAAGGAAAATAGGCCCTTCATATCCACTCTATCTAGGCCCCTCAATTTTATAAACCTCAATTAATCTTCAGCTGCTTCATCAATGACCTTCCCTCCATCATAAGGTCAGAAATGGGGATGTTCGCTGATGACTGCACAGTGTTCAGTTCCATTCGCAACCCCTCAGATAATGAAGCAGTCCGAGCCTGCATGCAGCAAGACCTGGACAACATCCAGGCTTGGGCTGATAAGTGGCAAGTAACATTCGCGCCAGATAAGTGCCAAGCAATGACCATCTCCAACAAGAGAGAGTCTAACCACCTCCCCTTGACATTCAACGGCATTACCATCGCCGAATCCCCCACCATCAACATCCTGGGGGTCACCATTGACCAGAAACTTAACTGGACCAGCCATATAAATACTGTGGCTACGAGAGCAGGTCAGAGGCTGGGTATTCTGCGGCGAGTGACTCACCTCCTGACTCCCCAAAGCCTTTCCACCATCTACAAGGCACAAGTCAGGAGTGTGATGGAATACTCTCCACTTGCCTGGATGAGTGCAGCTCCAACAACACTCAAGAAGCTCGACACCATCCAAGATAAAGCAGCCCGCTTGATTGGCACCCCATCCACCACCCTAAACATTCACTCCCTTCACCACCGGCGCACTGTGGCTGCAGTGTGCACCATCCACAGGATGCACTGCAGCAACTCGCCAAGGCTTCTTCGACAGCACCTCCCAAACCCGCGACCTCTACCACCTAGAAGGACAAGGGCAGCAGGCGCATGGGAACAACACCACCTGCACGTTCCCCTCCAAGTCACACACCATCCCGACTTGGAAATATATCGCCGTTCCTTCATTGTCGCTGGGTCAAAATCCTGGAACTCCCTTCCTAACAGCACTGTGGGAGAACCGTCACCACACGGACTGCAGCGGTTCAAGAAGGCGGCTCACCACCACCTTCTCGATGGCAATTAGGGATGGGCAATAAATGCCGGCCTTGCCAGCGACGCCCACATCCCGTGAACGAATAAAAAATAAAAAAAAATCTCCCCTCAGCCTCCTTTGTTCCAAAAAAACAACCCCAGTCTATCTAATCTTTCCTCAAAGCGAAAATTCTCCAGTCCTGGCAACATCCTGTAAACCTCCTCTGTACCTTCTCTAGTGTAATCACATCTTTCCTGTAATGTGGTGACCAGAACTGTATGCAGTATTCTAGTTGTGGCCTAACTAGTGTTTTATACAGTTCTAGCATAACCTCCCTGCTCTTATATTCTATGCCTCAGCTAATAAAGGAAAGTATCCCGTATGCCTTTTTAACCACCTTATCTACCTGTCCTGCTATCTTCAGGGATCTGTGGACACTCACTCCAATGTCCCTCTGTTCCTCTATACCTCTCAGTAGCCTCCCATTTATTGTGTATTCCCTTGCCTTGTTTGCCCTCCCCAAATGCATGACCTCACACTTCTCCAGATTGAATTCCATTTGCTGCTTTTCTGCCCACCTGACCAGTCCATTGATATCTTCCTGCAGCCTACAGCTTTCTTCCTCACTACCAACCACAGTGCCAATTTTTGTATCATCTGCAAACTTCTTAATCATGCGCCCTACATTTATGTCTAAATCATTGATATATACCACAAAAAGCAAGGGACTTGGTACTGAGCCCTGCAGAATCCCACTGGAAACAGCCTTCCAGTCACAAAAATACCCGTCGACCATCACCCTTTGCTTCCTGCCACTGAGTCAATTTTGGACCCAACTTGTCACTTTCCCTTGGATCCCATGGGTGTTTACTTTTCTGACCAGTCTGCCATGTGGGACCTCGTCAAAAGTCTTGTTAAAATCCATGTAGACTACATCAAATGAACTACCCTTGACTCTTGTTACCTCCTCAAAAAAATCAATCAAGTTAGTCAGACACAACCTTCCCTTAACAAATCCATGCTGACTGTCCTTGATTAATCCATGCATTTCTAAATGACGATTAATACTGTCCCTCAGAATTTTTTTCAATAATTTGCCCACCGCCGAGGTTAGGCTGACTGGCCTGTAATTATTTGGTCTACCCCTTTCTCCCCTTTTAAACAATGGTACAACATTAGCAGTCCTCCAGTCCTCCAGCACCATGCCTGTAACCAGAGAGGATTCGAAAATGATGGTCAGAGTCTCCGTTATTTCCTCCCTTGCTTCCCTTAACGGCCTGGGATACATTTCATCCGGCCCTGGCAATTTATCTCCTTTCAAAGATGCTAAACCCCTTAATATTTCCTCTCTCACTATGTTTATCCCATCCAATATTTCACACTCCTCCTCCTTAACTACAATGTCAGCATTATCCCCATCTTTTGTGAACACCAAGTTATAGTCCAGCAATTTTATTTTAAATTCACAAGCTTTCGGAGGCTTCCCCCTTCGTCAGGTGAACGATGTGAAATGAAGTGGACTTCATTTCACATCGTTCACCTGACGAAGGGGGAAGCCTCCGAAAGCTTGTGAATTTAAAATAAAATTGCTGGACTATAACTTGGTGTTGTAAAATTGTTTACAATTGTCAACCCCAGTCCATCACCGGCATCTCCACATCTTTTGTGAAGACAGACGCAAAGTATTCATTAAGAACCATACCCACATCTTCCGCCTCCACACACAAGTTATCCTTTTGGTCTCTAATAGGCCCTAGTCTTTCTTTAGTTATCCTCTTGCTCTTTATGTATTTATAAAATATCTTCGAGTTTTCCTTGATTTTACTTGCCAATATTTTTTCATGCCTTCTCTTTACATTCCTAATTTCCTTTTTAATTTCACCCCTGCACGTTCTATATTCCTCTCGACTTTCTGCAGTATTGAGCAGCTGGTATCTGACATAAGCTTCCCTTTTTTTGCCTTATCCTACCCTTGATATCCAGGGGGCTCTAGATTTGGGAGTCCCACTCTTTGTCGTTGTGGGAACATATTTGCTCTGAACTAAATGATTGGCTGACTAAATACAGAATTCCAGTGCATCAAACAATTGCCTGTTCTAAACCACTGTGAAGAATCCCTGATTCATTTAACACTTAAAATACGTTATCCTGATCTAAACATGAGATGTACCCTTATTGTCCACTTTGAATAGTCCAGAGAGACATTCAACTAGGTGAAAATTGCGTTGTAGAGGTCTAATCATTATAGTGAGAGTTTCTCTTTTAATTCTGCATTTTCTTTTTTTACCAACTTAGATTAAATTACTGAGTAAATACTAAATGGATGTAAATATATGCAAATTGGCTGTTTTTTCCACAATGTAATATTTCTTGTCAATCTCGTGCACAAAATGCACACAACTCCTCAGGAACTTCTCCACCTTTTTTTTAATATTTCAAAATATACTTTATTTCATAAAATTTAAAGATACACAGTTCAAATAGAGGGCACAAAATGCAGCACAGCGGTTCAAAGCAATTCAGTACAGATCGTACACACTATGATCTTATTGTTACAATTTTTAAAAAACAGTGCATATTTTCTAATACATTCTGTACAATACAAGGTGGGGTGGCTTTATACGGTGACCTTTCCCCATACAGCCTTTCCATTGGTCGCACCTCGCTTCAGTGCATCCCATAGCATATACTCCTGGACCTTGGAGTGTGCCAGGTGGCAACACTCGGTCGTGGACAGTTCCTTCAGCTGGAAGACCAGCAGGTTTCGGGTGGGCCAAAGGGCCTCAACTCGGTGCAGGAACTTCTCCGCCTGGGATTTTTTTTTCTATTTCAAAATAAACTTCATTCATAAAATTTGTAAAAGGTACATACAACGCAATTCAAGTCATGCTTCAAACAATACAATACAGGTCATACAATTTGCAACACTACATACAATACAAATCAACGGTCCCGGTACAATCAATAGTTACGCACCATATATTGTAAATACAGTTCATGGCACCCTAGGGTGCCTCATTGCATTACAGTCATTACCGGTTACAGATACAGTACATTTTCATTAGGTTCATTTATCATTTTACATTCTGCCCGAGGGCGATTTTCCCCGATTCCAGCCCCTCAGTATACAATGGCGGGAGGGCTTTAAATGGTGGCCTTTCCCTATGGAGCCTTTGCGTAGGTTGCATCTTGCTTCAGTGCATCCCGCAGCACGTGCTCCTGCACTTTGAAGTATGCCAGGTGGAAACCCTCGGTCGTGGCAGCTCCTTCAGGTGGAAGATCAGCATGATTCGGGTAGACCAAAGGTGGACCACCTGAAGGAGCTGCCACGACCGAGGGTTTCCACCTGGCACACTTCAAGGTGCAGGAGCACGTGCTGCGGGATGCACTGAAGCAAGATGCAACCTACGCAAAGGCTCCATAGGGTGAGGCCACCATTTAGAGCCCTCCGCCATTGTACACTGAGGGGCTGGAATCAGGGAGAAATGATAAATGAACCTAATGAAAATGTACTGTATCTGTAACCGGTAATGACTGTAATGCAATGATATCTGTCTCGGTGTGCATCCCGGAGAACAGTCCGGAGAGCATAGGGGCGTGCATTACTGAGCTGTTTGGGATGAACCGGGATAGATACCAATGCATCTCTCTCCACACACTCTGCGCAAAAGGGCAGCCCATCAGAAGGTGGAAGACAGTCTCCTCTCTGCAACAGCGTCGAGGGCAGCTCACAGTGACACCGAGGTTCCATGCATGTTGGAAGGACCGCACTGGAAGGGCCTTTCTCATCACCATCCAGGTGACATCCTGGGTCAGTTCTGGCGATGAGACATTCTGCCAAATGGCCTCAACCATCTGGTCATGGAAGAAACCAATCAAGTCCACCTCTCAGTCCCTTGCAGGATCCTGAGAACGTTTCATGTTGACCACTATAGGAACTTCTCCACCTGGGACAGGTGTTGAATGTTAAAGATCCACAGTACTGTTCAAGGACAATCAAGGAGTTCTCCCAATGTCCTTATCAACATTCCTCTTTCAACTAAACCAGCAAAAAAAAACAGGTTAATTGGTGATTCATCTAATTGTTTTTTCTTAAAATAGGACTTTTTTTCTGTGCGTTTTGTGCACAAGATTGACAAGAAATATTACATAGATCACAATTTCAGTAAATTGTGAAAAAAATAACCAATTTGCATATATTTACATCCATTTAATATTTACTCAGTAATTTAATCTAAGTTGGTAAAAAAAGAAAATAGAGCTGGAAAAGAAAAATGTGAGGAGTGTTTATTTACCATTCACTGAAAGTTTCCAGTCTATATTTCCAGGCAAAAGAGCCAGAGATGAGATGAGATGAAACTTTTTTATCCAGCAAGTTATGATTTGGAATGCAGTACCTGAAAGGGAGGTGGAAGCAGATTCAACAGTAACTTTCGAAAAGGGAATTGGATAAATGCTTGAAGGGGAGAGAATTGCAGTGCTGTGGGGAAAGAGCAGAGGAGTGGGACTAATTGGATAGCTCTTTCAAAGAATCGGCACAGCACGATGGGCCAAATGGCCTCCTGCTGTGCTGTAAGATTCATGACTATATGCATCTATATGAGGGCTTATTCGTCAACCAGGCACTCCCGGCAAGGAGCAACGGACACAAGGGTCGCTGCATGGGAATTCGTGGGCCTGCAATTCCTGATTTTCCATCCATTAACTTAAATAGATGGAAATGAGGCACTTCTGGCTTGTGATTTCCCAGCCAGCACTCCCAGTGAGAGCTGCTTCTTGCTGTCATCAACAAGGCTGGTCTTATCCTTCAGACTCTCAGCCTATTTCAAACAAGTCATTTTGACCTCTTATAGATGATTTGAATACTGGGGAAAAGTCACGTTTGATCCACTCTCATTGGCTTGTTATGTGTTTTAATTAAGTGGAGGAATAACTGCAATTTTTTTTTACATGCCAGCAGTTAAATCCTGGTAAAGTTACACTGGGGGTGGGAAGGAGTGAAATCCATTTGTTTTATCATTGTGACTGTATACAGTACTGACTGTACCAACAATGAGGTGAGGCCACCTTCGTATATTGCAAACAGTCTTTGTTTCCCTCCTTTCAAAAGGACCTTGATGTGCTGGAAAGTGTTCAGAGTTAAAGAATCAAGGATCATTCCAGGGCTCAGGGCTTTAAATTATAAGACACCCGCAGAACTGAGTTTGGTTTTCACTAGAGAAAAGAAGATTCAGAGGAGGAATGAGCATAAACCATCCGAGTATGTGCTGGCGGTGAGGAATCCCTCCTGCTGCCAGCACATATCGGAAAATTGCAGGCAATAAACGGCTGTGATTTTCCCTGATGTGTTGGCAGCAAGGGAGGTTCCTCACCACCAGCACACGCTTGGAAAATTACCTCCGTGATCCAGGTTTTCAAAGTACTGAGAGGAACTGAAAATGTAAACGCAAACAGTTTATTTAACTTCGACAGAGTAGAATTGGAGAGCACAAGCAGAAGATTAATAAACCTGAACCAAGACGAAAGAAAGACTTGCATTAATATAGCGCCTTTCACAAAATCAGGACGTCCCAAAGTGCTTTACAGCCAATGAGGTACTTTTGAAGTGTGGTCAATGTTGTATTGTAGGGAAATGAATCCCTCACCATCCCCTCCTCCCTCACAACCCACCAATACAGTAGTGATATATAAGGGTTAACTTTCCGAGGCCCCGCATCACAGACAGGACTTTGCATGCAGTGGGCAGCTTATTGGAAAACTGCAGGCCACTGCTCACTGCTGTCCGTCCATGCACCACAACTCTCCAATAAGCTGCTTGTGTGAGGCCTTTCTGGTGGTCTTGGAAAATTTGCTCCAAAGAACAAACTCCCATAGATTGCAGGCTCCCAGCTAAAGTAGCTGGGAGTGGAAGAAATCTCAGCTCTCCATTTGTATGAAATGTGAAAATCAACTTGTAGCCTAGTATAAATTGACACAAGTGGAGCATAGAGAAGTGGTCTAAGATACAGTTACGTAGACCAATTGTGCCATTATTAAAAGAAAATGGGCTAAAGCTTGAGTAAAAGTCACACCAACATAAATGCACCCAGATTAGAGGTAACCAAACTGCCACTTTAAAGTCATGCAGCAACAGGGGCTGCAGAGTCATTTCATTTAAAACCACTTTGAACATGTCAAGCAAGAGCAAAGAGTAATAGCCTGCAGTTCATACTCTTTCTGTAGTGTATATTTAAATTTCATGCAACCATGGGATGGATTAAGGTCTTATTATGTGCATATTGTTAGTGTTTCTAGATATGGATGT
The DNA here is from genome assembly GCF_035084215.1 of Heptranchias perlo. Classification (NCBI taxonomy): domain Eukaryota; kingdom Metazoa; phylum Chordata; class Chondrichthyes; order Hexanchiformes; family Hexanchidae; genus Heptranchias; species Heptranchias perlo. Next base: position 35,314,937 of record NC_090329.1, on the reverse strand, counting down.
TGCTTTTACTAATCATTGAATAGAACTAACATTCAGCGAGGATTAATGCTGTGAAATAGTTTCGTTTTTTAAAGTACTTTTCATTTGGTTAAAATTAAAATGAATTAAAATGATCTAATTAAGACCATCTCTTTAAATGTTCCTTTTTCACCAGTCCACACGTTGTAAGTGGAGTAACATTTTCTCCGCATAAGTATCCAATCAGTTAGTTATCTGGAAGGGTAATCTGTTAAATATAACGGGTAAAAACTATGCTGGAATGGATCTTCTACCCACTGCTCTGATCTGAAAGAAAGAAAGATTTGCATTTATATAGCACCTTTCACAATCTCAGGATGTCCCAAAGCTCTTTACAGCCACTGAAGTACTTTTGAAATGTCGTCTCATATTTCCCAATTTGCACACAGCAAGGTCCCACAAACACCAATGAGATAATGATAGGTTTTAGTGATGCTGGTTAAGAGATAAATATTGGCCAGGACACTGGGAGAATTGCCTCGCTCTCCTTTGAATAGTGCCATAGGATCTTTTATATCCACCTGAGAGGGCAGATTTTAGGGGCCTTGGTTTAATGACTCATCTGAAAGAGGGCACATTCGACAATGCAGCACTCCCTCAGTACCACAGTGGAGTGTCAACCTAGATTATGTGCTCAACTCTCTGGAGTGGGACTTGAACCCACAACCTTCTGACTCATAGGTGAGAGTGCTACCACTGAGCCAAGGTTGACTCTGTCCCAAATCCACGAATGAAGTCATTTAAATAATATAGGTGAGCGCCTGGGCCTGGAGCAGTGCAAGAGGGCACCCACCTGCTGGTCCATAAATCCATATATATAAGTCCATAAAAATCGGAGCAGCACCTCAGCGTTCCGAAGGTGAGTACGAAAGGTTGGGACAAAGAGTGGAAGTAGTTTAAGAATTTCTATAAAATGCTTCTGGGATCAATTTCCATTAAATTCCTCGATGCTGTGACCAACAGCATCTCACAAAAATGAGTCTTGAAACTCTTCCCATTCATAGTATTTATTACTTACCTTGACAATGATATTGTAAGTGGAACATCTCAGAAGACAGGAAGCTATGAGGGAAAGTAGTAAATTCTGAGATGGGGTATATCATTCAAGATTGTAGGCCTCCCAGAGCACGCAACCTTCAGCAGGAGCATGGAGTCTAATTTTCAGCATCTGCCACCTCCATCTCATGTGTGCAGCACAGTGCTGTATCCTGGGAGAGTGCACAGAATTTGGGCAGTGGCCAAACCAGGCATTCGTGGAAATCTTAATGCGACCTGACCTCCTTGAGCTAATTGGAGTATTTTTACATAACCCACACTGCCAGCAGGAAGCCTCATTGTTGGCAGCGCATATTGGAATTCAGAAAATCGTGGGCACGGCACACCCGAGTTGCCAAAATGAGTTGCCATCAGATAAGGCTCACCACTGGCAGCACAGACTTGTTCCAAACCACAGAAATTCTCAGCTAGCAATAATACCTGCTCCTTCCAGCATAAGGGATTCACTTAAGCAATGAACATAGGGTAGACTACAATACTTCTACATGCATTACAAGAAGAAGGTACAGAGGCATATCATGATAAACACCTTTGGCCTGAAATTCTGGGTCCAGGCCAAGGCACAAATGGGGTGGATCTCCAGCCAAAAGACTGGTAAAATGGGCTGGAACCATTTTGCGTCTGGATTCTGCCCTTTTTTTTAGCTCCACCCTTTTTCCAATAGAAGGAGCCATAGGCAGATCTTCCACCATCCCCCCAGGTGGTGTTCTCAGGCAACCCGGGGAATTCTGCTCTTTACGACAACAATTTGTATTTATATAGCACCTTTAACGTAGAAAAATATCCCAAAGAGCTCACAGAGGTGTAATCAATTAGTGGATACCGAACCAATGAAGGAGATTTTAGGAGGGCTGACCAAAAGTTTGGTCGTAGAGGTGGGGCAAAGCAGGTCTCCATGCCACTCACGTTTCTTTAACAATGTTCTCTCACCCCATAAAGGAAAAGGTGGTAGACAACCACCGACAGTGAACTACAACTGGGGGAGGATCACCAAGACTGAAAACAGGAGGGCACTCCAAGGCTGGAGGTAAGGTGCAACCAGAAGGTTGGTAAAGACAGGTCACGGCTCCCTATAAGTAGTGTCAGCTTTAAGTGCTTTATAAGTATTACAATCCCCTTACCCTCACCCACTATTTCTTCAAGGGCAAATGTCATAGTGTGCTAAACAAGCTCTTCTGTGCTTTACATTATCAGGTGTTGTGGAAGAAGACGCTGACAACTCTGATGACCACCCAGTCACTTCCAAAGGCACAACTGCTGTTATTTCCAAATCTTTAGTTCCTGCCACTTCATCACCATCACCGTCATGGCATCTTACAAGCACCAGCCTAGAGACCCACTTGGGAATAAATGGTCAGAGATTGAGAAGGGTTTTCACTGGGTGAAGCACTGAACGATAGTGAGAATGAGAACCTGGCAGTGGGAGTGAGGGATCGTGCAGTTCCTTCACGCAGGGTGGAGAAATGACAGCCCTCGGTTGAAGAGTCTAGGGAACCAGATCCCAGGGGCCTAATTTTCAAAACAGCTATGATTAGGGAGCATTGATCTTGTAGAGGCAGTGGAATTAATTTCCATGCCTTTGTTTGAGATGATAGAGAAGTGGGGCGAGTCCATCACCCACGTTGGTAACAAATTACAAGAAATTTCCCATGTCATGCAAAACACCTTGGAGAGAGTGACAGTCCAGGAAATTTCTGCAGCAACAAAGTGCCAGCAGGAGGTACTGGTGGCTTCCAGAGTGGCAGTTACCATTGCTTCAATAGGTGTTTTCACAGGCCTTTCAAGACCTGACTGGGACTATTCAGTCTATGACCAGGAGCATCTAGGAGCCTGTGCCTTGTACCAGTGGCTGAAAGCAATGATCACAGATATCACAGAGAGTAGCATGAGCCTATGTCCTTAAGGCTCTCTTCCAATGCCTGCACATGAGGGATCTTCAGACATGGGCCTGGCACCCCTTGGTACTCTAAGAGAAAGACTGCCAGAAACTGATCCCTCTAGGACAGCTGCTTCTTTGAGATCAGAGTCGCCTCAGGTCTCTGAAGCTCCAGGGGGAATCATCCCAGCCATGCAACACTCAACCTCATCGCACTCAGGGAGCAGATTAGGAACTCGAACAAATAAGGTGACTTGCACAAAGAGTAGATCCAGTGTTGAGAAGTAGTTGGAGACAGGATGAATGGATGTTCAGGCACATTTTGTGAATGTTGTTCCGTAAAGTAAACACAGCTTGATCACATGGAATTCTGAATGCATTTCTGGGGTCATTTTAACCTAACCGGCCTGGCAGGAAACTGACAGGATTAGATCGAGCACTCTTTTTGCACGCAGTCCGACTTTACTTTCCATTGATAAAATCGGGAGAAGTGTAAAACTGGTGCCTGATCCAATTGTCAGTTTTCCGCTGAGCAGGTTAGGTTAAAATTATCCCCTCTGTGTATACTTGCAACTTTTGGGAGTTGGTTGATGATAGTGGAATTGTAGACTTCTATCATGAAGGAAACAGGCAGTAGTCTTTGACAGTGAAAGACTTTAAGAGGATGTGCAGGGAGAATAGGCAGGCATGGAGTGGCTTCATTTGGAGTGTCAACTTTTATTCGTTTAAAGCACTGAGCTATAAGTTGTGTCCTTCTTTCTCTGGCTGTTGCCTGACTTGTTCCACATCCTCCCCTTCCTGTGCATTCTCTGTATGCTGAGGGGATAGAAGTGATTCCCCACCATCTTCATCATCATCCCCTTCAGTGTGCGGAAGTAGCAAAACTTTCTTTATTGCAATGTTATGTAGTATGCAGGATGCTACAATGATTCTGGAAGCCCTCATGGGGTTGTGTTGCACCAGATTTATCCAGGCATCTGCAATGAGACTTGATAATGACTGTAGTCTGCTCTGTGACAATTCCTGTACTGATATGGGCCTTATATCTGTTGTCTCCGTCTGTCTGTAGAAGCTTTACTGGTGTCATAAGCCATGACAGTAGGGGATAGCCTTGATCATTAATTAACCATCTTGATACCTGGCTCTGTGTTCTGAGGCCTGGTATGATAGAATATCACATGATGAAAGCATCATGACAGCTTCCATGAGGTGTTCACATGTGTTCACAAGATGACTGGAATCACTTGCTGCACCTTAATCAAGTGAAAGCCTTTCATGTTCATCAAATTAAGGGGAGGTTGTCCTATGGAACAATCAATTGCTGCTTGTACTCATGAGAACCCTGCCAATCTTTCTCTCTTTTTTTCTTTAGTTCCATTGACAAGGATATGACTTGTGTGGCCTTCCTGAATAGAACATCAGTGACCTTCTTGATGCAGGGTGAGCTGCTGCCAGACTAATATGGCAAAAATGAACAGATGCTGCCTGGAAGGATTCAACAGCAAAAACATTCAATACAGTGGTGACTTTAACAGGTGCCAACAAGGCTGTTTTCCTGGTGCAAATAGAATTCAGGTCTTCAGACAGCAGTTGACGTTTCTCCCCAATAGCCCCTGGGGGGAACCAGTGCCTTCTGAGGCATTGTCATTAAGTAAAGTCTAAGACCTTTTCGGTCTGTAAACCTGGGCGACTGGCTATCTGCAGGTAGGGAACAAACGTCTCTGTGATGTGTCGCTTCAAAGGGTGAATTTTAGCCCTGTTCCTAGTGGAAACCAAGCAAATGGCCAGTAAAAATGGCTGGTGTGACTTACATGCACTAATACCCCTGCCTTCCCGCGAGTTCCAATCACCTCTACTGAGCAGGCAAGATGGGACATCCGCTAGAAAGCAGTGGGGTCCTTCTTTCAACGTGCAGATCGGGCTCTGATGACATAATTAGGGCTCGAGTGCAATTTTAACCAAAGACCTGCGTGGGGAAGCAATCGTGTCAGTCAACCTGGTGGCAAGAGGAGCCAGAGCCAGAAGAGGCCCAAAAAGGTAAGGTTTTTATTTTATTTTTAGTTTCTTTGTGGGTCAGGAGGAGCAGGAGTGCTCCTTCAGGCCCCAGAAGGAAAGCTTGAGCCTCCCCAGCCCCAGACTTCCTTCAACATCTGCCGACCGCAATGCCCTCCTGACACCCCTCCTATCCACTTACCTGACTGGCAGAGATCATTCCTTCGGGTCCCTGGTGGTGGCTTCCTGCTGCCCAAAGTCCCCCTCCCTCCCGCCAGCCAGCAGTTAAAATTTCTCAAGCCTCACACTGCTGAGGGTTTGCCGTCTCGCTCACATGACTCCCAGTTAAAAAATCGGGGCTTGTGCCTCCGATCAAGCCTCTTCCATATCCTCATCTTCATAACACAAGATTAGAGGAATTCCCATTGGGAAATCCATGTTCCCAGTCCAAAACTGTACTGTTTACAGAACTGACTAAAAATAACAGCTAAAGTCCTGACAAAACCTTCAAAGTACCAAACAGTTTGAAATGTAGACAATCTTCAACTGCTGCAGCATCTGCACAGATACCTTAGCAGTGCTCTTACAGCTATTTATACAGTGACGGTAATAATTTAGGGTGGAAATTGTGGAAAATGGTTTGGATGGGTTATCCACATCCACTTAAATGCAACGGGACAGCATCCTGGCTGGCTTTAAAGTGGATTGGCTATTTTTTGAGAGGATCCTGTGTTCAGCACAGGAATTTGACGGGGTTAAAGGTTATATACTTCAACGCAAGGAGTATTACAAACAAAGCAGATGAGCGAAGGGCACAGATAGACACATGGCAGCATGATGTCATTGCTATAACGGAAACCTGGCTTAAAGAGGGGTATAATTGGCAGCTCAATATCCCTGGATATAGAGTTTTCAGGCAGGATAGAGTGGGTGATAAAAAAAAGAGGGGGTAGCATTATTGGTTAAAGAATCAATTACAGTTGTGAGAAGGGATGATATGCTCAATGGATCATCAATCGAGGCCGTATGGGTTGAGCTAAGGAATAAAAAAGGGTCAGTCACATTACTAGGAGTGTACTATAGACCCCCGAATAGCGAAAGGGAGATCGAAGAACAAATATGTTGGCAAATTTCTGAGTGCAAAAATAAGAGGGCAATAATAGTAGGGGACTTCAACTACCCTAACATCAACTGGGATTCAAACAGTGTGAGGGGCACAGAGGGTGCAAAATTCTTGATTGGTGTCCAGGAGAACTTTTTTAGCCAGTACGTGACAAGCCCAACAAGAGGGGATGCAATTCTAGATTTAGTCCTGGGAAATGAAGATAGGCAAATGGGTGAAGTGACAGTGGGTGACCATATTGGGGATAGTGACCACAATTCAGTTAGTTTTAGCATTATTATGGAAAAGGACAGAGTTAAATCAGGAGTAAACGTTTTAAATTGGGGGAAGGCAAATTTTACAGAACTAAGAGGTGATTTGGCAGAAGTGGACTGGACACAACTACTTGAGGAGAAATCAGTGGCAAGCCAGTGGGAGGCACTGAAAAGTGAAATTCTACGGGTACAATGCAGACACGTCCCCTCAAAGAAAAAGGGTGGCACTGCCAAATTTAGAGCCCACTGCCAAATTTAGAGCAGAAAAAGAAAGCTTATGACTCACAGAAAACTAAATATTGCAGAAAGCCGAGAGGAGTACAGAAAGTACAGGGATGACGTAAAAAAGGAAATAAGGAAAGCAAAGAGAGGGCATGAAAAACATTAGCTGGTAAGATTAAAGAAAACCCAAAGATGTTTTATCAGTACATTACGAAGAAGAGGATAGCTAAGGAAAAGGTGGGACCTAACAGGGATGATAAGGGTAACTTGTGTGTAGAAGCAGAGGATGTGGGTAGGGTTTTAAATGAATATTTTGTCTCTGTTTTCGCAAAGGGAAGGGATGATCCGGACATAGTAGTTGAAGAGGAGAGGTGTGAAATATTGGATAAGGTAAACATAACGAGAGGGGAAGTACTAGAGGAACTGGAATCCTTGAAAATTGGTAAGTCACCAGGGCCGGATGGATTGTTTCCCAGGCTACTGAAGGAAGCCAGGGAGGAAATAACAGATGCTCTGAGGATCATTTTCCAATCCTCACTAGATACAGGAGGGGTACCGGAGGACTGGAAGATTGCAAACGTAGTACCATTGTTTAAAAAGGGTACGAGGGAAAGGCCGAACAATTATAGGCCGATCAGTCTTACCTCGGTGGTGGGCAAACTATTAGAATCAATACTGAGAGATAGGATAAACTGTCACATAGAAAGGCATGGTTTAATCAGGGATAGCAGTGATAGCCAGCATGGATTTGTTCAGGGAAGGTCATGCCTTACAAATCTGATTGAATTCTTTGAAGAAGTGACAAGGAGGATTGATGACGGCAGTGCAGTGGATGTTGTCTACATGGATTTTAGTAAGGCATTTGACAAGGTCCCACATGGAAGACTGGTCAGAAAGGTAAAAGCCCATGGGATACAGGGAAATGTGACGAATTGGATCCAAAATTGGCTCAGAAACAGGAAACAAAGGCTAAAAGTCGATGGATGTCTTTGCTCAGTGTTGGGTCCCTTGCTGTTTGTGGTATATATTAATGATTGGACTTGAATGTAGGGGCCATGATCAGCAAATATGCAGACAACACAAAAATTGGCCGTGTGGTTGATAGTTAAGAGGATAGCTGTAGACTCCAAGCAGATATCAATGGGTTGGTGAAGTGGACGGAAAAGTGGCAAATGGAGTTCAACCCGGAGAAGTGTGAGGTAATGCACTTCGGGAGGGCAAACAGTAAAAGGGAATATGCAGTAAACGGGAATATATTGAGAGGGGTAGAGGAAGTGAGAGACCTTGGAGTGCATGTGCACAGGCCCCTGAAGGTGGCAGTACAGGTAGATACGGTTGTGAAGAAGGCATAAGGTTGTGTAACGGAATGCTCTCTGTTATTAGCCGAGGTATAGAATACAAAAGCAGGGATGTAATGATGGAACTGTATAAAACACTGGTAAGGCCACAGCTGGAGTATTGTGCGCAGTTCTGGTCACCACATTACAGGAAGGATGTAATTGCTCTGGAGAGAGTGCAGAGAAGATTTACAAGAATGTTACCAGGGTTTGAAAATTGCAGCTACGAGGAGAGATTGGATAGGCTGGGGTTGTTTTCCTTGGAGCAGAGGAGGCTGAGAGGAGACTTGACTGAGGTGTACAAAATTATGAGGGGCCTAGATAGAGTCGACAGGAAGTACCTATTTCCCCTAGCGGAGAGTTTAAGAACTCGAGGACATAGATTTAAGTTGATTGGCGGAAGGATTAGAGAGGACATGAGGAAAAACTTTTTTACCCAGAGGGTGGTGGGTGTATGGAATTCGCTGCCCGAATTGGTGGTAGAGGCAGGGACCTTCAACTCTTTTAAAAAGTACCTGGACCTGCACCTAAAGTGCTGTAAGCTGCAGGGCTACGGGCCGGGTGCTGGAAGGTGGGATTAGAATGGGCACCTACGATGGGCCGAATGGCCCCCTTCTGTGCTGTATCTTTTCTATGGTTCTATGATAATTCTGCTGCATTGTCAGATTGGCATTTTTGAGCTGGTCGGCATTATCGTTTTGTTCTGTTTACTGTCCCAAAGCCACCAGAAAATGGATGATAATTCAGAGAGAAATGCAGACCTAAGTACATTCCTGGATACTTCTCTGGTCAATATTTCTAGTGAAATAAACATGTTCAAGAAGAACATTTACAATTCTACTAGAAATAACAAAATAACGACGGGGCAAAATTCCTGAAGTCATTTAGAATGTAGCTATTTCAGCAGATTTTTTTTTAGATGGGCTGAGTGGCCATTTTCATTTATAACTTCTTTTGTTCCTGTTATTATATATAGTATAGTATATTATTGATATGTTCGACATTTCTGCTGATCTCTGCCATGTTTGAATGAGTGCTTAATAGAGTTGTACTGTCATATTCCATTCCAGAAGTAGTGTCAACCTTAAGTCTGTACTTATTGTAAAAGAAAGATCAAACTGCATTCCACCGCAGTGGAGTTCCTTAATACAAAATATCTTAACAGGATACCTCAAGGCCTAAGGGGATTTTGATCCAGCATTGTCTTTCATGACTGTATTGCAATCATCCATCAAAGGGATTATTCTACCTTCTAGCCATTGTATCTTTGTGGTCTGAATCCCAGACTGGGCTAAAGACTATGATCTTTTATGTTGCTTTGGTTTAAAAAAAAGCTTGAAACATCTACAAAGAGACCTCAAGAAGAACAGTTCTAATCCAGATCATGTTAAAAGCATTATGATCAGCAATGATATGTTACAAAAGTCGCCCATATGGAAGAAGGTCTCAAGTGCACAAGTAAAGTCAACACATTTAAAATTATGGGGAACTCTCTGCTTAAATAAAAGCTATAATCTGCAAGAGTTTGTTAGCAATGTGCCAGTAAATGAGGTGTATGCAGAGAAAACTTGTGTTAGTTTATTGCTTGTCATGTGCAGCACATGGTTCACCACCAAAAGTGGTCTATTGTAGCATTTAGGTACTATATCCAAAGATGCTTGGTTTTCTTGTGCTGGAGGTGATAATCACTAACTCTTTGAATGATAGGAGGTCCAAGGAATTCCAAGCACCCTGGTCGAGACATTTTTAGAACATTTTAAGCTCACACAATATGACCCTGAAACAAACACTAGGATCTATTATATAATAAATGGCGAGTTGCCTCCAGATTCTTAAAGTACTGCATCAGTAGATAGTGCTGTATCATAACATTATGTGACTCACTGAAATAAATAGGGTGCCTCCTAACATTACGTGACAGAGTTACCTTTACAACCAAGCAATTTTTAAAATAATCTGATAAAGTCATGGAAAAAAATGAAGAAACATAAAGACTATTAGAGGAAAGTTTGAATTGGAAAGGGTTCCATAACCAAAATGGTAGAGGCAAAGAGAACTGCCTATGCTTCGGGATGTGGCCGAGCATGATATCAGAAAGGATGCTCTTGATAAACTGGCAGCAAATTACAAACAAAATTCTCCATATCCATCTCGGAAATAGGGAAATAGAACAAGAATGAAACACTAATGAAATGTCACCCTCCACATAAACATACTGTGGCAGAAGAAGGAACGAGTGAAACCCGATATTAAACTTGATATCCTGTGTGGCCGCCCAAAAATGAGGAACGCCCCCTGATGATGCAGAAACCAACCAAGCCAACAGCCTCTAAGAAACCTCCCCCCAAATTATGAATTAGCACCCCCGCCCCCATCGAGACAAAAACCTGTTCCAAAAACCAACCCTCCGAGATGCAAATTGCCAGGGGAATCCTTCCCCCGCCCCCAGACTGCAATTGGCATCTGACACCCACTGTGGCACAAAATGACAACCGACACCCACCAAGGCACAAATAGGCAAATGCCATCTCTCCCTGTTGAGGAAGTCCACTCTCTCCTCCCATTATCCTGTCCACCCTCCATCTCCCTCCCTGCTTTCTCTCCCCTTTTCTTCCCGCTCCATTTCTCCCCTCTGCTCTTTCTCTCCCCTCCTTTTTTCCTCCTCCTTCTCTCAACGTCTCTTCCTCCTCAACGATTTTAAGGTCAGCTTGAGCGGGGAAACCTCCATGACTGTCCCACCAGGTGAAACCAGCATGAAGACGATCGGGGGACCCTCCAGGTAAATGTTTTACTTTCCTTTGTGGGGCCTGCCCTCTTTAGAAAGATTTCAATTCATCTTCCCGCATTCTCACCATATTTTTCAATCCCTTCTCCATCCAGAAATGTATCTCGTTCTCTCTTAGATCCATTGATATCACCCACTTCAACGGCCTTCCACAAGTAAATTATCTGTTGATTCAGATTATTTGATTATTTCCAATGACTTTCACACCTTGTCAGAGAATTTTGCAATTTTCCACTCTTTACACCTTATAATTGCAGTCCTTGAAATCTGAGATCTGATTATGTGTGTCAGCAGCTTCAATTTAATCATGTTGTTAACAGCTTGTTGGATTACTCTCTGAAGGTGAAGAGGCATAGTCAGATATTTTCTGAGGACAGTGTTGAAACCTAAAGATTTCTCCTGTTTTTAAAACAGGCCAGTGTTTTGTGAGACTATAATTTGTTGGAGAAAATTAAGTTTCAACATGCATCCTTTTATCTAGAATTAATATTTTACAGCCATTGTACTCTTCCTGTGTTTGTTTTCAAAGAATTACCGTGTTCGAAAATGATGTAAATTGATACGTGAGCTTGAGTGTGAGCCAACCCTAACTCCCTGAAAGTCTACACCAAGCCAATCTGGCTAGAAATGAAATCATATTACTTTTTAAGAAACAAACTTTCCTTTACCCTCTCCTGAAGGCACTGATTCTTGCTGGGATACTGTTCCAAGGGTGACGACCACCCTTCACAGTATCTATTGTTCAGGCGGTCCAGAACAGTGAATGCCAGCAGAGTATTCATTCGAGGTGGGCTTCAAAGCCAAGCATGTTGCATGTTAGCAGCGCCAGGAGGCTCTGGGTATGTTGTACTTGGTGCTCTGATGTTTAGGAGCACTAGGGTGAGGTGGAGGACTGGGGCTAGGGAGCAGTTCTGGGAGGCAGGGCAAACACAAGCCACCACCAACACAAGATAGTAACTGTGGCTGCCCGGAACCACAGATAACTTCCACACCAGAAGCAGATATAGCAGCAGTGGCCACAGCAAGAGGACATATAGCAGCCAAGGTTGCACCAAGATCCTGACCGCTCAATATTCCAAGGAGAAAGAAAAGAAAGTGGAAGGACCAATGCCGAGATACTGAGGTCAAGCATATGTGGATGACTGAGATGGCTTCATGTCCAAAGTTCCAAGAAGTATCCCAGCTTCAGGACCAGTGTAGAACCTAAAGCCCGGCCCCTTGGCAGAAAGTAGGCCTGAAAATAGAAATGATGTGGAGATGCCGGTGATGGACTGGGGTTGACAATTGTAAACAATTTTACAACACCAAGTTATAGTCCAGCAATTTTATTTTAAATTCACAAGCTTTCGGAGATTTTCTCCTTCCTCAGGCAAATGTTTCAAGATCTCCTTGAAGCCTACGCATTTATACATATTGAACAATACATGGTGTTTACAGACTGCCCCTGCAACTGCCCGTTGCCAAGGCAATCACCGTGTTCAGACAGAGAGGTGTTACCTGCAGAACCCCCGAATACACATTCAACAAAAAAACAAACAGGGAAAAAAAAAGAGAAAAAAAAACACAGAGAGAGGCAGAAACATCCGGAAGGCAGAGAGAGCCAGCAAATGACCCATTATATTAAAAACAGATAACATTTGTTCGCTGGTGGGGTAACGTGTAGCGTGACATGAACCCAAGATCCCGGTTGAGGCCGTCCTCATGGGTGCGGAACTTGGCTATCAATTTCTGCTCGACGATTTTGCGTTGTCGTGTGTCTCGAAGGCCGCCTTGGAGTACGCTTACCCGAAGGTCGGTGGATGAATGTCCATGACTGCTGAAGTGTTCCCCGACTGGGAGGGAACCCTCCTGTTTGGCGATTGTTGCGCGGTGTCCGTTCATCCATTGTCGCAGCGTCTGCATGGTCTCGCCAATGTACCATGCTCTGGGGCATCCTTTCCTGCAACGTATGAGGTAGACAACGTTGGCTGAGTCACAGGAGTATGAACCATGCACCTGGTGGGTGGTGTCATCTCGTGTGATGGTGGTATCTGTGTCGATGATCTGGCATGTCTTGCAGAGGTTACCGTGGCAGGGTTGTGTGGCGTCGTGGACGCTGTTCTCTTGAAAGCTAGGTAGTTTGCTGCGAACGATGGTCTGTTTGAGGTTGGGTGGCTGTTTAAAGGCGAGTAGTGGAGGTGTGGGGATGGCCATAGCGAGGTGTTTGTCCTCATTGATGACATGTTGAAGGCTGCGGAGAACATGGCGTAGTTTCTCCGCTCCGGGGAAGTACTGGACGACAAAGGGTACTCTGTTGGTTGCGTATGACGCTCGACTCATCGATCGACAGTTCCGACGGGCCACAGCAAAAAATCGCATAGACCTCCTCAGGAGACTAACACGGGACGCAACCAACAGAGTACCCTTTGTCGTCCAGTACTTCCCCGGAGCGGAGAAACTACGCCATGTTCTCCGCAGCCTTCAACATGTCATCAATGAGGACAAACACCTCGCTATGGCCATCCCCACACCTCCACTACTCGCCTTTAAACAGCCACCCAACCTCAAACAGACCATCGTTCGCAGCAAACTACCTAGCTTTCAAGAGAACAGCGTCCACGACGCCACACAACCCTGCCACGGTAACCTCTGCAAGACATGCCAGATCATCGACACAGATACCACCATCACACGAGATGACACCACCCACCAGGTGCATGGTTCATACTCCTGTGACTCAGCCAACGTTGTCTACCTCATACGTTGCAGGAAAGGATGCCCCAGAGCATGGTACATTGGCGAGACCATGCAGACGCTGCGACAACGGATGAACGGACACCGCGCAACAATCGCCAAACAGGAGGGTTCCCTCCCAGTCGGGGAACACTTCAGCAGTCATGGACATTCATCCACCGACCTTCGGGTAAGCGTACTCCAAGGCGGCCTTCGACAACGCAAAATCGTCGAGCAGAAATTGATAGCCAAGTTCCGCACCCATGAGGACGGCCTCAACCGGGATCTTGGGTTCATGTCACGCTACACGTTACCCCACCAGCGAACAAATGTTATCTGTTTTTAATATAATGGGTCATTTGCTGGCTCTCTCTGCCTTCCGGATGTTTCTGCCTCTCTCTGTGTTTTTTTTTTTCTCTGTTTTTTTTCCCTGTTTGTTTTTTTGTTGAATGTGTATTCGGGGGTTCTGCAGGTAACACCTCTCTGTCTGAACACGGTGATTGCCTTGGCAACGGGCAGTTGCAGGGGCAGTCTGTAAACACCATGTATTGTTCAATATGTATAAATGCGTAGGCTTCAAGGAGATCTTGAAACATTTGCCTGAGGAAGGAGAAAATCTCCGAAAGCTTGTGAATTTAAAATAAAATTGCTGGACTATAACTTGGTGTTGTAAAATTGTTTACAATTGAAAATAGAAAAATAGTTGCAAAGATTTATAACATTATTTTTAACTCTCATGGCCACTGAAAGCATCTGTAAAGAAAAAGGTTGATCAATTTGGTTGGTTTGTCTTGTGTTGGTTGCTAGTTCCAGATAGATAATTTGGACTGTGCTAATATGTTTAAGCACAAAACCATTCAGAATCAAAGCCCAGTTCTGGGAAATTCATAAAAACTACGGGGATCATTTTTACATTCAGTAGAAATAAAAATCGGGCGGGTTCGATAACAAGCAGGCGATCCGCTCGGCCAGATTATCACCCAAGCAGTGAAGGTGAAAATTACTCCCCATTGTCTCTTTCTTACCTGTTTGAGGACTGCAATACCACTTCTGCATCAAATTCCTAGCTATAAAATTCACAGCAGTTATTGAGAACATGAATTAAACATGTCCTTTCCTGTGCATTTCTCTCGTATGTCTATGAGTAGAAATGTACAGAAAGTCATTGTTAACTCTACCTGGATCAAATAATCACCTGTTCTGAGTAATTCATTGTTAAAGATTCAGAATGTTGTCACTCATTGCAAGGAAAACCAATAGAAATTAGGACAGTTTTGTCCAGTTTAGTTTGTTTTTTTATTTTGCTCACACTAGCTATCAACCAGCTGCTTACTTTGAGAAAAACTTTAGAAGCTGAGCACAAAGAGGGCTGAAGTAACATTCATCAATTTGATGCATCCTCAATCCATCGGCCCACCTTCCTCTCCCCACAGTGTATTGCAAATGCTGGCTCCTAAGCATTACAATGACAGATTGGCATACATACCACCTTAGTCTGTGGCAGTTTAAACCCTCCATTTGCTGCAGTACAGGACCCTCCAATTGTCAGCATTTGTGCCACTTTAATAAAATAAACATTTTCCCCACATCTTTATTCAAAATTTCCAAGTGCAGACTTAAGGGATAATTTCACAGCAGGAAGACACATTCATCTCCTCCATCCTCTGCCCCATAATCCGTTGGAACGTGACTCCTTGGTGGGGGCATGAAATTATCCCGATTGGTTCCATTCATAACAAGACTAAAATATCTTGGAGCAAGAATTCCTGTGATCATTACGTGTAGCGACATCGTAAATGTGTTTGTGACGATTTTCTTTTTAATTAATTTGTAACAGCTTTTCTAAAAATTTGATTTTTTAAAAAAAATGATTTACTGGAATACAGAACAGTGGAATTCTTCACAAATACATTTACAATATCACTACACATGTTGACCAGAGGAATTATTAATCTTGTGTAACATTTTAGTTTGATATTGTAAAAAGTATATTCGGTAAGCATTGTTAACATAGCCTATAGAAAAAGTGCATGCAGTTTTTACTTATTACTTTTTCTTAATCTGTGGTCATAGATCCAGCCAGTTCTACATTTCTAAAGAGCACACCCAAATTAACATGAAAGCAATAGTAGAAAATTGGTACACCATAACAGTACAATGTCTATAGTATTGAATTCCAGTACACTCCAACACAAAATAAACACATTGAAAATGGATTTTTAAAACAGTTTGTGGTTATGATTTACTCATTCAGCAGGTATATAAATGGGGCATTAGTGGGAGTTTGCATATTTATTCAGCTTCATGTTACTTTGGTGTAGCATTATGTCTGCACTATTGAAAGATTATCAAGAGGCTTAATTAAAGCAGAGAAATAAACAGGCACACATACTAACATTCTCCCCAGTGCAAATATGTCTCTTGTTGATTCTACTTGTCTGTTTGCATCTGTCTGGTAATGGTTTTTAATTCATCACCCATTCCTTAGTTTCATGTTATTGTCTCCAAGGATTATGGACTGATAGATATTGTTACCTAGTTTCTTTCCAATACATACTCATATAGGGCATACCTCACAGTTTGGCCTAAGTCCTTTTAGCTGTATAGAATAACTGATGGACAAAGAAGCATTGTACCTGGTCCAGATTTGTTTTAATTGGTTACATGTACACACACCTACTTTTTTCCCCTGATGATCCCTGTTGAGCCAATTGGTCTGGTTGCTGTCTGCTTCAAGTCCATGGCAATATCGAGGCTGGCAAGTGCTCATTTTCCGGATTGAAGTTTAGTCTCCAAACGTGATTTTACCTCTAAAGTGGCGTAGTAATTAAAGTTTTCTAATTGTGTTTATATTTATACATATATTTTGATTAATATTTATTGTATAGTGACTCAAGTCCCACGCCAAACACAATAATCTCGGCTGACACTCAGTGTTGTATTAAGGGAGCATTGTCGGAGCAGCCTGCCTTTCAGATAAGATGTTACTTTGAGGTCTTGTTTGCCCGTTCAGTTTGAAGTAAAAAACCCCCTGACTTCCTAAAGATGAGCAGGAAGCTCGCCCAGTGTCAGAGCCAAAATTCGTCCTCTAACCAACATCACCAAAACTGATCATCTTGTCATTCATCTCATCGTTGTTCGTGCAACTTGACTGTGTGCAAATTGGCTGCAATGTTTACCGATATAAATGTCAGGAACTACATTTCAAAGGTAATTCATTGGCTGTGAAGTGCTTTGGGACATCTTGAGGACTTGAAAAGGTGTTATATAAATGCAATTATATAAATAAATTTCTTTCTTGCTAACCCATAATCTGTCAAATATTTGCTTCAGATTAACATAATTTGAAGAATAATTTCTTTATAGCTGAGTCAGTAATCAATACACAAAAAATGTTCTGATTCAATCACATTTCACTAAGAATCATTTGCATTGAACAGTTTTTCTTATTGTAAGTTGCCCACAGTCAGAAAATTACTTCAGGATCCTTGCGGGGTTTTATTATGTGAGTTTGCAGATGGGTGGGGAAAATGAATTGATTGAGATTTTCCTCACCGCATTATCTTCAGTGTGGCGTTGCTTTTGCTCAGCCCAGGTGCTAACTCTGGACGATTTCCCAGGATTAGCCTTACGTAAATCATTTGGGCAAGCTCCCTGTGAGGTTGCTACCCTCAGTGGGGAGCCCACCTCAGGGAAAGATAGAAGATTCTAGTGTCCACAGTCTACATCAGTAAATGTGGCCTTCAGCCTCCGGGCCAGCCAAAGAAATCGTTTTTTCTTAATTTCCAAAAATCCCAGGCTAAACGTAATTGAGTATTCTACAATTAATTGCACTCTCCTGGGGGATGGGATTTAAATTTTAAATTCCTAGCATCCACTGGTATTATGGCATTAATATTCTTAACACATTATTTGACTATGCCCACCCATGATTGAGAGGAGATAATCAGCATTTCATCCAGTGTGATTTCAGAGGAAAATCAGCCAAATTATCTCCAATCTGATCCATTGAGTGCATCTCAAAAGGAAGACATTTAGGTACTGGGACAGTAGCTCATTAGGTGCCGGACATGCCTGTGGCCGAAGAGAGTGACCTCGACCAATTATCAGGTCAGCTTATTAACATAGTTTAATGGCGCTCCTAGTGTAAGGAATCTTACAACACCAGGTTATAGTCGCTATAACCTGGTGTTGTAAGATTCCTTACATTTGTCCACCCCAGTCCATCACCAGCATTTCCACATCATGGCTCCTCGTGTATACTGAGGTTGGGGCTGAGACCTCCTGTACCAACAGTTCTTAAAGGGCTGCTGGCTGCTCTTAAGGGTGTGCATTTTTTTAGATTGCAAAATGGTTGATGGCAAAATGGCCCCATTTAACAGCCAGGTTTCCGACGTGCTGCTGCAGGAAGTGCTGCTGCAGGAAGTCCTGCAACGAAAGGTGGTTTTACTTTGATACAGCGCCACGCTGTAATTAAGAATACAGCTAGAACAGCATGGATGGAGGTGTCCGAGCAGTCTCACCTGTGGCTCAAACCTGGAAACAGATGAAGAAACAAATTTCTGATCTATGCAAAGTTGCCATGGTAAGTGTGTAAATATGTGCTAACACCGTATTAGGTTGTCTTGCCATTCACTGGCACTGCTCAGTGCTCACTGCTTATCGCTGCTCACTGTAAAGTTGATACAGAGAGAGAATGCAGGGAACATTGCCAACTGATGATCTTTCTAAATGCACAGACATGCTCATTTTCATTCACTCCACTGTGTCATATTGCTGTATCACATTGCTGTTCATATCGCCTATTAAATGGGTCATGTATCAAGCGTCAATGACTACGCTAGCTCAAGATTCCTCACAGCTGTACACTTGCACAGAGTAGCTGTTGTCTGGTTGGTAGAACTCATCTTCTCTAAAAATTCTCTTTTTTACATACATCCCTGTCATATTTGCTTGGAGGAAGAGGCTGCATATAACAAAAGGCAGTGCTTGCAAACAGGTGGGGACTCCTTATGAAGAGAGCCATTGAGATTATGGGTGCAGAGGGAATAGGGAGAGGGTGAATCCAGAGGTCTCTTTCAAACTCACAGCTAGTATTCTTTGCTTTTCATTGCTTATCTCCTCATTCACCCATTCATTCCCTCATACACAATGTAATGTATTCAGATCGCTTACCACGTGCAATGTTTCAAGAGATTTCTTATTCAAAGTGTATTTTTCTCCTGTTTCTCCAGATGCTTAAGAGGAGGGAGCATCTGCACCAACTGAACAGCTTCAACCTTGCACCTCACAGCACCCTGCATCATCCCCTCCTACAGTGCCAAGCACCATCATAGATATATCTACTCCCAGATGAGATCAGTTAGCAAGTTGCAGAAAGGAGCACATGGTGACGCACTGGGCACAATTAATGAGGAGAAACTGTCGATGAACTTACAAGAGACACAACTTGCCAGCTGGAGGCACTCTTTCAACCCGCCGTGCCGAGGGATTTGGATTGGGAGCATCCATCGATGAGTCCACAACTCGCATCTGTACTGTGTTGCATAATTGCCTGACCAAGCTGTAGAACATTATGGAGAATGTGGCCATCCAAGACCTCCTGCAGTGGAGCCCCTTTTATCCGAGGCTCCAAGCTCAACCTTGGCTTCTTTCACAAATGCTTCAACTGCTGCTATGTAAACCTTGAGCTCCAATCTACAGCAGTCTTCCTCCAGATTTTCCATGTCGAGGATTCAGATTGAGACAGCCATTAAAGCAGGGCTTCAACTACCTCTCTGCTCCCACACAGATTCACGACCATGCTGTGTGAGTGTCCAGCAGCCAGTAAATGACAGGAGTTGGCACAGATGATGGAGATGTGTCTCAGGGCAAAACCACATCCCAGCATCCCCGTCACACCATTCAAATGACTACAGTTAAATTAGTGATCACACAGACCCAGCTAATCACCTCAGTACTAGCCATAGCAACTTCATTTGGAGGCCATCGTTGGATTTAACAGAAGGAGGGACTGGCCACCTCCATTCCAAGAGATAAGCGATGACTCCCATCTACCCTACTGGTGGAAGGTTAGACACTAGAAGACACATTCCATGTATTTTGACTAAGGAGGAGCACTGGAGTAAAACATACTGAACTAGTAGCATCATGCAGTGTAAGGGCTAATAAAAGTTTTGTTGACTAATACTAGAATGTGTCCTAACAGTTCTTTTGGTATGAGGCTAATTCAGGTTGTTGGGCTGAAATGAAGTAGCATGCATGGATGCTGAACACAGTGGAAGAAAAGCTTTATTTGATATGGTGATGAGGCACACATGGAGATGACTGTTGTGCATTGGCAGGAAAACAACAACAACAACAGCGTGCATTTATATGGAGACCATTAATAAAAGGTTTGGGCAATTAAATCCTGTCTGGTGACTGCAGCTAGTTCAGTAAGAAATTCTTCTCTCTTGCGATTGCTACTTTCCTCTTCTGGCTGCTCCAGAAAGCAACAAAAATCTTATAGGCCATAACTGTAAGACTTCCCCAGGCACTCCAAGCAATAGAATTGCTGGTTCAGGATTCTTTCCACTATAGCCCTAGTGGGCCACATTGTACCTGCCCTGAGCCCCTGTCCTTTGTTATGAGCTGTGGCTGCAGGATATATCTTTGGTCCATGTCTTTTTTGCTCTTCAAATAAAGCTGGCATCATTGACTGGAACAGAATGAATGAATCACAGCAGCTGCCAGGGAAACGTGTATTCACAAACATGGTTCTGTTCCTCTGGTCACAGACTGTCTGTTCATTGATGGAATGGTAGCCCTTTCTATTTATGAACATAGGAACAAATAACATAGGAACAGGAGTAGACCATTCAGCCCCTCGAGCCTGTTCCGCCATTCATTGAGATCATGGCTGATCGGCATCTTAACTCTATCTATCTGCCTTGGTTCCATAACCCCTTAATGCCCTTGCCTAACAAAATCTATGGGGCTATGTTCGGTCTAGGGGTACATATTGCCACATTAGGACAATTTGTGGTGCCTTCAACTTGTGGGAGTCTTGCAACATGGTAGAAGGGAAGGACTTTCCTCTTGCTGCTGGCTGCCATTCACAGCAAATCTCTGGCTATAGGAAATAATGATTCAATTATCTGCTTCATACAATAGTGGACTGGAGGCTCTGAGATGAGGCAGAGATCTTTCACATTTGTCTGCAAAGAGCCTGCCTCATAAAAGTCCAAAGCAACTGTAAGTTTGATGGCCATGAATAAAACCAGCCCTGTGCTGGAACTGGTCTCCAAGTGAAGCTGCAATAGTGTGCAGAGTCAGTGATGGCCCGGTATATGTGAGTGTCAGAGCAAGGGCATGCCTGAATGGAGCGTCTACGGTGTAATCTCACCTGTCTGGCATGCTCCCTCTGATCATTCCTTCTCCTACAGACCCTACAAATAAAGACACCTTAGCTGGATGGTAATGTATTCTCTAACAACCACAGCTGCATAAACAGTCACTGACAAAAGATGCAGCACAGCTTTAAGTAGCTATTAGGAAGGATCCATCAAGTGTCAATAACTTCTTTTGTCCAACAATGCCAAACAATGCAGAAACAATCACTTGTTAAGAGATCCAGCCAGGACAGCAATGTGCCTTTTACAACAAGGACCTACTGAAAGGAACAGGCCTTCCGAGCAACACCCATTTTGAACAAGCTATCAGCCCCATTGGATGCTGCTCATATCTCCTGATTACATTATGGGTAGGACCCCTAGTTTAAATAAAATTCCAGGTTGTAATGATCCACGTGTGCCAGCTGTATGTAGGTCCCAAGCACTCAAAGCATTTTAAGGTCAAATTTTGGCCCGTTGTGTACATTGAGCATCTAGTAGATCTCATGCCTCCATCGAGTACTCGCTATCACATTATTGACAACCTAAAAGGTCTCAAATGTGTTATGAGAGACTTCTTTTGAAAAAAAGGCACTGTCATTATTACTTGTCCTCAGTTCAGTGTTTGAGTTCAGGATTTAGCTTGCACTTTGTTTCAGTTTCTGCAATTGAAACTTGAAGCTGGAATTTAATCTGGGCAGACAGGAGTAATGGTGCCATACTGCCAGTTCCCTACCACCCAACACCATTTACCGAACTTTCCACCAGAAAGCAATGTTAGGTATATAATATGTCTTCCCAAATATGGGCTGGTACATTATAATGGGAGACAACTGATGGGATGATGTTACACAGTGTATTTCCAATCATTTGTGCCCTAGCAATGCTAGGCACAAAGGATGCTTGTGCAACCCTGGTGTCAGGCCTTGCTAAGGGCCGGGAAGGAGGAGGGGGATGGAGTTAAAATTGACATGACCAGTTTGCATGATGCAATTGTTCATAGAGAAATTGATTGCATTACACAAAGTGCCAATTCCAAAAAAAAATTAATTAAAAATACATCTTTGGCCAGAGCCACCATCCAACCTATGCTGTGGCAAAGCACCAAAGCAATTTCACTTCCCTTCACAGTGGTGGATGCTCCAATCATGCCTTCGTGCCCATTCTCGATATTGTAATGTCATAAGAGGGCCCATTTTAACGCCCAGCAGGAGGAGATGGCAACCCTGCCCAGGAGCTCGAGTGGGAAGCCTGGCAGATTTTAACTGCTGGACCTCATTTGAATGCAGCAGATCAGCTGCTCCTCCATTTGGAGCAGAACGTGGCAACTGGCCGATGGGCGACGAAGGTCAGGCCTTCCAGTGGCTACCTTCTGGCACCAAGAGAAGGCTGCTGGCAGCAGATGTCCCAAAGGTCTCACAGCTGGGGAGGGGGGGTCCAGGGTAGCAGAGGCCCAGAGGCAGCTGCGGTGAGGAGAGTTTGGGGGAGTTTTGTGGGTCAGGAAGGGTGGGGGAGTCCAAGGTGACAGTGGCCCAAACTTTCTTTCTGGGGCCCAGAGCCTCACTCCTGCTCCCCTTGGTCCCACAAAGATAACTGAAAGGTCCTCTCCTGGCATTGGGCAGGTTTAAATGAGCTGAACCTGGCGGAAACTCTGCTCGGTAGGTAGTCAAAATTACATTGGGGATCCGAATGACACCATCAGACCCCGATTTACATTTATTCACGAGGCCACCGCCTGAGTCTGGTGGGCACCTCAATCACCCCAGAAAACAGCAGCGTTTAAAGGACGGGTAAAGGACCACCACTTGACCTTTAACTCTTGCTTTACCCAGTTTCTGCCAGGTGGAGGGAGTTAAAATCGCCCCTTCAGTCTGCTTATAGAAACTGCCTCTTCGCTCTGAGCTCAAATTAAAAGTGTTGGGAGGACCCCCAAATCACAACACACATCAGATGCGCAGATATATACCATACACATAAACTGTTTGTAAGCAGAAGGGTGGCAGTGATAACCAATTTTGTCATCCACCAAACTCTTTTGTCAACGCAGCCTTGCCAAATGCAGCTGAAATCTCCCGTTGAAAAGCATTTTTCGTATGGACCACAGTCTTCATTACCTTTCGAAGTTGTCATGAGCTCTCAGTAACAAATGCGAGATTGCCCAATTACATCCAGAGGACACTGTTACATTGTTAAATTGCATCAACTGTGTTGTGATTTCCGCATGGTGAGACTTTGCTTCTTTTAAAACCCGATCCCTGAATGTCATCTTTTTCAACGACTCTTGTTGCAAGAAAAATGCTTTGAAGCTGCTCGCTGCAAGCAGAGTTCTCCATAACTTCTGACATTTAACTTTAGCTCCAAATTACCGTCTTGCCTGCCTGAAAAGAACATTAGCCCGGAGTCACATTCCCACCGCAGATTACGAGGAACTACAACACAGGCTTGTTCTTCTGGTGTCTAGTTCTAGTCAATCAGAAAGGGTTTGGTTCTAGCCCTGCCGCACAACATCCTGCTCATGTTACCAAATCGGTTTGGATCACGTGAGAGCTTGCCAGTGATTTGTTTCCCATGAGTTATGGGCTGCCATATTTACAAATCACTTATTCATAATACAGAGTCAAAGCCTGCAGTTAATGGCCGAACCCCATTTCTCTCTATCTCCTAGCATTTCACTTTAATAAAGCAGCAGATAAGCTGCAGAATTATTATTTGAGTCTCAAATCTGACAGTTGGAGCTTGATAATAATTAAATGTAACAATTGTATAATGGATACAAGACGTATTTATATCCCAGTACATCAATCGATTAGTGGCTTTTTTTGTTTTTAATAATCTAGTAATCATGCTTTAATCTTTTGACTAGAACTCCCTCAGTACAAAAACTCTGGTGTGTTGCTTATTAGAAAGGAATTTTTTGGAATAAGAAAAGGTCATTCGGTTCAGCAAGCTTGTCCCCTTTTGAGACCTCACATATCTAGTTTTCTGATCAATTCCTTTTCTCTCCAGAAATGATGCTTATACTATATGTTTCAACTGATTCTACAACATCATTACCTCCAGCGTATGAAATTAACGTAGAATTACATAGAATGTATGGCGCAGAAACAGGCCATTTGGCCCAATAGGTCCATGCTGGAGTTTATGCTCCACACGCCCTCCTCCCACCCGACTTCATCTAACCCCAAGAACATATCCTTCTATTCCTTTCTCCCTCATGTGTTTATCTAGCTTCCACTTAAATGCACCAATGCTACTCCTTGTGATAGTGAGTTCCACATTCCAGCCACTCTTTGGGTAAAGAAGTTTCTCGTGAATTCCCTATTGGATTTATTAGTGGCTATCTATATTTATGGCCCCTAGTTCTGGTCTTACCCCGCAAGTGGAAACATCTTCTCTTCGCCGACCCTATCAAACCCTTTCATAATCTTAAAGACCTCTATCAGGTCACCCCTGAGTCTTCTCTTTTCCAGAGAAAAGAGCCCCAGCTTGTTCAATCTTTCCTGATAGGTGTAACATCTCAATTCTGGTATAATCCGAATACATCTTTTTGCACCTTCTCCAGTGCCTCTATATCCTTTTTATAATATGGAGACCAGAACTGTGCGCAGTACTCCAAGTGTGGCCTAACCAAGGATCTATACAAGTTCAACATAACTTCCCTGCTTTTCAATTCTATCCCTCTAGAAATGAACCCCAGTGCTTTGTTTGTTTTTTTTCAATGGACTTATTAACCTGCATCGCTACTTTTAGTGATTGGTGTATCTGTACCCCCAGATCCCTTTGCTCCTCTATTCCATTTAGACCTTATTTTCCAAGCAGTACGTGGCCTCCTTATTCTTCCTACCAAAATGTACCACCTCACACTTATCTATATTGAAATTCATTTGCCAATTACACACCCATTCTGCAAGTTTATAAATATCTTCCTGTATTTTGAAATTGTACTTCTGATTCCCGAGTCCAACTCATTTATGTAAATGGTGAACAACAGTGGTCCTCGCACCGATCCTCGTGGAACTTCCCACCTGAGTAACTACCTTTAACCTCTACTCTCTGTTTTCTGTTTTGTAAACAATTTTACAACACCAAGTTATAGTCCAGCAATTTTATTTTAAATTCACAAGCTTTCGGAGATTTTCTCCTTCCTCAGGCATTCTGTTTTGTAGCCAGCTTGCTATCCAATCCGCTACTTGTCCCCAGACTCCACATGCTCTGACCTTAGTCATGAGTCTGCAATGCAGCACCTTATCGAAGGCCTTTTGAAAATTCAAATATATTCCATCTGTTGCATTCCCCTTGTCTACCCTTTCTGTTATTTCTTCAAAGAATTCAATAAGGTTGGTCAAGCATGACCTTCCATTTTGAAATCCATGCTGACTATTCTTTATTATATTTTCAGTTTCTAAATGTTTTTCTATTACATCTTTGAGGAAGGACTCCATTATCTTTCCTACAACTGACATGAAGCTTACTGGTCTATAGTTCCCTGGACTTGTTCTATCTCTCTTCTTAAACATAGGAATCACATTAGCTATCCACCAGTCCTCTGGCTCTATTCCCTTTTCTGATGATTTTTTGTATATATAATATAAATGTAATAGTGCCTCTGCTACCTCTTCCTAACCTCTTTTGATATGCATGGATGCAATTAATTCGGTCCAGGGGCTTTATCATTTCTAAATTTGATTAGTTTATCAATTAACTCCCCCTTTTCTATCTTAAATGTCTCCATATCTTTTTTGATCTCTTCTTCTAATGTCATGCCCATCATGTTCGTCTCCAGTTTATTTTCCCTAGTTCCATTCTCATCCCCTTAAAATCAACTTTTTCCAATTTATTACTTTGGTCTTTGTCCTACTTACGTCCTTCTCAATCTTTATCTTAAACCTTATTATGTCGTGATCGTTATTGCCGAGATGTTCCCCGAGGCTTACTTCTCTTATCTGTTCTGGTTCATTTCCCGTTACTAGATCCAGCAGTGCTTCTTCTCTTGTTGGGCTTTATACATACTGGGTAAGAAAGGAGTCCTGCACACAATGTAAAACTCCATTCCCTGTACCCCTTCACCTATCTCTTCTGGCCAGTTTATTTGGGGGTAGTTAAAATCTCCCATAGTTATTAATCTATGTCCTTTACTCATTTCACATATTTGCTTACATATTTCTTCCTTCTCCTCCTTTCCGTCTGTAGTATACTACTATTAGCATGATCGATCCCTTCTTATCTTTTATTTCAATCCATATGGATTCTCTTTCTATCCTTCTGTTAGTTAGGTCCCTTTTTTCTATTGCCATTATGTTATCTCTAATTAGTACAGCTGCTCCAAACCCCACCCCTTCTTCTTTCCCTTTCCTTTCTGATTATGTTATAACCTGCAATATTTAGTTGCCAGTCCTGTTCTTTATGTAGCCATGTTTCAGTTATTCCTACTATATCTGGTTCCTTGCTTGAGATTATTGCCTCCAGTTCCCCGTTTTATTTTGGATACTGTGTACATTGCTGTACAGGCAGTTTCATTCACCTTTAATTGTTGTTCCTTTTACTTTAACAGTCCTTTTATACTTCTGCATTATAAATATATTTGTTCTTTGACCATTTATGGTATCTTTATACCTTACCCTGGTCTGACCTTTACACGCATCTCCTGTTTCTTGTATCTTTAGGCTTTTGTTATTGCTACCAGATCCATCCCCCCATTTTGATAGTTTAAAGGCTTATGCACCGCCATATTTATCCCTTCCGCGAGGGCTCTGGTCCCATTCCGGTTCAGGTGGAGCCCGTCCCAGCAGTACAGCTTCTTCCTTTCCCAGTACTGGCGCCAGTGTTGCATGAAATGGAACCCTTCCTTCCCACCCCACTCTTTCAGCCACACATTTACCGTTCTGATCTGCCTAGCCCTATGCCAATTAGCACAAGGTTGGGGTAGTAAACCTAAGATTATCACCCACGAGGTCCTGCTTTTTAGTTTAGTTCCTAGCTTCTGAAATTCCCTTAGCAGGACATCCTCCTTGTTCTTCCTTATGTCATTGGTGCTAACATGGACCACGACAACTGGATCCTCCCCCTCCCTTTCTAGGTTCCTCTCCAGTTGCTCCGAGATGTCCTTGTACCAGGTAGGCAACGCACCCTCCTGGACTCTCGGTCGCAACCGCAGACAACACTACCTATTTCCCCTGATTATAGAATCCCCTATGACTACAACCTTTCTATTCTGTTCCTCCCCCCCACTACCTTGAACTGCCTCATGCTCCACGGTGCCATGGTTAGCATTCTGGGCATCCTCCCTGCATCCTTCACCCTTATCCTCACAGATATCAAGTACCTCATACCTGTTGGATAGGACCAGTGTCTGAGGGACCTCCCTCTCTACATTCCCCTCCCTTATGTGACGGAGTGTCTCCAACTCGCATTCCAGTTCAAAGACTCTGAGCCAGAGTGTCTCAAGCCAGAGACATTTACTGCAGGTGTAGCAATTCGGAGTAGTCTTGCTGTCCACAAACTCCCACAGATTACAAACCCGACACATCGCCTGCACTGCCATTTCTAGTTTTTTAAAATTTATTTGTCAGTATTTGTCTTTATTTCGAGGACTAATAGAATCACTTGCAATCTAGATTATATTTAGTAAATGGATTTAGCTTGATTTTGAAATAATTATGATGTGGAGATGCCGGTGATGGACTGGGGTTGACAATTGTAAACAATTTTACAACACCAAATTATAGTCCAACAAATTTATTTTAAATTTCACAAGCTTTCGGAGGCTTCCTCCTTCCTCAGGTGAATGTTGTGGAAAACTATAACTTGGTGTTGTAAAATTGTTTACAATTGAAATAATTAGTAATTATTTAGTCTTTTTTATTTTATGTATTTTCTTAAATGTAAGTTTTAAAAGTTGATAGATTGGTTTACAGTCCCTTGGTTTAAGTCACTTAGCACCTCCCTCTCCTCTGCATCTAATTCCCACACTCACCAAATTCCCAGTTGAAAGTCCTCACTCCGTTAGAAGTTCAATCGCTGTCCTTACCAACCTCTGTGCTCAAGCTCAGTCGAACTGACTGAACTTCTTATTCTAAACTTCCTCATGTTTAACTGGCATCTCTTGGTATTTTAAACTTTCACCCCTGTGAGCAATTTGCCTGGATAAATTTTGCTAATTTTCTTCATAATCTTGAACACTTTAATTAGATCACCTCAAAGTCTCTTCTTTCTCCCAAGAAAACAAATTAAGTTTCTTTAATCTTTCCTCATAACTTCAATTCTTGACACCTGGGGGGGGCTAATTTTGACTTTGGGCGATGGTGTAAAACAGACGATATCAGATCAGCCGTCCGACTTTCATTTCCATTGATGTCAATGGTATCATTGCTGCTCATGTCTCGAAGCTCTCCAAAGCAGCACTATTCTTCTTCTGATTAAGTGACCAGAAATGTACTCAGTATTCCAGGTGGGGTCCGTCCAATGCCTTATGCAGCAACAATCCAATCTTTCTTTGATTTGTAATTTATCCTTCTAGTAGGATAGCCCAGCCCCTGATTTGTCTCTTTTTTTACTGCAGCTAAGCACTCTGCTGATGGCTGAACAGGTTCACCCACGATAACCTTTGGATCGTTTTCCTGATCAGCGACATACTTGTTCCAGTTAACACATATGCTCTCTTTTGGTTCCCCTCCCTGTTACTATTTATTTCACATTTTATTCAAATTGAGCAGTACCTACCACATAATGATGCAGTTGCTGAGAGAGATCAAAATCCTTTGAATTGGATTGCATTATTCATTATTTGCCCTGCCTCCTATTTTGCTATCATCTTCCTACTTAAAGATTGATGTGGAGATGCCGGTGATGGACTGGGGTGGACAAATGTAAGGAATCGAAGGGGATAATCTCCGAAAGCTTGTGATTTTAAAATAAAATTGTTGGACTGTAACCTGGTGCTGTAAGATTCCTTATACTTAAAGATTGCTTACAATACACATGTCCAAGTCACTTAGTATCATCGTAATGGTTTCAGGCAAGTCAAGACTTCAGTCCATCTAGTTCACCTATCCTCAGTATTCTCTTGGTGCACTTCTAATAACCCCGAATCCCACTAGTTGACAAGACCCTGTCTAATTCCTTCTTGAAACGCATTAAGTTTTCTTGATCCACCACCCGTGTTGATACTTGAGGTGTCAGAACAAGAGGGTTCTTGGGGTTTCCGTGGACAGTTCACTAAAGCCATCATCAGCACAATGTTCCCAGGCTGTTAAAATAGCAAACAGAATGTTGCAATTCATAGAAAGGGAGTAACATATAAATCCAGAGAGGTAATTTTATTTATATATGTATGATAATACTAGGATCTAAATGATGTAACTTGTCCCCGATATGTAATTACCCATGAGCTTCCCATCTGTTTCAGGCAGGAGCTCTGACCACCAGAATGCAGGTCCACCCAAAAATCAGAATGGACGTCAGCTGAATGGTCGATGTTTCTATCAGCTGCTTAATTTTGGTTCTGTTACCATTGCATTTTTAAGTGCAAATGGGACGGTGGCAAATCGAAAATTGCCACCAGTATCTTGTCTCTCCTCATAACTATACATTTCCATACCTGCAATTATCCTGGTGAATTCTACAATAGGGTGCCCAACACTGCACAAAGTACTCTCACTGGAGCCTAGCCAATGTTTTTCTACAAATTTGTTCTTCACTCCTGTGCTCCATGCCCCTGTTTATAAAACTCAAAATGCTGTTGGCCATTTTTATAGCTTTATCTATCTGCAATGTTATTTTCAGAGAATTATGTATTTGAACATTTAAGTGTTTCTGTTCTTCCATACCCTTCAGCGTCTTTCCATTAAACTTACACTCCAAATTCCTGGACTTTCCTCCCACAGTGTATTAGCTTAAATTTATCCACAATAAACTGCATCTGCCACATGTCTGCCCATTCGACTAACCTGTCTGCATCTTCCTGAAGTCTTTTGCAGACTGCCTTGCTCTCCATGGCTGTACTGTCTCCTCGTTAAGATCTGTCATCCCTCTTCCGCAGCATTTGCACTTTAATCAACTATCAGTTCAACACTTCTATTCTTGTAGATAAGCTTGAAGAAGGATGATGCCTGAAATGTTAATCTTTCCCATTTAGGCGCTGGTGAATTTGCTATGTTTTTCACCCTTCTTGTTTTTATTTTGTATGTTTTAAAGATTTCAATTCTTCCTTCCTTTTTTTTTTAGTCACAAACAAATATGAGGAATTTAGTTTAAAATGACAATGTTCAGAATGTTAATAGTCACTGCTGTGTTTTATTGATCTGCTTGTCTGGTTTACAATTGTATTGACACATTGCACTGAGTGGATTATTGAATAAGAATAACAAATAACATGACAGTTGTTTGGCTGATAATGTGATGCATTTAAGTCAACCAAATACAACATTGCATTTTACTGGATGGTAAAACTAAGATTCAAAGCTGTGCTGGTTTAATAGACTAAACAATTCAGCAGACAACCTAGAATTCAAGATACAGGACACTATACACCTGAAGATCATTGGAGCAAAAATAAAGTGAAATTTGCACCTTCTCTATGGACACACCCATGAAGGCATTGTCAACAACAACAACAACTTGCATTTATATAGCACCTTTAACATAGTAAAACATCCCAAGGTGTGTCACAGGAGCATTATCAAATAAAATTTCACACTGAGCCAAATAAGGAGATATTAGGACAGGCGACCAAAAGCTTGGTCGGAGAGGTAGGTTTTAAGGAACGTCTTAAAGGAGGAGAGAGAGGTAAAGAGGCGGAGAGGGTTAGGGAGTGAATTCCAGAGCTTAGGACCTCGGCAGCCGATGGCACGGCCACCAATGGTGGAGCGATTAAAATCGGGGATGCGCAAGAGGCAAGAATTGGAAGAGTGCAGGGGTCTCAAAGGGTTGCAGGGCTGGAGGAGGTTACAGAGATAGGGAGGGGCGAGGCCACAGAGGGATTCGAAAACAAGGATGAGAATTTTAAAATCGAGGCGTTCCTGGACCGGGAGCCAATGCAGGTCAGCAAGCACAGGGGTGATGGGAGAACGGGACTCAGTGTGAGTTAGGATACGGGCAGCAGAGTTTTGGATGAACTCAGTTTATGGAACGTGGAAGATGGGAGGCCAGCCAGGAGATCATTGAAGTAGTCCAGTCTGGAGGTAACAAAAGCATGGATGGGGGTTTCAGCAGCAGATGAGCTGAAGCAGAGGTGGTGACCGGCGATGTTACGGTGGTGGAAGCAGGCAGTCTTGGTGATGGAGCGGATATGTGGTTGGAAGCAGATCTCAGGGTCAAATACGACGCCAAGGTTGCGAGTGGTCTGGTTCAGCTTCAGACAGTGGCCAGGGAGAGGGGTAAAGTCAGTGGCTGGGGAACGGGGTTTGCATCTGGGATCAAGGACACTATCCACTGGGCAACACAGCACTATCCACTGGGCAACACAGCACGATCCACTGGGCAACACAGCAATATCGACTGGATAACACAGCAATATCGACAGGATAACGCAGCAATATCGACAGGATAACGCAGCAATATCGACAGGATAACACAGCAATATCCACTTGGTAGCACAGCAATGTCTGTAGGATAACGCAGCAATATCTATTGCCAAACACAGCAATATCTATTGCCAAACACAGCAATATCTATAGACTAACACAGCAATATCCATAGCAGAACACAGCAATATCCATCGGATAACACAGCAATAGCTACAGGTTAACGCAGCATTATCTTTTGGTAAAACAAATCACTACCCACTTGGTAACACAGCAATATCTAGAGGATCACACAGCAATATCTAGAGGATCACACAGCAATATCTACAGCATAACACAGCAATATCTACAGCATAACACAGCAATATCTACAGCATAACACAGCAATATCTACATGATAAGACAGCATTATCAAGAGAAAAAAAAACTATCCACTTGATAACAGCAATATCTACGGCACAACACAGCAATATCTACGTGATAAGACAGCATTATCTATAGGAAAACATTGCACTATCCACATGGTCACGGCAATATCGGCAGGACAACACGGCAATATCGGCAGGACAACACGGCAATATCGGCAGGACAACACGGCAATATCGGCAGGACAACACGGCAATATCGGCAGGACAACACGGCAATATCGGCAGGACAACACGGCAATATCGGCAGGACAACACGGCAATATCGGCAGGACAACACGGCAATATCCGCAGGACAACACGGCAATATCCGCAGGACAACACGGCAATATCCGCAGGACAACACGGCAATATCCGCAGGACAACACGGCAATATCCGCAGGACAACACGGCAATATCCGCAGGACAACACGGCAATATCCACTTGGTAGCACAGCAATATCTGGAGGATAACACAGCAATATCTAGAGGATAACACAGCAATATCTAGAGGATAACACAGCAATATCTAGAGGATAACACAGCAATATCTAGAGGATAACACAGCAATATCTAGAGGATAACACAGCAATATCTAGAGGATAACACAGCAATGTCCAGAGGATAACACAGCAATGTCCAGAGGATAACACAGCAATATCTACGGGATAACACAGCAATATCTACAGGATAACACAGCAATATCGACAGGATAACACAGCAATATCGACAGGATAACACAGCAATATCGACAGGATAACACTGCAATATCCACTTGGGAGCACAGCAATGTCTATAGGATAACACAGCAATATCTATTGGATAACACAGCAATATCTAGAGGATAACACAGCAATATCCACAGGATAACACAGCAATATCTGGAGGGTAGCACAGCAATATCTACGGGATAACACAGCAATATCTACAGGATAACACAGCAATATCGACAGGATAACACAGCAATATCGACAGGATAACACAGCAATATCGACAGGATAACACTGCAATATCCACTTGGGAGCACAGCAATGTCTATAGGATAACACAGCAATATCTATTGGATAACACAGCAATATCTAGAGGATAACACAGCAATATCCACAGGATAACACAGCAATATCTGGAGGGTAGCACAGCAATATCTGGAGGATAACACAGCAATATCTAGAGAATAACACAGCAATATCGAGAGGATAACACAGGAATATCGACTTGGTAGCACAGCAATATCTATAGGATAACACATCACTATCCACTTGGTAGCACTGCAATATCGAGAGGATAACAGCATTACCTAGCGGAAAACATTGCACTATCCAATTGGTAACGCAGCAATATCTACGGGATAACGCAGCAATATCTACGGGATAACACAGCAATATATACGGGATAACACAGCAATATCGACAGGATAACACAGCAATATCAACAGGATAACACAGCAATATCGACAGGATAACACAGCAATATCTACAGGATAACACAGCAATATCTACAGGATAACACAGCAATATCTACAGGAATAACACAGCAATATCTGCAGGATAACACAGCAATATCTACAGGACAACACAGCAATATCGACAGGATAACACAGCAATATCGACAGGATAACATAGCAATATCTACAGGATAACACAGCAATATCTACAGGATAACACAGCAATATGTGCAGGATAACACAGCAATATGTACAGGATAACACAGCAATATGTGCAGGATAACACAGCAATATCTACAGAATAACACAGCAACATCTAAGGAATAACACAGCAATATCTACGGGATAACACAGCAATATCTACGGGATAACACAGCAATATCTACGCGAGAACACAGCAATATCCACGGGATAACACAGCAATATTTATAGGAAATCATAACACTATCCACTTGGTAACACAGCAATATCTGCAGGATAACAAATCAGTATCTACAGGAAACACAGCAATATCCACTTGGCAGCACAGCAATTTCGAAAGGACAACACAGCAATGTCTCCAGTATAACTTAGCAATGTCCAAAGGATAAAATAGCAACATCGATCGAATAACACAGCAATATCGACAGGATAACACGGCAATATCCACTTGGTAACACGGCAATATCCACTTGGTAACACAGCACTAACCACTTGGTAACACAGCAATTTCTCGACGATAACACAGCAATATCTAGAGGATAACACAGCAATATCGAGAAGATAACACAGCAATATCTACAGGATAACACAGCAATGTCCAGAGGATAACACAGCAATGTCCAGAGGATAACACAGCAATGTCCAGAGGATAACACAGCAATGTCCAGAGGATAACACAGCAATGTCCAGAGGATAACACAGCAATGTCCAGAGGATAACACAGCAATGTCCAGAGGATAACACAGCAATATCTACGGGATAACACAGCAATATCTACAGGATAACACAGCAATATCTACGGGATAACACAGCAATATCTACGGGATAACACAGCAATATCGATCGGAAAACATTGCACTATCCACTTGGTAGCACAGCAATATCTATAGGATAACACAGCATTATCAACAGGATAACACTGCAATATCCACTTGGGAGCACAGCAATGTCTATTGGATAACACAGCAATATCGAGAGGATAACACAGCAATATCGAGAGGATAACACAGCAATATCGAGAGGATAACACAGCAATATCTATTGGATAACACAGCAATATCTAGAGGATAACACAGCAATATCCAGAGGATAACACAGCAATATCCAGAGGATAACACAGCAATATCGAGAGGATAACACAGCAATATCGAGAGGATAACACAGCAATATCTAAAGGATAACACAGCAATATCTAGAGGATAACACAGCAATATCGAGAGGATAGCACAGCAATATCCACTTGGTAGCACAGCAATATCCACTTGGTAGCACAGCAATATCTATAGGATAACACATCACTATCCACTTGGTAGCACTGCAATATCGAGAGGATAACAGCATTACCGATCGGAAAACATTGCACTATCCAATTGGTAACACAGCAATATCCACAGGATAACGCAGCAATATCTACGGGATAACGCAGCAATATATACGGGATAACGCAGCAATATCTACGGGATAACACAGCATTATATGCAATAAAACATTGCACTATCCAATTGGTAACATGGCAGTATCTACAGCATAACACATCAATATCTATAGGATAACACAGAACTATCCACTTGGTAGCACAGCAACATCTAGAGGATAACACAGCAATATCTGGAGGATAACAGCAATATCTATTGGATAACACAGCAATATCTATTGGATAACACAGCAATAGCTACAGGTTAACACAGCATGATCTATAGGTAAACAAAGCACCACCCACTTGGTAGCACAGCAATATCTATAGGATAACACATCACTATCCACTTGGTGGCACAGCAATATCTACGGGATAACACAGCAATATCTACGGGATAACACAGCAATATCTACGGGATAACACAGCAATATCTACGGGATAACACAGCAATATCTACGGGATAACACAGCAATATCTACGTGATAACACAGCAATATCTACGGGATAACACAGCATCATCTACGGGATAACACAGCATCATCTATCGGAAAACATTGCACTATTCACTTGCTAACAGCACTATCCACTTGGTAGCACAGCAATATCAATAGGATAACACAGCAATATCGACAGGATAACACAGCAATATCCACTTGGTAGCACAGCAATGACGAAAGGATAACACAGCAATATCTATTGGATAACACAGCAATATCTACAGCCTAACACAGCAACAGCTGCAGGTTAACGCAGCATTATCTATAGGGAAACAAAGCACCACCCACTTGGTAGCACAGCAATATCTAGAGGATAACACAGCAATATCGAGAGGATAACACAGCAATATCGAGAGGATAACACAGCAATATCGAGAGGATAACACAGTAATATCGAGAGGATAACACAGCAATATCGAGAGGATAACACAGCAATATCTAGAGGATAACACAGCAATATCTAGAGGATAACACAGCAATATCTAGAGGATAACACAGCAATATCTAGAGGATAACACAGCAATATCTAGAGGATAACACAGCAATATCCACTTGGTAGCACAGCAATATCTATAGGATAACACAGCACTATCCACTTGGTAGCACAGCAATTTCTATAGGATAACAGCAATATCTTTAGGATAACACATCACTATCCACTTGGAAGCACAGCAATATCTATCGGATAACACAGCAAGATCCATAGGATAACACAGCACGATCCACTTGTTAGCACAGCAATATCTACGGGTTAGCACAGCAATATCTACGGGATAACACAGCAATATCTACGGGATAACACAGCAATATCCACTTGGTACCACTGCAATATCGAGAGAATAACAGCATTACCTATCGGAAAACATTGCACTATCCAATTGGTAACACAGCAATATCTACAGGATAACGCAGCAATATCTACGGGATAACGCAGCAATATCTACGGGATAACGCAGCAATATATGCGGGATAACGCAGCAATATCTATGGGATAACACAGCATTATCTACGGGATAACACAGCATTATCTGTAATAAAACATTGCACTATCCAATTGGTAACATGGCAGTATCTTCGGGATAACACAGCATTATCTACGGCATAACACAGCAATTTCGAGAGGATAACACAGCAATATCGAGAGGATAACACAGCAATATCGACAGGATAACACAGCAATATCGACAGGATAACACAGCAATATCGACAGGATAACACAGCAATATCGACAGGATAACACAGCAATATCGACAGGATAACACAGCAATATCTACAGGATATCACAGCAACATCTGGAGGATAACACAGCGATATCTATAGGATAACAGCAAAATCGATAGGAAAACACATCACTATCCACTTGGTAGCACTGCAATATCGAAAGGATAACAGCATTAACTATCGGAAAACATTGCACTATCCAATTGGTAACACAGCAATATCTACAGGATAACGCAGCAATATATACGGGATAACACAGCATTATCTACGGGATAACACAGCATTATCTGTAATAAAACATTGCACTATCCAATTGGTAACATGGCAGCATCTACAGGATAACACAGCAATATCTTCGGGATAACACAGCATTATCTACGGAATAACACAGCAATATCTACAGCATAACACAGCAATATCTACGGGATAACACAGCAATATCTCGAGGATAACACAGCAATATCGAGAGGATAACACAGCAATATCTAGAGGATAACACAGCAATATCCACTTGGTAGCACAGCAATATCTATAGGATAACACATCACTATCCACTTGGTAGCACAGCAAAATCTATAGGATAACACAGCACTATCCACTTGGTAGCACAGCAATATCAAAAGGATAACAGCAATATCTTTAGGATAACACATCACTATCCACTTGGAAGCACAGCAATATCTATAGGATAACACAGCAAGATCCATAGGATAACACAGCACGATCCACTTGTTAGCACAGCAATATCTACGGGATAACAGCAATATCTACGGGACAGCACAGCAATATCTACGGGACAACACAGCAATATCTACGGGATAACACAGCAATATCTACGGGATAACACAGCAATATCTACGGGATAACACAGCAATATCGACAGGATAACACAGCAATATCGACAGGATAACACAGCAATATGTGCAGAATAACACAGCAACATCTAAGGAATAACACAGCAATATCTACGGGATAACACAGCAATATCTACGGGATAACACAGCAATATCTACAGGAAACACAGCAATATCCACTTGGCAGCACAGCAATTTCGAAAGGACAACACAGCAATGTCTCCAGTATAACTTAGCAATGTCCACAGGATAACTCAGCAATATCTACAGGATAACACAGCAATATCTACAGGATAACACAGCAATATCTGCAGGATAACACAGCAATATCTGCAGCATAACACAGCAATGTCTCCAGGATAACATACAATGTATATAGGATAACACAGCAATATCGACAGGATAACACGGCAATATCCACTTGGTAACACAGCACTAACCACTTGGTAACACAGCAATTTCTCGACGATAACACAGCAATATCAACAGGACAAAACAGCAATATCCACAGGATAACACAGCAATATCTAGAGGATAACACAGCAATATCTAGAGGATAACACAGCAATATCTAGAGGATAACACAGCAATATCTAGAGGATAACACAGCAATATCCAGAGGATAACACAGCAATATCTAGAGGATAACACAGCAATATCTAGAGGATAACACAGCAATATCTAGAGGATAACACATCACTATCCACTTGGGACCACTGCAATATCGAGAGAATAACAGCATTACCTATCGGAAAACATTGCACTATCCAATTGGTAACACAGCAATATCTACAGGATAACGCAGCAATATCTACGGGATAACGCAGCAATATCTACGGGATAACGCAGCAATATCTACGGGATAACGCAGCAATATCTACGGGATAACGCAGCAATATCTACGGGATAACGCAGCAATATCTACGGGATAACACAGCATTATCTGTAATAAAACATTGCACTATCCAATTGGTAACATGGCAGTATCTTCGGGATAACACAGCAATATCGAGAGGATAACACAGCAATATAGAGAGGATAACACAGCAATATAGAGAGGATAACACAGCAATATCTACAGGATAACACAGCAATATCTACAGGATAACACAGCAATATCTACAGGATAACACAGCAATATCTACAGGATAACACAGCAATATCTACAGGATAACACAGCAACATCTGGAGGATAACACAGCAACATCTGGAGGATAACACAGCGATATCCATAGGATAACAGCAAAATCTATAGGAAAACACATCACTATCCTCTTGGTAGCACAGCAATATCTGTAGGATAACACATCACTATCCACTTGGTAGCACTGCAATATAGAGAGGATAACAGCATTACCTATCGGAAAACATTGCACTATCCAATTGGTAACACAGCAATATCTAGAGGATAACGCAGCATTATCTGGAATAAAACATTGCACTATCCAATTGGTAACATGGCAGTATCTGCAGGATAACACAGCAATATCTTCGGGATAACACAGCATTATCTACGGCATAACACAGCAATATCTACAGCATAACACAGCAATATCTACGGGATAACACAGCAATATCTCGAGGATAACACAGCAATATCGAGAGGATAACACAGCACTATCCACTTGGT
The DNA here is from genome assembly GCF_035084215.1 of Heptranchias perlo. NCBI lineage: Eukaryota > Metazoa > Chordata > Chondrichthyes > Hexanchiformes > Hexanchidae > Heptranchias > Heptranchias perlo. Next base: position 35,276,001 of record NC_090329.1, on the reverse strand, counting down.
AGCACAGCAATATCAAAAGGATAACAGCAATATCTTTAGGATAACACATCACCATCCACTTGTTAGCACAGCAATATCTATAGGATAACACAGCAATATCTACGGGATAACACAGCAATATCTACGGGATAACACAGCAATATCTACGGGATAACACAGCAATATCTACGGGATAACACAGCAATATCTACAGAATAACACAGCACTATCTACAGGATAACACAGCAATATCGACGGGATAACACAGCAATATCCACGGGATAACACAGCAATATCTACGGGACAACACAGCAATATCTACGGGACAACACAGCAATATTTATAGGAAATCATAACACTATCCACTTGGTAACACAGCAATATCTACAGGATAACAAATCAGTATCTACAGGAAACACAGCAATATCCACTTGGCAGCACAGCAATTTCGAAAGGACAACACAGCAATGTCTCCAGTATAACTTAGCAATGTCCATAGGATAAAATAGCAACATCTATCGAATAACACAGCAATATCTACGGGATAGCACAGCAATATCTACGGGATAACACAGCAATATCTACGGGATAACACAGCAATATCCACTTGGTAGCACAGCAATATCTACAGGATAACACATCACTATCCACTTGGTAGCACTGCAATATCGAGAGAATTACAGCATTACCTATCGGAAAACATTGCACTATCCAATTGGTAACACAGCAATATCTACGGGATAACGCAGCAATATCTACGGGATAACGCAGCAATATCTACGGCATAACGCAGCAATATATACGGGATAACGCAGCAATATATACGGGATAACGCAACAATATCTATGGGATAACACAGCATTATCTACGGGATAACACAGCATTATCTGTAATAAAACATTGCACTATCCAATTGGTAACATGGCAGTATCTAAAGGATAACACAGCAATATCTTCGGGATAACACAGCAATATCGAGAGGATAACACAGCAATATCTAAAGGATATCACAGCAACATCTGGAGGATAACACAGCGATATCTATAGGATAACAGCAATATCTATAGGATAACACAGAACTATCCACTTGGTAGCACATCAATCTCTACAGGATAACTCAGCAATATCTACAGGATAACACAGCAATATCTACAGGATAACACAGCAATATTTACAGGATATCACAGCAATATCGACAGGATATCACAGCAATGTCTCCAGGATAACATACAATGTATATAGGATAACACAGCAATATCCACAGGATAACACAGCAATATCCACGGGATAACACAGCAATATCCACGGGATAACACAGCAATATCCACGGGATAACACAGCAATATCTACGGGATAACACAGCAATATCTACGGGATAACACAGCAATATCTACGGGATAACACAGCAATATCTACGGGATAACACAGCAATATCTACGGGATAACACAGCAATATCTACGGGATAACACAGCAATATCTATTGGATAACACAGCAATATCAATTGGATAACACAGCAATATCTATCGCCTAACACAGCAATAGCTACAGGTTAACGCAGCATTATCGAGAGGTAAACAAAGCACCACCCACTTGGTAGCACAGCAATATCGAGAGGATAACACAGCAATATCTGGAGGATAACACAGCAATATCTAGTGGATAACACAGCAATATCTAGAGGATAACACAGCAATATCTAGAGGATAACACAGCAATATCCACTTGGGAGCACAGCAATATCTATAGGATGACACATCACTATCCACTTGGAAGCACAGCAATATCTATCGGATAACACAGCAAGATCCATAGGATAACACAGCACGATCCACTTGTTAGCACAGCAATATCTACAGGATAACACAGCAATATCCACAGGATAGCACAGCAATATCTAACGGACAACACAGCACTATCCACTAGGTAACACAGCAATATCTACAGGATAACTCAGCAATATCTGCAGGATAACTCAGCAATATCTGCAGGATAACTCAGCAATATCTGCAGGATAACTCAGCAATATCTGCAGGATAACACAGCAATATCTGCAGGATAACACAGCAATGTCTCCAGGATAACATACAATGTATACAGGATAACACAGCAATATCCACAGGATAACACAGCAATATCCACAGGATAACACAGCAATATCGACGGGATAACACAGCAATATCGACGGGATAACACAGCAATATCGACGGGATAACACAGCAATATCGACGGGATAACACAGCAATATCTACGGGATAACACAGCAATATCTACGGGATAACACAGCAATATCTACGGGATAACACAGCAATATGTATGGGATAACACAGCAATATCTATAGGATAACAGCAATATCTTCAGGAAAGCACAGCAATATCCACAGGATAGCACAGCAATATCGACCGGACAACAAAGCACCACCCACTTGGCAGCACAGCAATATCCAGAGGATAACTCAGCAATATCGACAGGATAACACAGCAATATCTACGGGATATCACAGCAATATCTACGGGATAACACAGCAATATCTATGGGATAACACAGCAATATCTACGGGATAACACAGCAATATCTACGGGATAACACAGCAATATCTATTGGATAACACAGCAATATCTATTGGATAACACAGCAATATCTATTGGATAACACAGCAATATCTATTGGATAACACAGCAATATCTATTGGATAACACAGCAATATCTATTGGATAACACAGCAATATCTAGAGGATAACACAGCAATATCTAGAGGATAACACATCACTGTCCACTTGGTAGCACAGCAATATCTATCGGATAACAGCAAAATCTACAGAATAATACAGCACTGTCCACTTGATAGCACAGCAATATCTATAGGATAACAGCAATATCTTTAGGATAACACATCACTATCCACTTGGAAGCACAGCAATATCGAGAGGATAACACAGCAATATCTAAAGGATAACACAGCAATATCTAGAGGATAACACAGCAATATCTAGAGGATAACACAGCAATATCGAGAGGATAGCACAGCAATATCCACTTGGTAGCACAGCAATATCCACTTGGGAGCACAGCAATATCTATAGGATAACACATCACTGTCCACTTGGTAGCACTGCAATATCGAGAGGATAACAGCATTACCGATCGGAAAACATTGCACTATCCATTTGGTAACACAGCAATATCGACAGGATAACGCAGCAATATCTACGGGATAACGCAGCAATATATACGGGATAACGCAGCAATATCTCTGGGATAACACAGCATTATCTACGGGATAACACAGCATTATATGCAATAAAACATTGCACTATCCAATTGGTAACATGGCAGCATCTACAGGATAACACAGCAATATCTACAGCATAACACATCAATATCTAGAGGATAACACAGAACTATCCACTTGGTAGCACAGCAATGTCTATAGGATAACACAGCAATATCTATTGGATAACACAGCAATATCTATTGGATAACACAGCAATATCTATTGGATAACACAGCAATATCTATTGGATAACACAGCAATAGCTACAGGTTAACACAGCATGATCTATAGGTAAACAAAGCACCACCCACTTGGCAGCACAGCAATATCTATAGGATAACACATCACTATCCACTTGGTGGCACAGCAATATCTACGGGATAACACAGCAATATCTACGGGATAACACAGCAATATCTACGGGATAACACAGCAATATCTACGGGATAACACAGCAATATCTACGGGATAACACAGCAATATCTACGGGATAACACAGCATTATCTACGGGATAACACAGCATTATCTATCGGAAAACATTGCACTATTCACTTGCTAACAGCACTATCCACTTGGTAGCACAGCAATGTCGATAGGATAACACAGCAATATCTACGGGATAACACAGCATTATCTATCGGAAAACATTGCACTATTCACTTGCTAACAGCACTATCCACTTGGTAGCACAGCAATATCGACAGGATAACACAGCAATATCCACTTGGTAGCACAGCAATGACGAAAGGATAACACAGCAATGACGAAAGGATAACACAGCAATATCTATTGGATAACACAGCAATATCTATTGGATAACACAGCAATATCTATTGGATAACACAGCAATATCTAGAGGATAACACAGCAATATCTGGAGGATAACACAGCAATATCTAGAGGATAACACAGCAATATCTAGAGGATAACACAGCAATATCTAGAGGATAACACAGCAATATCTAGAGGGTAGCACAGCAATATCTACAGGATAACACAGCACTATCCACTTGGTAGCACAGCAATATCTATAGGAGAACAGCAATATCTTTAGGATAACACATCACTATCCACTTGGAAGCACAGCAATTTCTATAGGATAACACAGCAAGATCCATAGGATAACACAGCACGATCCACTTGTTAGCACAGCAATATCTACGGGATAACACAGCAATATCTACGGGATAACACAGCAATATCTACAGGATAACACAGCAATATCTACGGGATAACACAGCAATATCTACGGGATAACACAGCAATATCTACGGGATAACACAGCAATATCTACGGGATAACACAGCAATATCTACGGGATAACACAGCAATATCTACGGGATAACACAGCAATATCTACGGGATAACACAGCAATATCTACGGGATAACACAGCAATATCCACTTGGTACCACTGCAATATCATCGGGATAACACTGCAATATCTACGGGATAACACAGCAATATCTACGGGATAACACATCACTATCCACTTGGTACCACTGCAATATCGAGAGAATAACAGCATTACCTATCGGAAAACATTGCACTATCCAATTGGTAACACAGCAATATCTACAGGATAACGCAGCAATATCTACGGGATAACGCAGCAATATCTACGGGATAACGCAGCAATATCTACGGGATAACGCAGCAATATCTATGGGATAACACAGCATTATCTACGGGATAACACAGCATTATCTGTAATAAAACATTGCACTATCCAATTGGTAACATGGCAGTATCTTCGGGATAACACAGCATTATCTATGGCATAATACAGCATTATCTACGGCATAACACAGCAATATCTACGGGATAACACAGCAATATCTCGAGGATAACACAGCAATATCTCGAGGATAACACAGCAATATCTCGAGGATAACACAGCAATATCTCGAGGATAACACAGCAATATCGACAGGATAACACAGCAATATCTAGAGGATAACACAGCAATATCTAGAGGATAACACAGCAATATCTAGAGGATAACACAGCAATATCCAGAGGATAACACAGCAATATCTAGAGGATAACACAGCAATATCTGGAGGATAACACAGCAATATCTACGGGATAACGCAGCAATATCTACGGGATAACGCAGCAATATCTACGGGATAACGTAGCAATATCTACGGGATAACACAGCATTATCTGTAATAAAACATTGCACTATCCAATTGGTAACATGGCAGTATCTTCGGGATAACACAGCATTATCTACGGCATAACACAGCAATATCGAGAGGATAACACAGCAATATAGAGAGGATAACACAGCAACATCTGGAGGATAACACAGCAATATCCATAGGATAACAGCAAAATCTATAGGAAAACACATCACTATCCTCTTGGTAGCACAGCAATATCTGTAGGATAACACATCACTATCCACTTGGTAGCACTGCAATATAGAGAGGATAACAGCATTACCTATCGGAAAACATTGCACTATCCAATTGGTAACACAGCAATATCTACAGCATAACGCAGCATTATCTGTAATAAAACATTGCACTATCCAATTGGTAACATGGCAGTATCTACAGCATAACACAGCAATATCTACGGGATAACACAGCAATATCTCGAGGATAACACAGCAATATCTCGAGGATAACACAGCAATATCTCGAGGATAACACAGCAATATCTAGAGGATAACACAGCAATATCTAGAGGATAACACAGCAATATCCACTTGGGAGCACAGCAATATCAAAAGGATAACAGCAATATCTTTAGGATAACACATCACCATCCACTTGGAAGCACAGCAATATCCACTTGTTAACACAGCAATATCCACTTGTTAACACAGCAATATCTACGGGATAAAACAGCAATATCTACGGGATAACACAGCAATATCTACGGGATAACACAGCAATATCTACGGGATAACACAGCAATATCTACGGGATAACACAGCAATATCTACGGGATAACACAGCAATATCTACGGGATAACACAGCAATATCTACGGGATAACACAGCAATATCGACAGGATAACACAGCAATATCTACAGGATAACACAGCAATATGTGCAGGATAACACAGCAATATCTACAGAATAACACAGCAACATCTAAGGAATAACACAGCAATATCTACGGGATAACACAGCAATATCTACGGGATAACACAGCAATATCTACGGGATAACACAGCAATATCTACGGGATAACACAGCAATATCCACGGGATAACACAGCAATATCTACGGGACAACACAGCAATATTTATAGGAAATCATAACACTATCCACTTGGTAACACAGCAATATCTACAGGATAACAAATCAGTATCTACAGGAAACACAGCAATATCCACTTGGCAGCACAGCAATTTCGAAAGGACAACACAGCAATGTCTCCAGTATAACTTAGCAATGTCCATAGGATAAAATAGCAACATCTATCGAATGACACAGCAATATCGACGGGATAGCACAGCAATATCTACGGGATAACGCAGCAATATCTACGGGATAACGCAGCAATATCTACGGGATAACGCAGCAATATCTACGGGATAACGCAGCAATATCTACGGGATAACGCAGCAATATCTACGGGATAACGCAGCAATATCTACGGGATAACGCAGCAATATCTACGGGATAACACAGCATTATCTACGGCATAACACAGCAATATCGAGAGGATAACACAGCAATATAGAGAGGATAACACAGCAATATCGAGAGGATAACACAGCAATATCGAGAGGATAACACAGCAATATCGAGAGGATAACACAGCAATATCGAGAGGATAACACAGCAACATCTGGAGGATAACACAGCGATATCTACGGGATAACGCAGCAATATCTACGGGATAACGCAGCATTATCTACGGGATAACACAGCATTATCTGTAATAAAACATTGCACGATCCAATTGGTAACATGGCAGTATCTTCGGGATAACACAGCATTATCTACGGCATAACACAGCAATATCGAGAGGATAACACAGCAATATCGAGAGGATAACACAGCAATATAGAGAGGATAACACAGCAATATAGAGAGGATAACACAGCAATATAGAGAGGATAACACAGCAATATCGAGAGGATAACACAGCAATATCGAGAGGATAACACAGCAATATCGAGAGGATAACACAGCAACATCTGGAGGATAACACAGCGATATCCATAGGATAACAGCAAAATCTATAGGAAAACACATCACTATCCTCTTGGTCGCACAGCAATATCTGTAGGATAACACATCACTATCCACTTGGTAGCACTGCAATATAGAGAGGATAACAGCATTACCTATCGGAAAACATTGCACTATCCAATTGGTAACACAGCAATATCTACAGCATAACGCAGCATTATCTGTAATAAAACATTGCACTATCCAATTGGTAACATGGCAGTATCGACAGGATAACACAGCAATATCTACAGCATAACACAGCAATATCTACGGGATAACACAGCAATATCTCGAGGATAACACAGCAATATCTAGAGGATAACACAGCAATATCTAGAGGATAACACAGCAATATCCACTTGGGAGCACAGCAATATCAAAAGGATAACAGCAATATCTTTAGGATAACACATCACCATCCACTTGGAAGCACAGCAATATCCACTTGTTAACACAGCAATATCCACTTGTTAACACAGCAATATCTACGGGATAAAACAGCAATATCTACGGGATAACACAGCAATATCTACGGGATAACACAGCAATATCGACGGGATAACACAGCAATATCGACGGGATAACACAGCAATATCGACGGGATAACACAGCAATATCGACGGGATAACACAGCAATATCGACGGGATAACACAGCAATATCGACGGGATAACACAGCAATATCGACAGGATAACACAGCAATATCTACAGGATAACACAGCAATATGTGCAGGATAACACAGCAATATCTACAGAATAACACAGCAACATCTAAGGGATAACACAGCAACATCTACGGGATAACACAGCAATATCTACGGGATAACACAGCAATATCTACGGGATAACACAGCAATATCTACGGGATAACACAGCAATATCTACGGGATAACACAGCAATATCTACGGGATAACACAGCAATATCTACGGGATAACACAGCAATATCCACGGGACAACACAGCAATATCTACGGGACAACACAGCAATATTTATAGGAAATCATAACACTATCCACTTGGTAACACAGCAATATCTACAGGATAACAAATCAGTATCTGCAGGAAACACAGCAATATCCACTTGGCAGCACAGCAATTTCGAAAGGACAACACAGCAATGTCTCCAGTATAACTTAGCAATGTCCATAGGATAAAATAGCAACATCTATCGAATAACACAGCAATATCTACGGGATAGCACAGCAATATCTACGGGATAACACAGCAATATCTACGGGATAACACAGCAATATCTACGGGATAACACAGCAATATCCACTTGGTAGCACAGCAATATCTACAGGATAACACATCACTATCCACTTGGTAGCACTGCAATATCGAGAGAATAACAGCATTACCTATCGGAAAACATTGCACTATCCAATTGGTAACACAGCAATATCTACAGGATAACGCAGCAATATCTACGGGATAACGCAGCAATATCTACGGCATAACGCAGCAATATCTACGGGATAACGCAGCAATATATACGGGATAACGCAGCAATATATACGGGATAACGCAACAATATCTATGGGATAACACAGCATTATCTACGGGATAACACAGCATTATCTGTAATAAAACATTGCACTATCCAATTGGTAACATGGCAGTATCTACAGGATAACACAGCAATATCTTCGGGATAACACAGCAATATCGAGAGGATAACACAGCAATATCTAAAGGATATCACAGCAACATCTGGAGGATAACACAGCGATATCTATAGGATAACAGCAATATCTATAGGATAACACAGAACTATCCACTTGGTAGCACATCAATCTCTATTGGATAACACAGCAAGATCTACAGGATAACTCAGCAATATCGACAGGATAACACAGCAATATCTACAGGATAACACAGCAATATCTACAGGATAACACAGCAATATCTACAGGATAACACAGCAATATCTACAGGATAACACAGCAATATCTACAGGATAACACAGCAATATCTACAGGATAACACAGCAATATCTACAGGATAACACAGCAATATCTACAGGATATCACAGCAATATTTACAGGATATCACAGCAATATCGACAGGATATCACAGCAATGTCTCCAGGATAACATACAATATATATAGGATAACACAGCAATATCCACAGGATAACACAGCAATATCTACGGGATAACACAGCAATATCTACGGGATAACACAGCAATATCTACGGGATAACACAGCATTATCTATCGGAAAACATTGCATTATTCACTTGCTAACAGCACTATCCACTTGGTAGCACAGCAATATCAATAGGATAACACAGCAATATCCATTTGGTAGCACAGCAATGTCTATAGGATAACACAGCAATATCTATAGGATAACACAGCAATATCTACAGGATATCACAGCAATGTCTCCAGGATTACATACAAGGTATATAGGATAACACAGCAATATCCACGGGATAACACAGCAATATCCACGGGATAACACAGCAATATCCACGGGATAACACAGCAATATCTACGGGATAACACAGCAATATCTACGGGATAACACAGCAATATCAATTGGATAACACAGCAATATCAATTGGATAACACAGCAATATCTATCGCCTAACACAGCAATAGCTACAGGTTAACGCAGCATTATCTATAGGTAAACAAAGCACCACCCACTTGGTAGCACAGCAATATCGAGAGGATAACACAGCAATATCTGGAGGATAACACAGCAATATCTAGAGGATAACACAGCAATATCGAGAGGATAACACAGCAATATCTAGAGGATAACACAGCAATATCTAGAGGATAACACAGCAATACCTAGAGGATAACACAGCAATACCTAGAGGATAACACAGCAATATCTAGAGGATAACACAGCAATATCTAGAGGATAACACAGCAATATCTAGAGGATAACACAGCAATATCAATCGGATAACACAGCAATATCTACAGGATAATACAGCAATATCCACAGGATAGCACAGCAATATCTATCGGACAACACAGCACTATCCACTAGGTAACACAGCAATATCTACAGGATAACTCAGCAATATCTACAGGATAACTCAGCAATATCTGCAGGATAACACAGCAATATCTGCAGGATAACACAGCAATATCTGCAGGATAACACAGCAATATCTGCAGGATAACACAGCAATATCTGCAGGATAACACAGCAATATCTGCAGGATAACACAGCAATATCTGCAGGATAACACAGCAATATCTGCAGGATAACACAGCAATATCTGCAGGATAACACAGCAATATCTGCAGGATAACACAGCAATATCTGCAGGATAACACAGCAATATCGACGGGATAACACAGCAATATCGACGGGATAACACAGCAATATCGACGGGATAACACAGCAATATCGACGGGATAACACAGCAATATCGACGGGATAACACAGCAATATCGACGGGATAACACAGCAATATCGACGGGATAACACAGCAATATCGACGGGATAACACAGCAATATCGACGGGATAACACAGCAATATCGACGGGATAACACAGCAATATCGACGGGATAACACAGCAATATCGACGGGATAACACAGCAATATCGACGGGATAACACAGCAATATCTACGGGATAACACAGCAATATCTATAGGATAACAGCAATATCTTCAGGATAGCACAGCAATATCCACAGGATAGCACAGCAATATCTACCGGACAACAAAGCACCACCCACTTGGTAGCACAGCAATATCTAGAGGATAACTCAGCAATATCGACAGGATAACACAGCAATATCGACGGGATAACACAGCAATATCTACGGGATATCACAGCAATATCTACGGGATAACACAGCAATATCTACGGGATAACACAGCAATATCTACGGGATAACACAGCAATATCTACGGGATAACACAGCAATATCTATTGGATAACACAGCAATATCTGTTGGATAACACAGCAATATCTGTTGGATAACACAGCAATATCTGTTGGATAACACAGCAATATCTGTTGGATAACACAGCAATATCTGTTGGATAACACAGCAATATCTATTGGATAACACAGCAATATCTATTGGATAACACAGCAATATCTAGAGGATAACACAGCAATATCTATAGGATAACACATCACTATCCACTTGGAAGTACAGCAATATCGATAGGATAACACAGCAAGATCCATCGGATAACACAGCACTATCCACTTGTTAGAACAGCAATATCTATAGGATAACAGCAATATCTACAGAATAATACAGCACTGTCCACTTGAGAGCACAGCAATATCTATAGGATAACAGCAATATCTTTAGGATAACACATCACTATCCACTTGGAAGTACAGCAATATCGATAGGATAACACAGCAAGATCCATCGGATAACACAGCACTATCCACTTGTTAGAACAGCAATATCTATAGGATAACAGCAATATCTACAGGATAACACAGCAATAGCCACAGGATAACACAGCAATATCTACGGGATAACACAGCATTATCTATCGGAAAACATTGCACTATTCACTTGCTAACAGCACTATCCACTTGGTAGCACAGCAATGTCGATAGGATAACACAGCAATATCTATTGGATAACACAGCAATATCCACTTGGTAGCACAGCAAGATCTATAGGATAACACATCACTATCCACTTGGTAGCACAGCAATATCTACGGGGTAGCACAGCAATATCTACGGGGTAGCACAGCAATATCTACGGGATAACACAGCAATATCTACGGGATAACACAGCAATATCTACGGGATAACACAGCAATATCTACGGGATAACACAGCAATATCTACGGGATAACACAGCAATATCTACGGGATAACACAGCAATATCTACGGGATAACACAGCAATATCTACGGGATAAAACAGCGATATCTACGGGATAACACAGCATTATCTATCGGAAAACATTGCACTATCCACTTGCTAACAGCACTTCCCACTTGGTAGCACAGCAATATCAATAGGATAACACAGCAATATCTATAGGATAACACAGCAATATCTATTGGATAACACAGCAATATCTATTGGATAACACAGCACTATCCACTTGGCAGCACAGCAATATCTATAGGATAACACAGCAATATCTATAGGATAACACAGCAATATCTATTGGATAACACAGCAATATCAATAGGATAACACAGCAATATCCACTTGGTAGCACAGCAATATCTATAGGATAACACAGCAATATCTAGAGGATAACACAGCAATATCTACAGGATAACACAGCAATATCTGCAGGATAACACAGCAATATCTACAGGACAACACAGCAATATCTGCAGGACAACACAGCAATATCTACAGGACAACACAGCAATATCTACAGGACAACACAACACAGCAATGTCTCCAGGATAACATACAATGTATATAGGATAACACAGCAATATCCACAGGATAACACAGCAATATCCACGGGATAACACAGCAATATCTACGGGATAACACAGCAATATCTACGGGATAACACAGCAATATCTACGGGATATCACAGCATTATCTATCGGAAAACATTGCACTATTCACTTGCTAACAGCACAATCCACTTGGCAACACAGCAATATCTATAGGATAACACAGCAATATCAATTGGATAACGCAGCAAGAGCTACAGGTTAACGCAGCAATATCTAGAGGATAACACAGCAATATCCACTTGGTAGCACAGCAATATCTATAGGATAACACAGCAATATCTAGAGGATTACACAGCAATATCTGGAGGATAACACAGCAATATCCACTTGGTAGCACAGCAATATCTAGAGGATAACACAGCAATATCGAGAGGATAACACAGCAATATCGAGAGGATAACACAGCAATATCAATAGCCTAACACAGCAATAGCTACAGGTTAATGCAGCATTATCTATAGGTAAACAAAGCACCACCCACTTGGTAGCACAGCAATATCTAGAGGATAACACAGCAATATCTAGAGGATAACACAGCAATATCTAGATGATAACACAGCAATATCTATATGATAACACAGCAATATCTTGAGGATAACACAGCAATATCCACTTGGTAGCACAGCAATATCTATCGGATAATAGCAAAATCTACAGAATAATACAGCACTGTCCACTTGATAGCACAGCAATATCTATAGGATAACAGCAATATCTTTAGGATAACACATCACTATCCACTTGGAAGCACAGCAATATCTATAGGCTAACAGCAATATCTACAGGACAACACAGCACTATCCACTTGGTAACACAGCACTATCCACTAGGTAACACAGCAATATCTGCAGGATAAAACAGCATTATCTATCGGAAAACGTTGCACTAACCACTTGCTCACAGCAATATCAATAGGATAACACAGCAATATCTAGAGGATAACACAGCAATATTTCAAGGATAACACAGCAATATCTCGAGGATAACACAGCAATATCTCGAGGATAACACAGCAATATCTCGAGGATAACACAGCAATATCTCGAGGATAACACAGCAATATCTCGAGGATAACACAGCAATATCTCGAGGATAACACAGCAATATCTCGAGGATAACACAGCAATATCTCGAGGATAACACAGCAATATCTCGAGGATAACACAGCAATATCTCGAGGACAACACAGCAATATCTACAGGATAACACAGCAATATTTACGGGATAACACAGCAATATCGACGGGATAACCCAGCAATATCTCCGGGATAACACAGCATTATCTATCGGAAAACATTGCACTATTCACTTGCTAACAGCACTATCCACTTGGCAGCACAGCAATGTCGATAGGATAACACAGCAATATCTATAGGATAACACAGCAATATCTAGAGGATAACACAGCAATATCCACTTGGAAGCACAGCAAGATCTATAGGATAACACATCACTATCCACTTGGTAGCACAGCAATATCTACGGGATAACACAGCAATATCTACGGGATAACACAGCAATATCTACGGGATAACACAGCAATATCTACGGGATAACACAGCAATATCTACGGGATAACACAGCAATATCTACGGGATAACACAGCAATATCTACGGGATAACACAGCAATATCTACGGGATAACACAGCAATATCTACGGGATAACACAGCAATATCTACGGGACAACACAGCGATATCTGCGGGACAACACAGCGATATCTGCGGGACAACACAGCAATATCTACAGGACAACACAGCAATATCTACGGGATAACACAGCAATATCTACGGGATAACACAGCAATATCGACAGGATAACACAGCAATATCGACAGGACAACACAGCAATATCTGCAGGACAACACAGCAATATCTGCAGGACAACACAGCAATATCTGCAGGACAACACAGCAATATCTACAGGACAACACAGCAATATCTACAGGACAACACAACACAGCAATGTCTCCAGGATAACATACAATGTATATAGGATAACACAGCAATATCCACAGGATAACACAGCAATATCTACGGGATAACACAGCAATATCTATGGGATAACACAGCAATATCTACGGGATAACACAGCATTATCTATCGGAAAACATTGCACTATTCACTTGCTAACAGCACTATCCACTTGGCAGCACAGCAATATCAATTGGATAACACAGCAATATCAATTGGATAACACAGCAATATCTATTGGATAACGCAGCAATATCCACTTGGTAGCACAGCAATATCTATAGGATAACACAGCAATATCTGGAGGATAACACAGCAATATCCACTTGGTAACACAGCAATATCCACTTGGTAGCACAGCAATATCTAGAGGATAACACAGCAATATCTAGAGGATAACACAGCAATATCGAGAGGATAACACAGCAATATCGAGAGGATAACACAGCAATATCGAGAGGATAACACAGCAATATCGAGAGGATAACACAGCAATATCGAGAGGATAACACAGCAATATCGAGAGGATAACACAGCAATATCGAGAGGATAACACAGCAATAGCTACAGGTTAACGCAGCATTATCTATAGGTAAACAAAGCACCACCCACTTGGTAGCACAGCAATATCTATCGGATAATAGCAAAATCTACAGAATAATACAGCACTGTCCACTTGATAGCACAGCAATATCTATAGGATAACAGCAATATCTTTAGGATAACACATCACTATCCACTTGGAAGCACAGCAATATCGATAGGATAACACAGCAATATCCACTTGTTAGCACAGCAATATCTATAGGATAACAGCAATATCTACAGGACAACACAGCACTATCCACTCGGTAACACAGCAATATCTCCAGGTTAACACAGCAATATCTCCAGGTTGACACAGCAATATCTGCAGGATAACACAGCATTATCTATCGGAAAACGTTGCACTATCCACTTGCTCACAGCAATATCAATAGGATAACACAGCAATATCTATTGGATAACACAGCAATATCTATTGGATAACACAGCAATGTCTATTGGATAACACAGCAATATCTATTGGATAACACAGCAATATCTATTGGATAACACAGCAATATCTATTGGATAACACAGCAATATCTCCAGGTTAACACAGCAATATCTATAGCCTAACACAGCAATAGCTACAGGTTAACGCAGCATTATCTGCAGGGAAACAGAGCACCACCCACTAGGTAGCACAGCAATATCGACAGGATAACACAGCAATATCTAGAGGATAACACAGCAATATCTCGAGGATAACACAGCAATATCTCAAGGATAACACAGCACTATCCACTTGGAAGCACAGCAATATCTATAGGATAACACAGCAATATCCACAGGATAGCACAGCAATATCTATCGGATAACACAGCACTATCCACTAGGTAACACAGCAATATCGACAGGATAACACAGCAATATCGACAGGATAACACAGCAATATCTGCAGGATAACACAGCAATATCTGCAGGATAACACAGCAATATCTGCAGGATAACACAGCAATATCTGCAGGATAACACAGCAATATCTGCAGGATAACACAGCAATATCTGCAGGATAACACAGCAATATCTGCAGGATAACACAGCAATATCTGCAGGATAACACAGCAATATCTGCAGGATAACACAGCAATATCTGCAGGATAACACAGCAATATCTGCAGGATAACACAGCAATATCTGCAGGATAACACAGCAATATCTGCAGGATAACACAGCAATATCTGCAGGATAACACAGCAATATCTGCAGGATAACACAGCAATATCTGCAGGATAACACAGCAATATCTGCAGGATAACATACAATTTATATAGGATAACACAGCAATATCCACAGGATAACACAGCAATATCCACAGGATAACACAGCACTCTCCACTTGGTAACACAGCAATATCTACGGGATAACACAGCAATATCAACGGGATAAAACAGCAATATCTATGGGATAACACAGCAATATCTACGGGATAACACAGCATTATCTATGGCATAACACAGCAATATCTACAGCATAACACAGCAATATCTGCAGGATAACACAGCAATATCTGCAGGATAACATCAATATCTACAGGATAACATCAATATCTACAGGATAACACAGCAAACTCTGGAGGATAACACAGCAATATCTACAGGATAACACAGCAATATCTACAGGATAACACAGCAAACTGTGGAGGATAACACAGCTAACTGTGGAGGATAACACAGCAATATCTACAGGATAACACAGCAATATCTACAGGATATCACAGCAATATCTACAGGATATCACAGCAATATCCACAGGATAACACAGCACTATCCACTTGGGAACACAGCAATATCTACGGGATAAAACAGCAATATCTACGGGATAACACAGCAATATCTATGGGATAACACAGCAATATCTAGAGGATAACACAGCAATATCTCGAGGATAACACAGCAATATCCACTTGGTAGCACTGCAATATCGAGACGATAACAGCATGACCTGTCGGAAAACATTGCACGATCCAATTGGTAACACAGCAACAGAGACAGGATAACGCAGCAATATCTACGGGATAACGCAGCAATATGTACGGGATAACGCAGCAATATCTATGGGATAACACAGCATTATCTGTAATAAAACATTGCACTATCCAATTGGTAACATGGCAGTATCTGCAGGATAACACAGCAATATCTTTGGGATAACACAGCATTATCTATCGGAAAACATTGCACTATTCACTTGCTAACAGCACTATCCACTTGGTAGCACAGCAATGTCTATAGGATAACACAGCAATATCTATTGGATAACATAGCAATATCCATTGGATAACACAGCAATAGCTACAGGTTAACGCAGCATTATCTATAGGCAAACAAAGCACCACCCACTTGGTAGCACAGCAATATCTAGAGGATAACACAGCAATATCTACGGGATAACACAGCAATATCTCGAGGATAACACAGCAAAATCTCGAGGATAACACAGCAATATCTCGAGGATAACACAGCAATATCTCGAGGATAACACAGCAATATCTACAGGATAACACAGCAATATTTACGGGATAACACAGCAATATTTACGGGATAACACAGCAATATCGACGGGATAACCCAGCAATATCTCCGGGATAACACAGCAATATCTAGAGGATAACACAGCAATATCCACTTGGTAGCACAGCAAGATCTATAGGATAACACATCACTATCCACTTGGTAGCACAGCAATATCTACGGGGTAGCACAGCAATATCTACAGGACAACACAGCAATATCTACAGGACAACACAGCAATATCTACGGGATAACACAGCAATATCTACGGGATAACACAGCAATATCTACGGGATAACACAGCAATATCTACGGGATAACACAGCAATATCTACGGGATAAAACAGCGATATCTACGGGATAACACAGCATTATCTATCGGAAAACATTGCACTATCCACTTGCTAACAGCACTTCCCACTTGGTAGCACAGCAATATCAATAGGATAACACAGCAATATCTATAGGATAACACAGCAATATCTATTGGATAACACAGCAATATCTATTGGATAACACAGCACTATCCACTTGGCAGCACAGCAATATCTATAGGATAACACAGCAATATCTATAGGATAACACAGCAATATCTATTGGATAACACAGCAATATCAATAGGATAACACAGCAATATCCACTTGGTAGCACAGCAATATCTATAGGATAACACAGCAATATCTAGAGGATAACACAGCAATATCTACAGGATAACACAGCAATATCTGCAGGATAACACAGCAATATCTACAGGACAACACAGCAATATCTGCAGGACAACACAGCAATATCTACAGGACAACACAGCAATATCTACAGGACAACACAACACAGCAATGTCTCCAGGATAACATACAATGTATATAGGATAACACAGCAATATCCACAGGATAACACAGCAATATCCACGGGATAACACAGCAATATCTACGGGATAACACAGCAATATCTACGGGATAACACAGCAATATCTACGGGATATCACAGCATTATCTATCGGAAAACATTGCACTATTCACTTGCTAACAGCACAATCCACTTGGCAACACAGCAATATCTATAGGATAACACAGCAATATCAATTGGATAACGCAGCAAGAGCTACAGGTTAACGCAGCAATATCTAGAGGATAACACAGCAATATCCACTTGGTAGCACAGCAATATCTATAGGATAACACAGCAATATCTAGAGGATTACACAGCAATATCTGGAGGATAACACAGCAATATCCACTTGGTAGCACAGCAATATCTAGAGGATAACACAGCAATATCGAGAGGATAACACAGCAATATCGAGAGGATAACACAGCAATATCAATAGCCTAACACAGCAATAGCTACAGGTTAATGCAGCATTATCTATAGGTAAACAAAGCACCACCCACTTGGTAGCACAGCAATATCTAGAGGATAACACAGCAATATCTAGAGGATAACACAGCAATATCTAGATGATAACACAGCAATATCTATATGATAACACAGCAATATCTTGAGGATAACACAGCAATATCCACTTGGTAGCACAGCAATATCTATCGGATAATAGCAAAATCTACAGAATAATACAGCACTGTCCACTTGATAGCACAGCAATATCTATAGGATAACAGCAATATCTTTAGGATAACACATCACTATCCACTTGGAAGCACAGCAATATCTATAGGCTAACAGCAATATCTACAGGACAACACAGCACTATCCACTTGGTAACACAGCACTATCCACTAGGTAACACAGCAATATCTGCAGGATAAAACAGCATTATCTATCGGAAAACGTTGCACTAACCACTTGCTCACAGCAATATCAATAGGATAACACAGCAATATCTAGAGGATAACACAGCAATATTTCAAGGATAACACAGCAATATCTCGAGGATAACACAGCAATATCTCGAGGATAACACAGCAATATCTCGAGGATAACACAGCAATATCTCGAGGATAACACAGCAATATCTCGAGGATAACACAGCAATATCTCGAGGATAACACAGCAATATCTCGAGGATAACACAGCAATATCTCGAGGATAACACAGCAATATCTCGAGGATAACACAGCAATATCTCGAGGACAACACAGCAATATCTACAGGATAACACAGCAATATTTACGGGATAACACAGCAATATCGACGGGATAACCCAGCAATATCTCCGGGATAACACAGCATTATCTATCGGAAAACATTGCACTATTCACTTGCTAACAGCACTATCCACTTGGCAGCACAGCAATGTCGATAGGATAACACAGCAATATCTATAGGATAACACAGCAATATCTAGAGGATAACACAGCAATATCCACTTGGAAGCACAGCAAGATCTATAGGATAACACATCACTATCCACTTGGTAGCACAGCAATATCTACGGGATAACACAGCAATATCTACGGGATAACACAGCAATATCTACGGGATAACACAGCAATATCTACGGGATAACACAGCAATATCTACGGGATAACACAGCAATATCTACGGGATAACACAGCAATATCTACGGGATAACACAGCAATATCTACGGGATAACACAGCAATATCTACGGGATAACACAGCAATATCTACGGGACAACACAGCGATATCTGCGGGACAACACAGCGATATCTGCGGGACAACACAGCAATATCTACAGGACAACACAGCAATATCTACGGGATAACACAGCAATATCTACGGGATAACACAGCAATATCGACAGGATAACACAGCAATATCGACAGGACAACACAGCAATATCTGCAGGACAACACAGCAATATCTGCAGGACAACACAGCAATATCTGCAGGACAACACAGCAATATCTACAGGACAACACAGCAATATCTACAGGACAACACAACACAGCAATGTCTCCAGGATAACATACAATGTATATAGGATAACACAGCAATATCCACAGGATAACACAGCAATATCTACGGGATAACACAGCAATATCTATGGGATAACACAGCAATATCTACGGGATAACACAGCATTATCTATCGGAAAACATTGCACTATTCACTTGCTAACAGCACTATCCACTTGGCAGCACAGCAATATCAATTGGATAACACAGCAATATCAATTGGATAACACAGCAATATCTATTGGATAACGCAGCAATATCCACTTGGTAGCACAGCAATATCTATAGGATAACACAGCAATATCTGGAGGATAACACAGCAATATCCACTTGGTAACACAGCAATATCCACTTGGTAGCACAGCAATATCTAGAGGATAACACAGCAATATCTAGAGGATAACACAGCAATATCGAGAGGATAACACAGCAATATCGAGAGGATAACACAGCAATATCGAGAGGATAACACAGCAATATCGAGAGGATAACACAGCAATATCGAGAGGATAACACAGCAATATCGAGAGGATAACACAGCAATATCGAGAGGATAACACAGCAATAGCTACAGGTTAACGCAGCATTATCTATAGGTAAACAAAGCACCACCCACTTGGTAGCACAGCAATATCTATCGGATAATAGCAAAATCTACAGAATAATACAGCACTGTCCACTTGATAGCACAGCAATATCTATAGGATAACAGCAATATCTTTAGGATAACACATCACTATCCACTTGGAAGCACAGCAATATCGATAGGATAACACAGCAATATCCACTTGTTAGCACAGCAATATCTATAGGATAACAGCAATATCTACAGGACAACACAGCACTATCCACTCGGTAACACAGCAATATCTCCAGGTTAACACAGCAATATCTCCAGGTTGACACAGCAATATCTGCAGGATAACACAGCATTATCTATCGGAAAACGTTGCACTATCCACTTGCTCACAGCAATATCAATAGGATAACACAGCAATATCTATTGGATAACACAGCAATATCTATTGGATAACACAGCAATGTCTATTGGATAACACAGCAATATCTATTGGATAACACAGCAATATCTATTGGATAACACAGCAATATCTATTGGATAACACAGCAATATCTCCAGGTTAACACAGCAATATCTATAGCCTAACACAGCAATAGCTACAGGTTAACGCAGCATTATCTGCAGGGAAACAGAGCACCACCCACTAGGTAGCACAGCAATATCGACAGGATAACACAGCAATATCTAGAGGATAACACAGCAATATCTCGAGGATAACACAGCAATATCTCAAGGATAACACAGCACTATCCACTTGGAAGCACAGCAATATCTATAGGATAACACAGCAATATCCACAGGATAGCACAGCAATATCTATCGGATAACACAGCACTATCCACTAGGTAACACAGCAATATCGACAGGATAACACAGCAATATCGACAGGATAACACAGCAATATCTGCAGGATAACACAGCAATATCTGCAGGATAACACAGCAATATCTGCAGGATAACACAGCAATATCTGCAGGATAACACAGCAATATCTGCAGGATAACACAGCAATATCTGCAGGATAACACAGCAATATCTGCAGGATAACACAGCAATATCTGCAGGATAACACAGCAATATCTGCAGGATAACACAGCAATATCTGCAGGATAACACAGCAATATCTGCAGGATAACACAGCAATATCTGCAGGATAACACAGCAATATCTGCAGGATAACACAGCAATATCTGCAGGATAACACAGCAATATCTGCAGGATAACACAGCAATATCTGCAGGATAACACAGCAATATCTGCAGGATAACATACAATTTATATAGGATAACACAGCAATATCCACAGGATAACACAGCAATATCCACAGGATAACACAGCACTCTCCACTTGGTAACACAGCAATATCTACGGGATAACACAGCAATATCAACGGGATAAAACAGCAATATCTATGGGATAACACAGCAATATCTACGGGATAACACAGCATTATCTATGGCATAACACAGCAATATCTACAGCATAACACAGCAATATCTGCAGGATAACACAGCAATATCTGCAGGATAACATCAATATCTACAGGATAACATCAATATCTACAGGATAACACAGCAAACTCTGGAGGATAACACAGCAATATCTACAGGATAACACAGCAATATCTACAGGATAACACAGCAAACTGTGGAGGATAACACAGCTAACTGTGGAGGATAACACAGCAATATCTACAGGATAACACAGCAATATCTACAGGATATCACAGCAATATCTACAGGATATCACAGCAATATCCACAGGATAACACAGCACTATCCACTTGGGAACACAGCAATATCTACGGGATAAAACAGCAATATCTACGGGATAACACAGCAATATCTATGGGATAACACAGCAATATCTAGAGGATAACACAGCAATATCTCGAGGATAACACAGCAATATCCACTTGGTAGCACTGCAATATCGAGACGATAACAGCATGACCTGTCGGAAAACATTGCACGATCCAATTGGTAACACAGCAACAGAGACAGGATAACGCAGCAATATCTACGGGATAACGCAGCAATATGTACGGGATAACGCAGCAATATCTATGGGATAACACAGCATTATCTGTAATAAAACATTGCACTATCCAATTGGTAACATGGCAGTATCTGCAGGATAACACAGCAATATCTTTGGGATAACACAGCATTATCTATCGGAAAACATTGCACTATTCACTTGCTAACAGCACTATCCACTTGGTAGCACAGCAATGTCTATAGGATAACACAGCAATATCTATTGGATAACATAGCAATATCCATTGGATAACACAGCAATAGCTACAGGTTAACGCAGCATTATCTATAGGCAAACAAAGCACCACCCACTTGGTAGCACAGCAATATCTAGAGGATAACACAGCAATATCTACGGGATAACACAGCAATATCTCGAGGATAACACAGCAAAATCTCGAGGATAACACAGCAATATCTCGAGGATAACACAGCAATATCTCGAGGATAACACAGCAATATCTACAGGATAACACAGCAATATTTACGGGATAACACAGCAATATTTACGGGATAACACAGCAATATCGACGGGATAACCCAGCAATATCTCCGGGATAACACAGCAATATCTAGAGGATAACACAGCAATATCCACTTGGTAGCACAGCAAGATCTATAGGATAACACATCACTATCCACTTGGTAGCACAGCAATATCTACGGGGTAGCACAGCAATATCTACAGGACAACACAGCAATATCTACAGGACAACACAGCAATATCTACGGGATAACACAGCAATATCTACGGGATAACACAGCAATATCTACGGGATAACACAGCAATATCGACAGGACAACACAGCAATATCTGCAGGACAACACAGCAATATCTGCAGGACAACACAGCAATATCTGCAGGACAACACAGCAATATCTACAGGACAACACAGCAATATCTACAGGACAACACAGCAATGTCTCCAGGATAACATACAATGTATATAGGATAACACAGCAATATCCACGGGATAACACAGCAATATCTACGGGATAACACAGCAATATCTACGGGATAACACAGCAATATCTACGGGATAACACAGCATTATCTATCGGAAAACATTGCACTATTCACTTGCTAACAGCACTATCCACTTGGCAGCACAGCAATATCAATAGGATAACACAGCAATCTCCACTTCGCAGCACAGCAATATCTATAGGATAACACAGCAATATCAATTGGATAACACAGCAATATCTATTGGATAACACAGCAATAGCTACAGGTTAATGCAGCAATATCTAGAGGATAACACAGCAATATCCACTTGGTAGCACAGCAATATCTATAGGATAACACAGCAATATCTATAGGATAACACAGCAATATCTGGAGGATAACACAGCAATATCCACTTGGTAGCACAGCAATATCGAGAGGATAACACAGCAATATCTCAAGGATAACACAGCACTATCCACTTGGAAGCACAGCAATATCTATAGGATAACACAGCAATATCCACAGGATAGCACAGCAATATCTATCGGATAACACAGCACTATCCACTAGGTAACACAGCAATATCGACAGGATAACACAGCAATATCGACAGGATAACACAGCAATATCTGCAGGATAACACAGCAATATCTGCAGGATAACACAGCAATATCTGCAGGATAACACAGCAATATCTGCAGGATAACACAGCAATATCTGCAGGATAACACAGCAATATCTGCAGGATAACACAGCAATATCTGCAGGATAACACAGCAATATCTGCAGGATAACACAGCAATATCTGCAGGATAACACAGCAATATCTGCAGGATAACACAGCAATATCTGCAGGATAACACAGCAATATCTGCAGGATAACACAGCAATATCTGCAGGATAACACAGCAATATCTGCAGGATAACATACAATTTATATAGGATATCACAGCAATATCCACAGGATAACACAGCAATATCCACAGGATAACACAGCACTCTCCACTTGGTAACACAGCAATATCTACGGGATAACACAGCAATATCAACGGGATAAAACAGCAATATCTATGGGATAACACAGCAATATCTACGGGATAACACAGCATTATCTATGGCATAACACAGCAATATCTACAGCATAACACAGCAATATCTGCAGGATAACACAGCAATATCTGCAGGATAACATCAATATCTACAGGATAACATCAATATCTACAGGATAACACAGCAAACTCTGGAGGATAACACAGCAATATCTACAGGATAACACAGCAATATCTACAGGATAACACAGCAAACTGTGGAGGATAACACAGCTAACTGTGGAGGATAACACAGCAATATCTACAGGATAACACAGCAATATCTACAGGATATCACAGCAATATCTACAGGATATCACAGCAATATCCACAGGATAACACAGCACTATCCACTTGGGAACACAGCAATATCTACGGGATAAAACAGCAATATCTACGGGATAACACAGCAATATCTATGGGATAACACAGCAATATCTAGAGGATAACACAGCAATATCTCGAGGATAACACAGCAATATCCACTTGGTAGCACTGCAATATCGAGACGATAACAGCATGACCTGTCGGAAAACATTGCACGATCCAATTGGTAACACAGCAACAGAGACAGGATAACGCAGCAATATCTACGGGATAACGCAGCAATATGTACGGGATAACGCAGCAATATCTATGGGATAACACAGCATTATCTGTAATAAAACATTGCACTATCCAATTGGTAACATGGCAGTATCTGCAGGATAACACAGCAATATCTTTGGGATAACACAGCATTATCTATCGGAAAACATTGCACTATTCACTTGCTAACAGCACTATCCACTTGGTAGCACAGCAATGTCTATAGGATAACACAGCAATATCTATTGGATAACATAGCAATATCCATTGGATAACACAGCAATAGCTACAGGTTAACGCAGCATTATCTATAGGCAAACAAAGCACCACCCACTTGGTAGCACAGCAATATCTAGAGGATAACACAGCAATATCTACGGGATAACACAGCAATATCTCGAGGATAACACAGCAAAATCTCGAGGATAACACAGCAATATCTCGAGGATAACACAGCAATATCTCGAGGATAACACAGCAATATCTACAGGATAACACAGCAATATTTACGGGATAACACAGCAATATTTACGGGATAACACAGCAATATCGACGGGATAACCCAGCAATATCTCCGGGATAACACAGCAATATCTAGAGGATAACACAGCAATATCCACTTGGTAGCACAGCAAGATCTATAGGATAACACATCACTATCCACTTGGTAGCACAGCAATATCTACGGGGTAGCACAGCAATATCTACAGGACAACACAGCAATATCTACAGGACAACACAGCAATATCTACGGGACAACACAGCAATATCTACGGGATAACACAGCAATATCTACGGGATAACACAGCAATATCGACAGGACAACACAGCAATATCTGCAGGACAACACAGCAATATCTGCAGGACAACACAGCAATATCTGCAGGACAACACAGCAATATCTACAGGACAACACAGCAATATCTACAGGACAACACAGCAATGTCTCCAGGATAACATACAATGTATATAGGATAACACAGCAATATCCACGGGATAACACAGCAATATCTACGGGATAACACAGCAATATCTACGGGATAACACAGCAATATCTACGGGATAACACAGCATTATCTATCGGAAAACATTGCACTATTCACTTGCTAACAGCACTATCCACTTGGCAGCACAGCAATATCAATAGGATAACACAGCAATCTCCACTTCGCAGCACAGCAATATCTATAGGATAACACAGCAATATCAATTGGATAACACAGCAATATCTATTGGATAACACAGCAATAGCTACAGGTTAATGCAGCAATATCTAGAGGATAACACAGCAATATCCACTTGGTAGCACAGCAATATCTATAGGATAACACAGCAATATCTATAGGATAACACAGCAATATCTGGAGGATAACACAGCAATATCTGGAGGATAACACAGCAATATCCACTTGGTAGCACAGCAATATCGAGAGGATAACACAGCAATATCTAGAGGATAACACATCACTATCCAATTGGTAGCACATCAATATCCACGGGATGACACAGCAATATCTACGGGATAACACAGCAATATCTACGGGATAACACAGCAATATCTACGGGATAACACAGCAATATCTATTGGATAACACAGCAATATCAATTGGATAACACAGCAATATCTATCGCCTAACACAGCAATAGCTACAGGTTAACGCAGCATTATCTATAGGTAAACAAAGCACCACCCACTTGGTAGCACAGCAATATCGAGAGGATAACACAGCAATATCTGGAGGATAACACAGCAATATCTCGTGGATGACACAGCAATATCTAGTGGATAACACAGCAATATCTAGAGGATAACACAGCAATATCTAGAGGATAACACAGCAATATCTAGAGGATAACACAGCAATATCTAGAGGATAACACAGCAATATCCACTTGGGAGCACAGCAATATCGATAGGATGACACATCACTATCCACTTGGAAGCACAGCAATATCTATCGGATAACACAGCAAGATCCATAGGATAACACAGCACGATCCACTTGTTAGCACAGCAATATCTATAGGATAACAGCAATATCTACAGGATAACACAGCAATATCCACAGGATAGCACAGCAATATCTAACGGACAACACAGCACTATCCACTAGGTAACACAGCAATATCTACAGGATAACTCAGCAATATCTACAGGATAACTCAGCAATATCTACAGGATAACACAGCAATATCTGCAGGATAACACAGCAATATCTGCAGGATAACACAGCAATATCTGCAGGATAACATACAATGTATATTGGATAACACAGCAATATCCACAGGATAACACAGCAATATCCACAGGATAACACAGCACTATCCACTTGGTAACACAGCAATATGTACGGGATAACACAGCAATATCGACGGGATAACACAGCAATATCGACGGGATAACACAGCAATATCTACGGGATAACACAGCAATATCTACGGGATAACACAGCAATATCTAAGGGATAACACAGCAATATCTACGGGATAACACAGCAATATCTATAGGATAACAGCAATATCTTCAGGAAAGCACAGCAATATCCACAGGATAGCACAGCAATATCTACCGGACAACAAAGCACCACCCACTTGGTAGCACAGCAATATCTATTGGATAACACAGCAATATCTATTGGATAACACAGCAATATCTATTGGATAACACAGCAATATCTATTGGATAACACAGCAATATCTATTGGATAACACAGCAATATCTGTTGGATAACACAGCAATATCTAGAGGATAACACAGCAATATCTAGAGGATAACACAGCAATATCTAGAGGATAACACATCACTGTCCACTTGGTAGCACAGCAATATCTATCGGATAACAGCAAAATCTACAGAATAATACAGCACTGTCCACTTGATAGCACAGCAATATCTATAGGATAACAGCAATATCTTTAGGATAACACATCACTATCCACTTGGAAGCACAGCAATATCTAAAGGATAACACAGCAATATCTAGAGGATAACACAGCAATATCTAGAGGATAACACAGCAATATTGAGAGGATAGCACAGCAATATCCACTTGGTAGCACAGCAATATCCACTTGGTAGCACAGCAATATCTATAGGATAACACATCACTGTCCACTTGGTAGCACTGCAATATCGAGAGGATAACAGCATTACCGATCGGAAAACATTGCACTATCCAATTGGTAACACAGCAATATCGACAGGATAACGCAGCAATATCTACGGGATAACGCAGCAATATATACGGGATAACGCAGCAATATATACGGGATAACGCAGCAATATCTCTGGGATAACACAGCATTATCTACGGGATAACACAGCATTATATGCAATAAAACATTGCACTATCCAATTGGTAACATGGCAGCATCTCCAGGATAACACAGCAATATCTACAGCATAACACATCAATATCTATAGGATAACACAGAACTATCCACTTGGTAGCACAGCAATATCTATTGGATAACACAGCAATATCAAAAGGATAACACAGCAATATCTGGAGGATAACACAGCAAAATCTATTGGATAACACAGCAATATCTATTGGATAACACAGCAATATCTATTGGATAACACAGCAATAGCTGCAGGTTAACACAGCATGATCTATAGGTAAACAAAGCACCACCCACTTGGTAGCACAGCAATATCTATAGGATAACACATCACTATCCACTTGGTGGCACAGCAATATCTACGGGATAACACAGCAATATCTACGGGATAACACAGCAATATCTACGGGATAACACAGCAATATCTACGGGATAACACAGCAATATCTACGGGATAACACAGCAATATCTACGGGATAACACAGCAATATCTACGGGATAACACAGCAATATCTACGGGATAACACAGCATTATCTACGGGATAACACAGTATTATCTATCGGAAAACATTGCACTATTCACTTGCTAACAGCACTATCCACTTGGTAGCACAGCAATATCGACAGGATAACACAGCAATATCCACTTGGTAGCACAGCAATGACGAAAGGATAACACAGCAATATCTATTGGATAACACAGCAATATCTATTGGATAACACAGCAATATCTATTGGATAACACAGCAATATCTAGAGGATAACACAGCAATATCTAGAGGATAACACAGCAATATCTAGAGGATAACACAGCAATATCTAGAGGATAACACAGCAATATCTAGAGGATAACACAGCAATATCTAGAGGATAACACAGCAATATCTAGAGGATAACACAGCAAGATCCATAGGATAACACAGCAATATCTACGGGATAACACAGCAATATCTACGGGATAACACAGCAATATCTACGGGATAACACAGCAATATCTACGGGATAACACAGCAATATCTACGGGATAACACAGCAATATCTACGGGATAACACAGCAATATCTACGGGATAACACAGCAATATCTACGGGATAACACAGCAATATCTACGGGATAACACAGCAATATCTACGGGATAACACAGCAATATATACGGGATAACACAGCAATATCCACTTGGTACCACTGCAATATCATCGGGATAACACTGCAATATCTACGGGATAACACAGCAATATCTACGGGATAACACATCACTATCCACTTGGTACCACTGCAATATCGAGAGAATAACAGCATTACCTATCGGAAAACATTGCACTATCCAATTGGTAACGCAGCAATATCTACGGGATAACGCAGCAATATCTACGGGATAACGCAGCAATATCTACGGGATAACGCAGCAATATCTACAGGATAACGCAGCAATATATGCGGGATAACGCAGCAATATCTATGGGATAACACAGCATTATCTACGGGATAACACAGCATTATCTGTAATAAAACATTGCACTATCCAATTGGTAACATGGCAGTATCTTCGGGATAACACAGCATTATCTACGGCATAACACAGCATTATCTACGGCATAACACAGCATTATCGAGAGGATAACACAGCAATATCGAGAGGATAACGCAGCAATATCTACGGGATAACGCAGCAATATCTACGGGATAACGCAGCAATATCTACGGGATAACGCAGCAATATCTACGGGATAACGCAGCAATATCTACGGGATAACGCAGCAATATCTACGGGATAACACAGCATTATCTGTAATAAAACATTGCACTATCCAATTGGTAACATGGCAGTATCTTCGGGATAACACAGCAATATCTACAGCATAACACAGCAATATCGAGAGGATAACACAGCAATATCTACGGGATAACACAGCAATATCTACGGGATAACACAGCAATATCTACGGGATAACACAGCAATATCTACGGGATAACACAGCAATATCTACGGGATAACACAGCAATATCTACGGGATAACACAGCATTATCTACGGGATAACACAGCATTATCTATCGGAAAACATTGCACTATTCACTTGCTAACAGTACTATCCACTTGGTAGCACAGCAATGTCGATAGGATAACACAGCATTATCTATCGGAAAAAATTGCACTATTCACTTGCTAACAGCACTATCCACTTGGTAGCACAGCAATATCGACAGGATAACACAGCAATATCCACTTGGTAGCACAGCAATGACGAAAGGATAACACAGCAATATCTATTGGATAACACAGCAATATCTATTGGATAACACAGCAATATCTATTGGATAACACAGCAATATCTAGAGGATAACACAGCAATATCTAGAGGATAACACAGCAATATCTAGAGGATAACACAGCAATATCTAGAGGATAACACAGCAATATCTAGAGGATAACACAGCAATATCTAGAGGATAACACAGCAAGATCCATAGGATAACACAGCACGATCCACTTGTTAGCACAGCAATATCTACGGGAAAACACAGCAATATCTACGGGATAACACAGCAATATCTACGGGATAACACAGCAATATCTACGGGATAACACAGCAATATCTACGGGATAACACAGCAATATCTACGGGATAACACAGCAATATCTACGGGATAACACAGCAATATCTACGGGATAACACAGCAATATCTACGGGATAACACAGCAATATCTACGGGATAACACAGCAATATCTACGGGATAACACAGCAATATATACGGGATAACACAGCAATATCCACTTGGTACCACTGCAATATCATCGGGATAACACTGCAATATCTACAGCATAACACAGCAATATCGAGAGGATAACACAGCAATATAGAGAGGATAACACAGCAATATAGAGAGGATAACACAGCAATATCGAGAGGATAACACAGCAATATAGAGAGGATAACACAGCAATATCGAGAGGATAACACAGCAATATCTAGAGGATAACACAGCAATATCGAGAGGATAACACAGCAATATAGAGAGGATAACACAGCAATATAGAGAGGATAACACAGCAATATAGAGAGGATAACACAGCAATATCGAGAGGATAACACAGCAATATAGAGAGGATAACACAGCAATATCGAGAGGATAACACAGCAATATCGAGAGGATAACACAGCAATATAGAGAGGATAACACAGCAATATAGAGAGGATAACACAGCAATATCGAGAGGATAACACAGCAATATCGAGAGGATAACACAGCAATATCGAGAGGATAACACAGCAATATAGAGAGGATAACACAGCAATATAGAGAGGATAACACAGCAATATCGAGAGGATAACACAGCAACATCTGGAGGATAACAGCAAAATCTATAGGAAAACACATCACTATCCTCTTGGTAGCACAGCAATATCTGTAGGATAACACATCACTATCCACTTGGTAGCACTGCAATATAGAGAGGATAACAGCATTACCTATCGGAAAACATTGCACTATCCAATTGGTAACACAGCAATATCTACAGCATAACGCAGCATTATCTGTAATAAAACATTGCACTATCCAATTGGTAACATGGCAGTATCGACAGGATAACACAGCAATATCTAC
The DNA here is from genome assembly GCF_035084215.1 of Heptranchias perlo. NCBI lineage: Eukaryota > Metazoa > Chordata > Chondrichthyes > Hexanchiformes > Hexanchidae > Heptranchias > Heptranchias perlo. Next base: position 35,242,953 of record NC_090329.1, on the reverse strand, counting down.
AGCATAACACAGCAATATCGACGGGATAACACAGCAATATCTCGAGGATAACACAGCAATATCTAGAGGATAACACAGCAATATCTAGAGGATAACACAGCAATATCCACTTGGGAGCACAGCAATATCAAAAGGATAACAGCAATATCTTTAGGATAACACATCACCATCCACTTGGAAGCACAGCAATATCCACTTGTTAACACAGCAATATCCACGGGATAACACAGCAATATCCACGGGATAACACAGCAATATCCACGGGATAACACAGCAATATCTACGGGATAACACAGCAATATCGACGGGATAACACAGCAATATCGACGGGATAACACAGCAATATCGACAGGATAACACAGCAATATCTACAGGATAACACAGCAATATCGACGGGATAACACAGCAATATCGACAGAATAACACAGCAAAATCTAAGGAATAACACAGCAATATCTACGGGATAACACAGCAATATCTACGGGATAACATAGAAATATCGACAGGATAACACAGCACTATCTACAGGAATACACAGCAATATCTACGGGATAACACAGCAATATCCACGGGATAACACAGCAATATCTACGGGACAACACAGCAATATTTATAGGAAATCATAACACTATCCACTTGGTAACACAGCAATATCTACAGGATAACAAATCAGTATCTGCAGGAAACACAGCAATATCCATTTGGCAGCACAGCAATTTCGAAAGGACAACACAGCAATGTCTCCAGTATAACTTAGCAATGTCCATAGGATAAAATAGCAACATCTATCGAATAACACAGCAATATCTACGGGATAACACAGCAATATCTACGGGATAACACAGCAATATCTACGGGATAACACAGCAATATCTACGGGATAACACAGCAATATCCACTTGGTAGCACAGCAATATCTACAGGATAACACATCACTATCCACTTGGTAGCACTGCAATATCGAGAGAATAACAGCATTACCTATCGGAAAACATTGCACTATCCAATTGGTAACGCAGCAATATCTACGGCATAACGCAGCAATATCTACGGGATAACGCAGCAATATATACGGGATAACGCAACAATATCTATGGGATAACACAGCATTATCTACGGGATAACACAGCATTATCTGTAATAAAACATTGCACTATCCAATTGGTAACATGGCAGGATCTACAGGATAACACAGCAATATCTTCGGGATAACACAGCAATATCGAGAGGATAACACAGCAATATCTAAAGGATATCACAGCAACATCTGGAGGATAACACAGCGATATCCATAGGATAACACAGAACTATCCACTTGGTAGCACATCAATCTCTATTGGATAACACAGCAAGATCCATAGGATAACTCAGCAATATCTACAGGATAACTCAGCAATATCTACAGGATAACACAGCAATATCTACAGGATAACACAGCAATATCTACAGGATAACTCAGCAATATCTACAGGATAACTCAGCAATATCTACAGGATAACTCAGCAATATCTACAGGATAACTCAGCAATATCTACAGGATAACTCAGCAATATCTACAGGATAACACAGCAATATCTACAGGATAACACAGCAATATCTACAGGATAACACAGCAATATCTACAGGATATCACAGCAATATTTACAGGATATCACAGCATTATTTACAGGATATCACAGCAATATCGACAGGATATCACAGCAATGTCTCCAGGATAACATACAATGTATATAGGATAACACAGCAATATCCACAGGATAACACAGCAATATCCACGGGATAACACAGCAATATCTACGGGATAACACAGCAATATCTACGGGATAACACAGCATTATCTATCGGAAAACATTGCATTATTCACTTGCTAACAGCACTATCCACTTGGTAGCACAGCAATATCAATAGGATAACACAGCAATATCCATTTGGTAGCACAGCAATGTCTATAGGATAACACAGCAATATCTATAGGATAACACAGCAATATCTACAGGATATCACAGCAATGTCTCCAGGATAACATTCAAGGTATATAGGATAACACAGCAATATCCACAGGATAACACAGCAATATCCACGGGATAACACAGCAATATCTACGGGATAACACAGCAATATCTACGGGATAACACAGCAATATCTATTGGATAACACAGCAATATCAATTGGATAACACAGCAATATCTATCGCCTAACACAGCAATAGCTACAGGTTAACGCAGCATTATCTATCGGTAAACAAAGCACCACCCACTTGGTAGCACAGCAATATCGAGAGGATAACACAGCAATATCTGGAGGATAACACAGCAATATCTAGAGGATAACACAGCAATATCTAGAGGATAACACAGCAATATCTAGAGGATAACACAGCAATATCTAGAGGATAACACAGCAATACCTAGAGGATAACACAGCAATATCTAGAGGATAACACAGCAATATCTAGAGGATAACACAGCAATATCCACTTGGGAGCACAGCAATATCTATAGGATGACACATCACTATCCACTTGGAAGCACAGCAACATCTATCGGATAACAGCAAAATCCATGGGATAACACAGCACTATCCACTTGGAAGCACAGCAATATCTACAGGATAACACAGCAATATCCACAGGATAGCACAGCAATATCTATCAGACAACACAGCACTATCCACTAGGTAACACAGCAATATCTACAGGATAACTCAGCAATATCTACAGGATAACTGAGCAATATCTACAGGATAACACAGCAATATCTGCAGGATAACACAGCAATATCTGCAGGATAACACAGCAATATCTGCAGGATAACACAGCAATGTCTCCAGGATAACATACAATGTATATAGGATAACACAGCAATATCCACAGGATAACACAGCACTATCCACAGGATAACACAGCACTATCCACTTGGTAACACAGCAATATCGACGGGATAACACAGCAATATCGACGGGATAACACAGCAATATCGACGGGATAACACAGCAATATCGACGGGATAACACAGCAATATCGACGGGATAACACAGCAATATCGACGGGATAACACAGCAATATCGACGGGATAACACAGCAATATCTACGGGATAACTCAGCAATATCTACGGGATAACTCAGCAATATCTACGGGATAACTCAGCAATATCTACGGGATAACTCAGCAATATCTACGGGATAACTCAGCAATATCTACGGGATAACACAGCAATATCTGCAGGATAACACAGCAATATCTGCAGGATAACACAGCAATGTCTCCAGGATAACATACAATGTATAAAGGATAACACAGCAATATCCACAGGATAACACAGCAATATCCACAGGATAACACAGCACTATCCACTTGGTAACACAGCAATATCGACGGGATAACACAGCAATATCGACGGGATAACACAGCAATATCGACGGGATAACACAGCAATATCGACGGGATAACACAGCAATATCGACGGGATGACACAGCAATATCGACGGGATGACACAGCAATATCGACGGGATGACACAGCAATATCTACGGGATAACACAGCGATATCTACGGGATAACACAGCGATATCTACGGGATAACACAGCATTATCTATCGGAAAACATTTCACTATCCACTTGCTAACAGCACTTCCCACTTGGCAGCACAGCAATGTCGATAGGATAACACAGCAATATCTATAGGATAACACAGCAATATCTATTGGATAACACAGCAATATCTATAGGATACAAAAGGATCCAGAGGGGCAATTTTTTCACTCGAATGGTGGTGAGTGTCTGGAACGAGCTGCCAGAGGCAGTAGTAGAGGCGGGTACAATTTTGTCTTTTAAAAAGCATTTGGACAGTTACATGGGGAAGATGGGTATCGAGGGATATGGGCCAAGTGCAGGCAATTGGGACTAGCTTAGTGGTATAAACTGGGCGACATGGACATGTTGGGCCGAAGGGCCTGTTTCCATGTTGTAACTTCTATGATTCTATGATTCAATAACACAGCAATATCTATTGGATAACGCAGCAATATCTAGAGGATAACGCAGCAATATCTAGAGGATAACACAGCAATATCTAGAGGATAACACAGCAATATCTAGAGGATAACACAGCAATATCTCGAGGATAACACAGCAATATCTAGAGGATAACACAGCAATATCTCGAGGATAACACAGCAATATCTAGAGGATAACACAGCAATATCTACAGGACAACACAGCAATATCTACAGGACAACACAGCAATATCTACAGAACAACACAGCAATATCTACAGGACAACACAGCAATATCTACAGGACAACACAACACAGCAATATCTCCAGGATAACATACAATGTATATAGGATAACACAGCAATATCCACGGGATAACACAGCAATATCCACGGGATAACACAGCAATATCCACGGGATAACACAGCAATATCCACGGGATAACACAGCAATATCTACGGGATATCACAGCATTATCTATCGGAAAACATTGCACTATTCACTTGCTAACAGCACAATCCACTTGGCAACACAGCAATATCTATAGGATAACACAGCAATATCTATTGGATAACACAGCAATATCTATTGGATAACGCAGCAAGAGCTACAGGTTAACGCAGCAATATCGAGAGGATAACACAGCAATATCCACTTGGTAGCACAGCAATATCTATAGGATAACACAGCAATATCTAGAGGATTACACAGCAATATCTGGAGGATAACACAGCAATATCCACTTGGTAGCACAGCAATATCTAGAGGATAACACAGCAATATCGAGAGGATAACACAGCAATATCGAGAGGATAACACAGCAATATCAATAGCCTAACACAGCAATAGCTACAGGTTAACGCAGCATTATCTATAGGTAAACAAAGCACCACCCACTTGGTAGCACAGCAATATCTAGAGGATAACACAGCAATATCTAGAGGATAACACAGCAATATCTAGATGATAACACAGCAATATCTTGAGGATAACACAGCAATATCCACTTGGTAGCACAGCAATATCTATCGGATAATAGCAAAATCTACAGAATAATACAGCACTGTCCACTTGATAGCACAGCAATATCTATAGGATAACAGCAATATCTTTAGGATAACACATCACTATCCACTTGGAAGCACAGCAATATCGATAGGATAACACAGCAATATCCACTTGTTAGCACAGCAATATCTGCAGGATAAAACAGCATTATCTATCGGAAAACGTTGCACGATCCACTTGCTCACAGCAATATCAATAGGATAACACAGCAATATCTATTGGATAACACAGCAATGTCTATTGGATAACACAGCAATATCTATTGGATAACACAGCAATATCTATTGGATAACACAGCAATATCTATTGGATAACACAGCAATATCTATTGGATAACACAGCAATATCTATTGGATAACACAGCAATATCTATTGGATAACACAGCAATATCTATTGGATAACACAGCAATATCTATAGCCTAACACAGCAATAGCTACAGGTTAACACAGCATTATCTGCAGGGAAACAGAGCACCACCCACTTGGTAACACAGCAATATCTACGGGATAACACAGCGATATCTGCGGGACAACACAGCAATATCTACGGGATAACACAGCAATATCTACGGGATAACACAGCAATATCGACAGGATAACACAGCAATATCGACAGGACAACACAGCAATATCTGCAGGACAACACAGCAATATCTGCAGGACAACACAGCAATATCTGCAGGACAACACAGCAATATCTGCAGGACAACACAGCAATATCTGCAGGACAACACAGCAATATCTGCAGGACAACACAGCAATATCTGCAGGACAACACAGCAATATCTACAGGACAACACAGCAATATCTACAGGACAACACAACACAGCAATGTCTCCAGGATAACATACAATGTATATAGGATAACACAGCAATATCCACAGGATAACACAGCAATATCTACGGGATAACACAGCAATATCTACGGGATAACACAGCAATATCTACGGGATAACACAGCAATATCTACGGGATAACACAGCAATATCTACGGGATAACACAGCATTATCTATCGGAAAACATTGCACTATTCACTTGCTAACAGCACTATCCACTTGGCAGCACAGCAATATCAATAGGATAACACAGCAATATCCACTTGGCAGCACAGCAATATCTATAGGATAACACAGCAATATCAATTGGATAACACAGCAATATCAATTGGATAACACAGCAATATCAATTGGATAACACAGCAATATCAATTGGATAACACAGCAATATCAATTGGATAACACAGCAATATCTATTGGATAACGCAGCAATAGCTACAGGTTAACGCAGCAATATCTAGAGGATAACACAGCAATATCCACTTGGTAGCACAGCAATATCTATAGGATAACACAGCAATATCTGGAGGATAACACAGCAATATCTGGAGGATAACACAGCAATATCCACTTGGTAGCACAGCAATATCTAGAGGATAACACAGCAATATCGAGAGGATAACACAGCAATATCGAGAGGATAACACAGCAATATCGAGAGGATAACACAGCAATATCAATAGCCGAACACAGCAATAGCTACAGGTTAACGCAGCATTATCTATAGGTAAACAAAGCACCACCCACTTGGTAGCACAGCAATATCTATCGGATAATAGCAAAATCTACAGAATAATACAGCACTGTCCACTTGATAGCACAGCAATATCTATAGGATAACAGCAATATCTTTAGGATAACACATCACTATCCACTTGGAAGCACAGCAATATCGATAGGATAACACAGCAATATCCACTTGTTAGCACAGCAATATCTATAGGATAACAGCAATATCTACAGGACAACACAGCACTATCCACTCGGTAACACAGCAATATCTCCAGGTTAACACAGCAATATCTGCAGGATAACACAGCATTATCTATCGGAAAACGTTGCACTATCCACTTGCTCACAGCAATATCAATAGGATAACACAGCAATATCTATTGGATAACACAACAATGTCAATTGGATAACACAGCAATGTCTATTGGATAACACAGCAATATCTATTGGATAACACAGCAATATCTATTGGATAACACAGCAATATCTATTGGATAACACAGCAATATCTATTGGATAACACAGCAATATCTATTGGATAACACAGCAATATCTATTGGATAACACAGCAATATCTATTGGATAACACAGCAATATCTATAGCCTAACACAGCAATAGCTACAGGTTAACGCAGCATTATCTGCAGGGAAACAGAGCACCACCCACTTGGTAGCACAGCAATATCGACAGGATAACACAGCAATATCTGGAGGATAACACAGCAATATCTCGAGGATAACACAGCAATATCTCAAGGATAACACAGCACTATCCACTTGGAAGCACAGCAATATCTATAGGATAACACAGCAAGATCCATAGGATAACACAGCACTATCTACTTGGTAGCACAGCAATATCTATAGGATAACAGCAAAATAGACAGGATAACACAGCAATATCCACAGGATAGCACAGCAATATCTATCGGATAACACAGCACTATCCACTAGGTAACTCAGCAATATCGACAGGATAACACAGCAATATCTACAGGATAACACAGCAATATCTGCAGGATAACACAGCAATATCTGCAGGATAACACAGCAATATCTGCAGGATAACACAGCAATATCTGCAGGATAACACAGCAATATCTGCAGGATAACATACAATTTATATAGGATAACACAGCACTATCCACTTGGTAACACAGCAATATCTACGGGATAACACAGCAATATCAACGGGATAAAACAGCAATATCTATGGGATAACACAGCAATATCTTCGGGATAACACAGCATTATCTACGGCATAACACAGCATTATCTACAGCATAACACAGCAATATCTGCAGGATAACACAGCAATATCTGCAGGATAACATCAATATCTACAGGATAACACAGCAAACTCTGGAGGTTAACACAGCAATATCTACAGGATAACACAGCAATATCTACAGGATAACACAGCAAACTGTGGAGGATAACACAGCAAACTGTGGAGGATAACACAGCAAACTGTGGAGGATAACACAGCAATATCTACAGGATAACACAGCAATATCTACAGGATATCACAGCAATATCCGCAGGATAACACAGCAATATCCACAGGATAACACAGCAATATCCACAGGATAACACAGCAATATCCACAGGATAACACAGCAATATCCACAGGATAACACAGCACTGTCCACAGGATAACACAGCACTATCCACAGGATAACACAGCAATATCTATGGGATAACACAGCAATATCGAGAGGATAACACAGCAATATCTCGAGGATAACACAGCAATATCCACTTGGTAGCACTGCAATATCGAGACGATAACAGCATGACCTGTCGGAAAACATTGCACTATCCAATTGGTAACACAGCAACATCGACAGGATAACGCAGCAATATCTACGGGATAACGCAGCAATATGTACGGGATAACGCAGCAATATCTATGGGATAACACAGCATTATCTGTAATAAAACATTGCACTATCCAATTGGTAACATGGCAGTATCTGCAGGATAACACAGCAATATCTTCGGGATAACACAGCATTATCTATCGGAAAACATTGCACTATTCACTTGCTAACAGCACCATCCACTTGGTAGCACAGCAATGTCTATAGGATAACACAGCAATATCTATTGGATAACATAGCAATATCTATTGGATAACATAGCAATATCTATTGGATAACACAGCAATAGCTACAGGTTAACGCAGCATTATCTATAGGCAAACAAAGCACCACCCACTTGGTAGCACAGCAATATCTCGAGGATAACACAGCAATATCTACGGGATAACACAGCAATATCTCGAGGATAACACAGCAAAATCTCGAGGATAACACAGCAATATCTCGAGGATAACACAGCAATATCTCGAGGATAACACAGCAATATCTCGAGGATAACACAGCAATATCTCGAGGATAACACAGCAATATCTCGAGGATAACACAGCAATATCTACAGGATAACACAGCAATATCTACGGGATAACACAGCAATATTTGCGGGATAACACAGCAATATTTACGGGATAACACAGCAATATCGACGGGATAACCCAGCAATATCTCCGGGATAACACAGCATTATCTATCGGAAAACATTGCACTATTCACTTGCTAACAGCACTATGCACTTGGCAGCACAGCAATGTCGATAGGATAACACAGCAATATCTGTAGGATAACACAGCAATATCTAGAGGATAACACAGCAATATCCACTTGGTAGCACAGCAAGATCAAGAGGATAACACATCACTATCCACTTGGTAGCACAGCAATATCTACGGGGTAGCACAGCAATATCTACGGGATAACACAGCAATATCTACGGGATAACACAGCAATATCGACGGGATAACACAGCGATATCTGCGGGACAACACAGCAATATCTACAGGACAACACAGCAATATCTACGGGATAACACAGCAATATCTACGGGATAACACAGCAATATCTACGGGATAACACAGCAATATCGACAGGATAACACAGCAATATCGACAGGATAACACAGCAATATCGACAGGATAACACAGCAATATCGACAGGATAACACAGCAATATCTACAGGACAACACAGCAATATCTGCAGGACAACACAGCAATATCTGCAGGACAACACAGCAATATCTGCAGGACAACACAGCAATATCTACAGGACAACACAGCAATATCTACAGGACAACACAACACAGCAATGTCTCCAGGATAACATACAATGTATATCGGATAACACAGCAATATCCACGGGATAACACAGCAATATCTACGGGATAACACAGCAATATCTACGGGATAACACAGCATTATCTGTCGGAAAACATTGCACTATTCACTTGCTTATAGCACTATCCACTTGGCAGCACAGCAATATCAATTGGATAACACAGCAATATCAATTGGATAACACAGCAATATCTATTGGATAACACAGCAATAGCTACAGGTTAACGCAGCAACATCTAGAGGATAACACAGCAATATCCACTTGGTAGCACAGCAATATCTATAGGATAACACAGCAATATCGAGAGGATAACACAGCAATATCGAGAGGATAACACAGCAATATCTCAAGGATAACACAGCAATATCGAGAGGATAACACAGCAATGTCGAGAGGATAACACAGCAATATCAATAGCCTAACACAGCAATAGCTACAGGTAAACGCAGCATTATCTATAGGTAAACAAAGCACCACCCACTTGGTAGCACAGCAATATCTGGAGGATAACACAGCAATATCTAGATGATAACACAGCAATATCTGTTGGATAACACGGCAATATCTGTTGGATAACACGGCAATATCTGTTGGATAACACAGCAATATCTGTTGGATAACACAGCAATATCTGGAGGATAACACAGCACTATCGACAGGATAACACAGCAATATCGACAGGATAACACAGCAATATCGACAGGATAACACAGCAATATCGACAGGATAACACAGCAATATCGACAGGATAACACAGCAATATCTACAGGACAACACAGCAATATCTACAGGACAACACAGCAATATCTACAGGACAACACAGCAATATCTACAGGACAACACAGCAATATCTACAGGACAACACAGCAATATCTACAGGACAACACAGCAATATCTACAGGACAACACAGCAATATCTGCAGGACAACACAACACAGCAATGTCTCCAGGATAACATACAATGTATATAGGATAACACAGCAATATCCACAGGATAACACAGCAATATCCACGGGATAACACAGCAATATCCACGGGATAACACAGCATTATCTATCGGAAAACATTGCATTATTCACTTGCTAACAGCACTATCCACTTGGCAGCACAGCAATATCCACTTGGCAGCACAGCAATATCAATTGGATAACACAGCAATATCGATTGGATAACACAGCAATATCTATTGGATAACGCAGCAAGAGCTACAGGTTAACGCAGCAATATCTAGAGGATAACACAGCAATATCCACTTGGTAGCACAGCAATATCTATAGGATAACACAGCAATATCTAGAGGATAACACAGCAATATCTAGAGGATAACACAGCAATATCAAGAGGATAACACAGCAATATCGAGAGGATAACACAGCAATATCGAGAGGATAACACAGCAATATCGAGAGGATAACACAGCAATATCGAGAGGATAACACAGCAATATCGAGAGGATAACACAGCAATATCAATAGCATAACACAGCAATAGCTACAGGTTAACGCAGCATTATCTATAGGTAAACAAAGCACCACCCACTTGGTAGCACAGCAATATCTAGAGGATAACACAGCAATATCTAGAGGATAACACAGCAATATCTAGATGATAACACAGCAATATCCACTTGGGAGCACAGCAATATCTATCGGATAACAGCAAAATCTACAGAATAATACAGCACTGTCCACTTGATAGCACAGCAATATCTATAGGATAACAGCAATATCTTTAGGATAACACATCACTATCCACTTGGAAGCACAGCAATATCGATAGGACAACACAGCACTATCCACTTGGTAACACAGCACTATCTATCAGGTAACACAGCAATATCTCCAGGTTAACACAGCAATATCTGCAGGATAACACAGCATTATCTATCGGAAAACGTTGCACTATCCACTTGCTCACAGCAATATCAATAGGATAACACAGCAATATCTATTGGATAACACAGCAATGTCTATTGGATAACACAGCAATGTCTATTGGATAACACAGCAATGTCTATTGGATAACACAGCAATGTCTATTGGATAACACAGCAATGTCTATTGGATAACACAGCAATATCTATTGGATAACACAGCAATATCTATTGGATAACACAGCAATATCTATTGGATAACACAGCAATATCTATTGGATAACGCAGCAAGAGCTACAGGTTAACGCAGCAATATCTATTGGATAACACAGCAATATCCACTTGGTAGCACAGCAATATCTATAGGATAACACAGCAATATCTAGAGGATAACACAGCAATATCTAGAGGATAACACAGCAATATCTAGATGATAACACAGCAATATCCACTTGGGAGCACAGCAATATCTATCGGATAACAGCAAAATCTACAGAATAATACAGCACTGTCCACTTGATAGCACAGCAATATCTATAGGATAACAGCAATATCTTTAGGATAACACATCACTATCCACTTGGAAGCACAGCAATATCGATAGGACAACACAGCACTATCCACTTGGTAACACAGCACTATCTATCAGGTAACACAGCAATATCTCCAGGTTAACACAGCAATATCTGCAGGATAACACAGCATTATCTATCGGAAAACGTTGCACTATCCACTTGCTCACAGCAATATCAATAGGATAACACAGCAATATCTATTGGATAACACAGCAATGTCTATTGGATAACACAGCAATGTCTATTGGATAACACAGCAATGTCTATTGGATAACACAGCAATGTCTATTGGATAACACAGCAATGTCTATTGGATAACACAGCAATATCTATTGGATAACACAGCAATATCTATTGGATAACACAGCAATATCTATTGGATAACACAGCAATATCTATTGGATAACGCAGCAAGAGCTACAGGATAACACAGCAATATCCACTTGGTAGCACAGCAATATCTATAGGATAACACAGCAATATCTAGAGGATAACACAGCAATATCTAGAGGATAACACAGCAATATCTAGAGGATAACACAGCAATATCTAGAGGATAACACAGCAATATCTAGAGGATAACACAGCAATATCGAGAGGATAACACAGCAATATCGAGAGGATAACACAGCAATATCGAGAGGATAACACAGCAATATCGAGAGGATAACACAGCAATATCGAGAGGATAACACAGCAATATCGAGAGGATAACACAGCAATATCGAGAGGATAACACAGCAATATCGAGAGGATAACACAGCAATATCGAGAGGATAACACAGCAATATCGAGAGGATAACACAGCAATATCGAGAGGATAACACAGCAATATCGAGAGGATAACACAGCAATATCGAGAGGATAACACAGCAATATCAATAGCATAACACAGCAATAGCTACAGGTTAACGCAGCATTATCTATAGGTAAACAAAGCACCACCCACTTGGTAGCACAGCAATATCTGGAGGATAACACAGCAATATCTAGATGATAACACAGCAATATCCACTTGGGAGCACAGCAATATCTATCGGATAACAGCAAAATCTACAGAATAACACATCACTATCCACTTGGAAGCACAGCAATATCGATAGGACAACACAGCACTATCCACTTGGTAACACAGCACTATCTACCAGGTAACACAGCAATATCTCCAGGTTAACACAGCAATATCTGCAGGATAACACAGCATTATCTATCGGAAAACGTTGCACTATCCACTTGCTCACAGCAATATCAATAGGATAACACAGCAATATCTATTGGATAACACAGCAATGTCTATTGGATAACACAGCAATGTCTATTGGATAACACAGCAATGTCTATTGGATAACACAGCAATGTCTATTGGATAACACAGCAATGTCTATTGGATAACACAGCAATGTCTATTGGATAACACAGCAATGTCTATTGGATAACACAGCAATGTCTATTGGATAACACAGCAATGTCTATTGGATAACACAGCAATGTCTATTGGATAACACAGCAATGTCTATTGGATAACACAGCAATGTCTATTGGATAACACAGCAATGTCTATTGGATAACACAGCAATATCTATTGGATAACACAGCAATATCTATTGGATAACACAGCAATATCTATTGGATAACACAGCAATATCTATTGGATAACACAGCAATATCTATTGGATAACACAGCAATATCTATTGGATAACACAGCAATATCTATTGGATAACACAGCAATATCTATTGGATAACACAGCAATATCTATTGGATAACACAGCAATATCTATTGGATAACACAGCAATATCTATTGGATAACACAGCAATATCTGCAGGGAAACAGAGCACCACCCACTTGGTAACACAGCAATATCTAGAGGATAACACAGCAATATCTCAAGGATAACACAGCAATATCTCGAGGATAACACAGCAATATCTCGAGGATAACACAGCAATATCTCGAGGATAACACAGCAATATCTCGAGGATAACACAGCAATATCTCGAGGATAACACAGCAATATCTCGAGGATAACACAGCAATATCTCGAGGATAACACAGCAATATCTCGAGGATAACACAGCAATATCTACAGGATAACACAGCAATATCTACAGGATAACACAGCATTATTTACGGGATAACACAGCAATATCGACGGGATAACCCAGCAATATCTCCGGGATAACACAGCATTATCTATCGGAAAACATTGCACTATTCACTTGCTAACAGCACTATCCACTTGGCAGCACAGCAATGTCGATAGGATAACACAGCAATGTCGATAGGATAACACAGCAATGTCGATAGGATAACACAGCAATATCTATAGGATAACACAGCAATATCTAGAGGAGAACACAGCAATATCCACTTGGTAGCACAGTAAGATCGATAGGATAACACATCACTATCCACTTGGTAGCACAGCAATATCTACGGGGTAGCACAGCAATATCTACGGGGTAGCACAGCAATATCTACGGGGTAGCACAGCAATATCTACGGGGTAGCACAGCAATATCTACGGGGTAGCACAGCAATATCTACGGGATAACACAGCAATATCTACGGGATAACACAGCAATATCTACGGGATAACACAGCAATATCTACGGGATAACACAGCAATATCTACGGGATAACACAGCAATATCTACGGGATAACACAGCAATATCTACGGGATAACACAGCAATATCTACGGGATAACACAGCAATATCTACGGGATAACACAGCAATATCTACGGGATAACACAGCAATATCTACGGGATAACACAGCGATATCTACGGGATAACACAGCATTATCTATCGGAAAACATTGCACTATCCACTTGCTAACAGCACTACCCACTTGGTAGCACAGCAATATCAATCGGATAACAGCAATATCTATAGGCTAACACAGCAATATCTATTGGATAACACAGCAATATCAATAGGATAACACAGCACTATCCACTTGTTAGCACATCAATCTCTATAGGATAACACAGCAATATCCACTTGGCAGCACAGCAATATCTATAGGATAACACAGCAATATCTATAGGATAACACAGCAATATCTATTGGATAACACAGCAATATCAATAGGATAACACAGCACTATCCACTTGGTAGCACATCAATCTCTATAGGATAACACAGCAATATCAATTGGATAACACAGCAATATCAATTGGATAACACAGCAATATCTATTGGATAACGCAGCAATAGCTACAGGTTAACGCAGCAATATCTAGAGGATAACACAGCAATATCCACTTGGTAGCACAGCAATATCTATCGGATAACACAGCAATATCTATCGGATAACACAGCAATATCTAGAGGATAACACAGCAATATCTAGAGGATAACACAGCAATATCCACTTGGTAGCACAGCAATATCTACGGAGTAGCACAGCAATATCTACGGGATAACAGCAATTTCTGGAGGATAACAGCAATATCTGGAGGATAACACAGCAATATCTCGAGGATAACACAGCAATATCTCGAGGATAACACAGCAATGTCTCGAGGATAACACAGCAATATCTCGAGGATAACACAGCACTACCCACTTGGTAGCACAGCAATATCTACAGGACAACACAGCAAACTGTGGAGGATAACACAACAATATCTACAGGATATCACAGCAATATCCACAGGATCACACCGCAATATCCACAGGATAACACCGCAATATCCACAGGATAACACCGCAATATCCACAGGATAACACCGCAATATCCACAGGATAACACCGCAATATCCACAGGATAACACCGCAATATCCACAGGATAACACCGCAATATCCACTTGGTAGCACTGCAATATCGAGAGGATAACAGCATTACCTGTCGGAAAACATTGCACTATCCAATTGGTAACAGCAATATCTGCGGGATAACGCAGCAATATCTACGGGATAACGCAGCAATATCTACGGGATAACGCAGCAATATCTACGGGATAACGCAGCAATATCTACGGGATAACGCAGCAATATCTACGGGATAACCAGCATTATCTACGGCATAACACAGCAATATCTACAGCATAACACAGCAATATCTACAGCATAACACATCAATATCTAAAGGATATCACAGCAATATCTACAGGATAACACAGAACTATCCACTTGGTAGCACAGCAATATCTACAGGATAACACAGCAATAACTACAGGATAACACAGCAATAACTACAGGATAACACAGCAATAACTACAGGATAACACATCAATATCTAAAGGATAACACAGCAATATCTGTAGGATAACACAGCACTATCCACTTGGTAGCACAGCAACATCTATAGGATAACACAGCAATATCCACAGGATAGCACAGCAATATCTATCGGATAACACAGCACTATCCACTAGGTAACACAGCAATATCGACAGGATAACTCAGCAATATCTACGGGATTACACAGCATTATCTATCGGAAAACATTGCACTATTCACTTGCTAACAGCACTATCCACTTGGTAGCACAGCAATGTCTATTGGATAACACAGCAATATCTGTTGGATAACACAGCAATATCTATTGGACAACACAGCAATATCGATTGGACAACACAGCAAGAGCTACAGGTTAACGCAGCATTATCTATCGGCAAACAAAGCACCACCCACTTGGTAGCACAGCAATATCTATAGGATAACACAGCAATATCTATAGGATAACACAGCAATATCTGGAGGATAACACAGCAATATCTGGAGGATAACACAGCAATATCTGGAGGATAACACAGCAATATCTGGAGGATAACACAGCAATATCTATTGGATAACACAGCAATATCTATCGGAAAACATTGCACTATCCACTTGCGAACAGCACGATCCAATTGGTCACACAGCAATATCGACAGGATAACACAGCAATATCCACTTGGGAGCACAGCAATGTCTGTCGGATGACACAGCAATGTCTGTCGGATGACACAGCAATGTCTGTCGGATGACACAGCAATGTCTGTCGGATGACACAGCAATGTCTGTCGGATGACACAGCAATATCGACAGGATAACTCAGCAATATCTACGGGATTACACAGCATTATCTATCGGAAAACATTGCACTATTCACTTGCTAACAGCACTATCCACTTGGTAGCACAGCAATGTCTATTGGATAACACAGCAATGTCTGTTGGATAACACAGCAATATCTATTG
The DNA here is from genome assembly GCF_035084215.1 of Heptranchias perlo. Lineage (NCBI taxonomy): Eukaryota > Metazoa > Chordata > Chondrichthyes > Hexanchiformes > Hexanchidae > Heptranchias > Heptranchias perlo. Next base: position 35,225,466 of record NC_090329.1, on the reverse strand, counting down.
GACAACACAGCAATATCTATTGGACAACACAGCAATATCGATTGGACAACACAGCAAGAGCTACAGGTTAACGCAGCATTATCTATCGGCAAACAAAGCACCACCCACTTGGTAGCACAGCAATATCTATAGGATAACACAGCAATATCTATAGGATAACACAGCAATATCTATAGGATAACACAGCAATATCTATAGGATAACACAGCAATATCTGGAGGATAACACAGCAATATCTGGAGGATAACACAGCAATATCTGGAGGATAACACAGCAATATCTGGAGGATAACACAGCAATATCTATCGGAAAACATTGCACTATCCACTTGCGAACAGCACGATCCAATTGGTCACACAGCAATATCGACAGGATAACACAGCAATATCGACAGGATAACACAGCAATATCCACTTGGGAGCACAGCAATGTCTGTCGGATGACACAGCAATGTCTGTCGGATGACACAGCAATGTCTGTCGGATGACACAGCAATGTCTGTCGGATGACACAGCAATGTCTGTCGGATGACACAGCAATGTCTGTCGGATGACACAGCAATGTCTGTCGGATGACACAGCAATGTCTGTCGGATGACACAGCAATGTCTGTCGGATGACACAGCAATGTCTGTCGGATGACACAGCAATGTCTGTCGGATGACACAGCAATGTCTGTCGGATGACACTGCAATATCTCGAGGATGACACTGCAATATCTCGAGGATGACACTGCAATATCTCGAGGATGACACTGCAATATCTCGAGGATGACACTGCAATATCTCGAGGATGACACTGCAATATCTCGAGGATGACACTGCAATATCTCGAGGATGACACTGCAATATCTCGAGGATGACACTGCAATATCTCGAGGATGACACTGCAATATCTCGAGGATGACACTGCAATATCTCGAGGATGACACTGCAATATCTCGAGGATGACACTGCAATATCTCGAGGATGACACTGCAATATCTCGAGGATGACACTGCAATATCTCGAGGATGACACTGCAATATCTCGAGGATGACACTGCAATATCTCGAGGATGACACTGCAATATCTCGAGGATGACACTGCAATATCTCGAGGATGACACTGCAATATCTCGAGGATGACACTGCAATATCTCGAGGATGACACTGCAATATCTCGAGGATGACACTGCAATATCTCGAGGATGACACTGCAATATCTCGAGGATGACACTGCAATATCTCGAGGATGACACTGCAATATCTCGAGGATGACACTGCAATATCTCGAGGATGACACTGCAATATCTCGAGGATGACACTGCAATATCTCGAGGATGACACTGCAATATCTCGAGGATGACACTGCAATATCTCGAGGATGACACTGCAATATCTCGAGGATGACACTGCAATATCTCGAGGATGACACTGCAATATCTCGAGGATGACACTGCAATATCTCGAGGATGACACTGCAATATCTCGAGGATGACACTGCAATATCTCGAGGATGACACTGCAATATCTCGAGGATGACACTGCAATATCTCGAGGATGACACTGCAATATCTCGAGGATGACACTGCAATATCTCGAGGATGACACTGCAATATCTCGAGGATGACACTGCAATATCTCGAGGATGACACTGCAATATCTCGAGGATGACACTGCAATATCTCGAGGATGACACTGCAATATCTCGAGGATGACACTGCAATATCTCGAGGATGACACTGCAATATCTCGAGGATGACACTGCAATATCTCGAGGATGACACTGCAATATCTCGAGGATGACACTGCAATATCTCGAGGATGACACTGCAATATCTCGAGGATGACACTGCAATATCTCGAGGATGACACTGCAATATCTCGAGGATGACACTGCAATATCTCGAGGATGACACTGCAATATCTCGAGGATGACACTGCAATATCTCGAGGATGACACTGCAATATCTCGAGGATGACACTGCAATATCTCGAGGATGACACTGCAATATCTCGAGGATGACACTGCAATATCTCGAGGATGACACTGCAATATCTCGAGGATGACACTGCAATATCTCGAGGATGACACTGCAATATCTCGAGGATGACACTGCAATATCTCGAGGATGACACTGCAATATCTCGAGGATGACACTGCAATATCTCGAGGATGACACTGCAATATCTCGAGGATGACACTGCAATATCTCGAGGATGACACTGCAATATCTCGAGGATGACACTGCAATATCTCGAGGATGACACTGCAATATCTCGAGGATGACACTGCAATATCTCGAGGATGACACTGCAATATCTCGAGGATGACACTGCAATATCTCGAGGATGACACTGCAATATCTCGAGGATGACACTGCAATATCTCGAGGATGACACTGCAATATCTCGAGGATGACACTGCAATATCTCGAGGATGACACTGCAATATCTCGAGGATGACACTGCAATATCTCGAGGATGACACTGCAATATCTCGAGGATGACACTGCAATATCTCGAGGATGACACTGCAATATCTCGAGGATGACACTGCAATATCTCGAGGATGACACTGCAATATCTCGAGGATGACACTGCAATATCTCGAGGATGACACTGCAATATCTCGAGGATGACACTGCAATATCTCGAGGATGACACTGCAATATCTCGAGGATGACACTGCAATATCTCGAGGATGACACTGCAATATCTCGAGGATGACACTGCAATATCTCGAGGATGACACTGCAATATCTCGAGGATGACACTGCAATATCTCGAGGATGACACTGCAATATCTCGAGGATGACACTGCAATATCTCGAGGATGACACTGCAATATCTCGAGGATGACACTGCAATATCTCGAGGATGACACTGCAATATCTCGAGGATGACACTGCAATATCTCGAGGATGACACTGCAATATCTCGAGGATGACACTGCAATATCTCGAGGATGACACTGCAATATCTCGAGGATGACACTGCAATATCTCGAGGATGACACTGCAATATCTCGAGGATGACACTGCAATATCTCGAGGATGACACTGCAATATCTCGAGGATGACACTGCAATATCTCGAGGATGACACTGCAATATCTCGAGGATGACACTGCAATATCTCGAGGATGACACTGCAATATCTCGAGGATGACACAGCAATATCTCGAGGATGACACAGCAATATCTCGAGGATGACACAGCAATATCTCGAGGATGACACAGCAATATCTCGAGGATGACACAGCAATATCTCGAGGATGACACAGCAATATCTCGAGGATGACACAGCAATATCTCGAGGATGACACAGCAATATCTCGAGGATGACACAGCAATATCTCGAGGATGACACAGCAATATCTCGAGGATGACACAGCAATATCTCGAGGATGACACAGCAATATCTCGAGGATGACACAGCAATATCTCGAGGATGACACAGCAATATCTCGAGGATGACACAGCAATATCTCGAGGATGACACAGCAATATCTCGAGGATGACACAGCAATATCTCGAGGATGACACAGCAATATCTCGAGGATGACACAGCAATATCTCGAGGATGACACAGCAATATCTCGAGGATGACACAGCAATATCTCGAGGATGACACAGCAATATCTCGAGGATGACACAGCAATATCTCGAGGATGACACAGCAATATCTCGAGGATGACACAGCAATATCTCGAGGATGACACAGCAATATCTCGAGGATGACACAGCAATATCTCGAGGATGACACAGCAATATCTCGAGGATGACACAGCAATATCTCGAGGATGACACAGCAATATCTCGAGGATGACACAGCAATATCTCGAGGATGACACAGCAATATCTCGAGGATGACACAGCAATATCTCGAGGATGACACAGCAATATCTCGAGGATGACACAGCAATATCTCGAGGATGACACAGCAATATCTCGAGGATGACACAGCAATATCTCGAGGATGACACAGCAATATCTCGAGGATGACACAGCAATATCTCGAGGATGACACAGCAATATCTCGAGGATGACACAGCAATATCTCGAGGATGACACAGCAATATCTCGAGGATGACACAGCAATATCTCGAGGATGACACAGCAATATCTCGAGGATGACACAGCAATATCTCGAGGATGACACAGCAATATCTCGAGGATGACACAGCAATATCTCGAGGATGACACAGCAATATCTCGAGGATGACACAGCAATATCTCGAGGATGACACAGCAATATCTCGAGGATGACACAGCAATATCTCGAGGATGACACAGCAATATCTCGAGGATGACACAGCAATATCTCGAGGATGACACAGCAATATCTCGAGGATGACACAGCAATATCTCGAGGATGACACAGCAATATCTCGAGGATGACACAGCAATATCTCGAGGATGACACAGCAATATCTCGAGGATGACACAGCAATATCTCGAGGATGACACAGCAATATCTCGAGGATGACACAGCAATATCTCGAGGATGACACAGCAATATCTCGAGGATGACACAGCAATATCTCGAGGATGACACAGCAATATCTCGAGGATGACACAGCAATATCTCGAGGATGACACAGCAATATCTCGAGGATGACACAGCAATATCTCGAGGATGACACAGCAATATCTCGAGGATGACACAGCAATATCTCGAGGATGACACAGCAATATCTCGAGGATGACACAGCAATATCTCGAGGATGACACAGCAATATCTCGAGGATGACACAGCAATATCTCGAGGATGACACAGCAATATCTCGAGGATGACACAGCAATATCTCGAGGATGACACAGCAATATCTCGAGGATGACACAGCAATATCTCGAGGATGACACAGCAATATCTCGAGGATGACACAGCAATATCTCGAGGATGACACAGCAATATCTCGAGGATGACACAGCAATATCTCGAGGATGACACAGCAATATCTCGAGGATGACACAGCAATATCTCGAGGATGACACAGCAATATCTCGAGGTTGACACAGCAATATCTCGAGGATAACACAGCAATATCTCGAGGATAACACAGCAATATCTCGAGGATAACACAGCAATATCTCGAGGATAACACAGCAATATCTCGAGGATAACACAGCAATATCTCGAGGATAACACAGCAATATCTCGAGGATAACACAGCAATATCTCGAGGATAACACAGCAATATCTCGAGGATAACACAGCAATATCTCGAGGATAACACAGCAATATCTCGAGGATAACACAGCAATATCTCGAGGATAACACAGCAATATCTCGAGGATAACACAGCAATATCTCGAGGATAACACAGCAATATCTCGAGGATAACACAGCAATATCTCGAGGATAACACAGCAATATCTCGAGGATAACACAGCAATATCTCGAGGATAACACAGCAATATCTCGAGGATAACACAGCAATATCTCGAGGATAACACAGCAATACCTGGAGGATAACACAGCAATATCCACTTGGTTGCACATCAATATCTGTAGGATAACAGCAATATCTATAGGATAACACATCACTATCCACTTGGTAGCACAGCAATATCTATAGGATAACAGCAAAATCTATAGGATAACACAGCACTATCCACTTGGTAGCACAGCAATATCTATAGGATAACAGCAAAATCTATTGGATAACACATCACTATCCACTTGGTAGCACAGCACAATCTATCGGATGAAACAGCAAGATCCATTGGATAACACAGCACTCTCCACTTGGTAGCACAGCAATATCTATAGGATAACAGCAATATCTGTCGGATAACACATCACTATCCACTTGGTAGCACAGCAATATCTATAGGGTAACACCGCAAGATCCATAGGATAACAGCACTATCCACTTGGTAGCACAGCAATATCTACACGATAACACTGCAAGATCCATAGGATAACACGGCAATATCCACTTGGTAGCACAGCAATGTCTATAGGATAACATTGCAATATCTACAGGGTAACGCAGCACTATCCATCGGATAACATAGCAGGAGCTACAGGATAACGCAGCATTATCTTTCGGAAAACAAAGCACTTCCCACTTGGCAGCACAGCAATATCTGTAAGATAACACAGCAATATCTGTAAGATAACACAGCAATATCTGTATTGGATAACACATCACTATCCACTCGGTTGCACCCCAATCGCGGCTGGATGACACCCCAATCGCGGCTGGATGACACCCCAATCGCGGCTGGATGACACCCCAATCGCGGCTGGATGACACCCCAATCGCGGCTGGATGACACCCCAATCGCGGCTGGATGACACCCCAATCGCGGCTGGATGACACCCCAATCGCGGCTGGATGACACCCCAATCGCGGCTGGATGACACCCCAATATCTACAAAACAACATAGCATTATCTACAGGATAACAGAAATCTCTGCAGGATAACAGAAATATCTACAGGACAACATAGCATTATCTATAGGATAGCACAGCAATATATACAGGAGAACAAAACATTATCTACTAGATCACAAAATATTGTCAACTGGATATCGTAACATTATCTACTGCAAAACATGATATTATCTTCTACTTTATTTATAAGATAACAAAACATTATTTAACAAATAATGTAACATTATCCAATGGATATTGGAGCATTAGTTACTAGCTAGCGCAATGTTATTTACCAGACAATGTAACATTTAATTCAACAAGACAGAAAATATTTCTGTTCGGTTAGGGTATTAAGGAAATGGAACTAAAGCAGTTCCCAACTGTCCTTGACCCTCCATTCACAATGACATTTCTGCAGCTGCTAATCTGCTCAATCATACCCTCACCTCCAGCTTTGATGCACTTGTCCCCATTAAAACCATTACTCTTTCTCACCCTGGTCATTCTCCCTGGTACGGCCCTCATCTCTGCTCCCTTAAGTCCAAGGGACGCAGATTTGAACGTTTCAGGCAGACAACTGGTTTCGCCAATCATCGCCAGATTTGGCTGGACAACATAAAACACTATCGGGTCCTGCTCTCCTGGCAAAACAGTTCACTATTCCAGGATCATCCTGGAATGCAAAGATAAACCCCGGCTTCTCTTCTCCACTACAAACCATCTTCTTAAACCTCTCTCCCCTGCCTCCTGCACCCTCACCTCCAACAAGTGCGAGGAGCTCATGGACGACTTTGTCATCAAGATTGAGACTATCCATTCAGCTGCCTCTACCACTTCCCTTCTTTTCCCGAGCCCACCAAGCCAAACTTCTCCTACGGTTCCCCTTTGCCCTAGCCCTGAACTTGCATCTTTCTCTAGTTTCTCTCCTATCTCCCCTCGTGCCCTCTCCAAGCTCATCTTGACCATGAGAACCATCACCTGCTCCCTCGACCCTATTCCCACCAAACTGCAGACCACCCAACTTCCCTTCCTGGCCCTCCACCGCCTCTCTCAACCGCTCCACTGTCTCTCATTTGTCACACTGCTTGTCCGGCATCCAGTACTGGATGAGCAAAAATTTCCTCCAAGTAAATATTGGGAAGACCAAAGCCATTGTCTTTGGTCCCTGCCACAAACTTCGTTCCCTTGCCACTGACACCATCCCTCTCCCTGGCCACTGACTGAGGCTGAACCAGACCTTTTGCAACTCTGGCAACCTATTTGACCCTGAGATATGCTTCTGACCAATAGTAGGGAAAATGCTAGAACCTCGTATTGAGGACATAGTAACAGGGCACTTGGAAAATCATGATATGATTGGGCAGAGTCAACACGGTTTCATGAAAGGGAAATCATGTTTGACAAATCTTTTACAGTTTTTTGAGGATGTAACTGGCAGGATAGATAAGGTGGAACCAATGGTTGTAGTATATTTGGATTTTCAAAAGACATTTGATAAGGTGTCACACAAGAGGCTGTTACACAAGATTACAGCTCAGGGGATAGGGGGTAATATGTTAGCATGGATTGAGAAATGGCTAATGGACAGAAAACAGAGAGTAGGAATAAATAGGTCATTTTCGGGTTGGCAAGTTGTCACTAGTGGGATGCTGCAGGGATCAGAGCTTGGGCCTCAACCCTTTACAATGTATATCAATGACTTAACTGAGGGGGCCAAGTGTAATGTATCCAAGTTTGCTGATGGTATAAAGCTTGGTGAGAAAGTAAGCTGTGAGGAGAATGCAAAGAAGCTGCAAAAGGATATAGACAGGTTAAGTGAGTGGGCAAGAAAGTGGCAGATGGAGTATAATGTGGGGAAATGTGAAATTATCCACTTTGGTAAGAAGAGCAGAAAAGCAGAATATTTTTTAAAAGGTGAGAGGCTAAGAAATGTTGGTAGTCAGAGGGATTTGGGTGTCCTTGTACACAAATTGCAGAAAGTTAACATGCAGGTACAACAAGCAATTAGGAAGGCAAATGATGTGTTCGCCTTTATTGCAAGGGGGTTGGAGTATAAGAGTAAGGAGGTTTTGCTGCAATTATATTGGGCTCTGGTGAGACCACACCTGGAGGACTGTGTCCAGTTTTGGTCTCTTCACCTAAGAGAGGATATTTGCCTTCGAGGGGGTGCAACAAAGGTTCACTAGATTGATTCCTGGGATGAGAGGGTTGTCCTATGAGGAGAGATTGAGTAGAATGGGATTATATTCACTGGAGTTTAGAAGAATGAGAAGTGATCTCATTGAAACTTATAAAATTCTTAGAGGGCTTGACAGAGTAGATGCTGAGAGGCTGTTTCCCCTCGCTGGAGAGTCTAGAACTAGGGTTCATAGTCTCAAGGTAAGGGGTCAGCCATTTAGGACCGAGATGTGGAAAAATGTCTTCACTCAGAAAATTGTGAATCTTTGGAATTCTCTACCCCAGAGGGCTGTGAATGCTCAGTCAATGAATATCTTCAAGACTGAGATCGATAGATTTTTGGATACTAAGGGAATCAAGGATTATGGGGATCGGGTGGGAAAGTGGAATTGAGGTAGAAGATCAGCCATGATCTTAATGGATCATGAATGGCGGAACAGGCTCGAGGGGCCATATGGCCCACTCCTGCTCCTATTTCTTACATTGTTATGACCCCATATTCACTCCACCACCAAGTCCGCCCCGCCTCAACTCATCTGCTGCTGAAATCCTCATCCATGCCTTTGTTACCTCTCGACTCGACTATTCCAATGCTCTCCTGGCCAGCCCTCTACTTTCCACCCTCCGTAAACTTGAGCTCATCCAAAACTCTGCTGCCCGTATCCTAACTCGCACCAAGACCCATTCACCCATTACCCCTGTGCTCGCTACATTGGCTCCCGGTCCGGAAAGGCCTCGATTTTAAAATTCTCATCCTTGCTTTCAAATCCCTTCATGGCCTTGGCCCTTTCTATTTCTCTATCCTCCTCCATCCCTACAACCCTCTGAGATCTCTGCCCACCTCCAATTCTTGCCTCTTGCGCATCCCTGATTTTAATCGCTCCACCATTGGCGGATGTGCCTTCAGCTGCCAAGGCCCTAAGCTCTGGAATTCCCTCCCTAAACCTCTCCACCTCTATACCTCGCTCTCTTCCTTTAAGATGCTCCTTAGTACCTACCACTTTGATCTCATTTTTGGTCACAAGTCCTAATATCTTATGTGGCTCAGTGTCAAATTTTGTTTGGTAACGATCCTGTGAAGCACCTTGGGATGTTTTACTACATTAAAGGCACTATATAAATGCAAGTTGTTGTTGTTAAGATGCAGATCAGCTGTGATCTAATTGAATGGTGAACAGGCTCGAGGGGCTGAATAGTCTGCACCTATTCCTATGTTTCTATGTTCCTAAATAATTAGAATAATCCGATTCATTTGGGCAACACAAAGAAGGAGCAAAAAGTGTTTTTTTAAAAAATTATTTCCTGTAATATATTTATTGATATTCCTGGGGCACGTCTGAACATTATGATCATTGATTATTGTTTCAAAAATGCACATCGGGTCTCGTCCTGATAATTCAAAGTTGTTTTTGGTCCAAAGCATTTTTAATTATCAAGGATTTGAACTAAGCAATTGCATTAAAATGGCATAGGAGGCTTCATTAGCACAATTTGAATTCAAATACTCCTATTAATTTGAATTAATCGACTTCAAATTAATAGGAATAGACTGTGGTATTTTGATGAAACCTGATGCCTTTACTCAAATGTAATGCCTGTAAATATTGCTATAATAAATTAATTAGGTAGGTAAAAATATTAAGAAGGAAAACCAGCAGTGAAGGCGTTAGTGATTAAATAGAACAGTGACAGAGAAAAAAAATAATGGTTTTATTCCAGGGCATAGTTGGACATGCAAACATAGAATAGCAACTTCTGTTTCTGACACAAATATTCACCATTCGAAATATATATCCTAGTCCAACCATTTTCAATATGTTATCGTCTGTTTTCCTACAATTTCTCCATTAAAATGGGTGAAGTGAGAGCTATTTTCTATTCAGTCGCTGTTTGGCTTGACGTCTATTGGTAACAGTGTGATTAATCTTATGAATACTAATAAGCCCCAAGGGTTTACGCTAACACTAATTATTTTTTATTTGGTTTCAAGAGCAACATCAAATATTTCAGGGGAAATCAATTCCTTAGCTAGTTCACCGTAACTGTGGGCAAGATAGGAAGTGATATACTTCAGTCTTAATCGTTTTGTATAAATTAGTCATTCAGAAATTTGACAGCAGGAATGTACAGTCCATCATGAAGGTAAATGTGACGGAAAAGGATTTCAAAAGAAAATGAACAGCTTTGTTTCCTAACTTTCAAACACAGTATCTAAAGCACTATACCAATAATATAACAGGAAAGTGTCTCAATCCGGATTTGAAGACTAATTAAATAATAACCTCAAGGCCTAGGGGGTACAGTATAAAGGTCTGAACTCAAAGTAATTAAATAAAGACTAAGATGAACTCGTGCTTGCTACCCTCTCGTCAGGGGCCTATGAGCTATTTTTTAATTGTATTCATTCATTATTTTACTATTTGTTTTTTTCTTGTTCATCAAGTTATTGCAATTCAAAGGATGGTCCAGCATGGTGATCAGCTGAGAGGCTGTAAAACAGAATGAGAGTGTGTGGGCTCATGACCTCAAATCACCCTCTGGTCGGCTCCTAATCTTGACCATATCATCAGGGGGGCCTGGTGAGTGGGTGCCAGAATGCTGCTTAAGAACCTGAGGTAAGATAGAGTCATAGAATGTTACGGCACTGAAACAGGCATTCAGCCCATCTACGAGAGCAGCATTGGGAGATATCTGATCGTTGGTTCCTCCCCCACCTCTTTGGATATGAATCAAGTGTGCCACAGGAAATCTAAATATGGGAGAACTTTCATTATTTTAAAAATACAGATTTTTTTTAAATGATTGCAATTAATAAAAGAATGTTTATGCCAATGATCCTTTGAACTTTAGAGTCAAGTTTAAGTTATTGAGTTACTTCCAGTTATTGCAAAAATCCAGCAGTGCTGTCTCTATGTTTGTCTTCTTGAGGCAGATGGTATTAATGCTCCTCCTGGCCCCACAAAAATCTTCCCGCTCGCTGCCAGTCCCTCCATGGTAACAAATCCCCCTTTCCCCAAGATTGCCTCTCGTGGGAGGGATTCGTTGATGCATTCAGGTTTCTTGACTGTGCTTTTGCTGGGAGCATTGTGAATCATGGGGTTGAGGCAGCTTGTTTGCTCTTGGAATCTGGGGATTAGTTAGACCTAGGGACAGTGGAAGAAGCTCCAACATACTGTTGCTCATGTTGGTTGGGGTCATTACCTTTCATTGACCAATGGGTGGGTTGCTGGGGGGCGTTAAGAGTTTATGCTGAGTCAGCTTCCAAAAACAGGCCTCAGACTGCTCTGTATTTCTGCAATTCCAGGCAGAGGCTGAACATCACTTGTTGTGAGTGCAATATGGTCCAAATACGTTTCAGCCATGTTTTATTTGGGAGGTGGGGGGGGGCTACACCTTCTTGCAGCTGGTAGCATGCGTTGTGAGCCTGCTCATTGCCATAAGCCCCTCCCCACCAGTGAGAAAGCCCAGCAAGCACTCAACTGGGTCCTCTGGGATTGCAAGATCAGTCATGGGTAGATGCAGAAGTATGATTAGAATATTTGCATGAGGGTGCCTGTGGAGTCACAGCCCTCCAGCAGTCATCTGGTATAGAGGGAGGAAATCTCTGAAGCTAGTATGAGGTGTGGAATGTGCAATGTGTGACCTTCAGTTGGCTTTCATGCATTCTGCTTAGATGGTAGTGTTTAGGATCTGTCTCCATACCTCTTGCCATTCCTCCACCCTTAACAGACTACCTCGGTCTCATTCCCAGCCTTCCCACAAAACTTCCTCTCTTATGTTTGCTGATCAAGGGGAGCATTGTGCAGAGAGTGGACATTTGATCACAGGAGGCTGTTGGGGTGTGGAGGAAGAGTTCCAAGGGCTTTGGCTCGTGGCGAAGTCTGCAAAGTATTGCAGTGTACTGGAGGTAGCAAGTCTGGTCATGTTGGAGAGGTATCGTTTGTTGGTGAGGTATCGTTTGTCGGTGGAAGGACAGAATCTGTCCCTCATGGTGGAGCTGGCCTGATCTGGTCACCCCTTTGACATGCCAAGCTCTGGAGCTGTATGAGTTGGGTCTTCCTGGGAGTTCCCCAGTGTAGCAGGTTAGAGACAGGCCTGATAGATCTGGCGGGATCTTCAGGGCGACACAAACCTCCAGGCTGACAGGATCAGACCAACAATGCAGTGTTTCAGGCTCTCCATTGACCTCTTCTGAAATTGAGCTGTGCAGGGTGGGCTGGAAAGGAAGTCCGGGTGTCTGACAGAAATGAATTGCTAAATGGATGATGAAAACCAATTGAAAAGCAATTACAGATGTATGTGAGCAATGGGTGCACTTCAAAGAGGTACAGACTAAACACATTCCCATGAGGGGAAAAGGAAGGTGAAGTTTCCTGGATGACTAAAGATATAGGGGGTTAAATTAGGGTGCTTAACACCCATTGTATAGGCGCTACGCAGACTCCTAAGCCTCGAAAATGGCGTCCGCGATGCGCGCTCATACTTCCGGCGTGACATGCGCAGGACGCCATCTTGGTCCTGCGCACACGCACTTAACGAACGCCGACAGCATGTAAAGTAGGAAGATTATGACGTATATCAGTGTGCAACACTGATTTGAAGCAGCTGGCACCATTTTCGAATGCCCAACTCCAGCCAACGCACTGTCCTAACCTCGCACAACTGAACAGGAGTTAAAGGGCATGAAGGGCTCCCCACCAGCGCTATTTGCAGGAGATACAGGTTAGTTGCTGGATTAGTTATTCCAGTTATGCTGGTACAATTGTGGGTGTTTGTGGAAGTTTCCTATACTTGGAGAAAGTTGCAATATTCTGCAGAGTGGTCTGGGTGTTCGTGCAATACTGTTGGCGGCATTTAAAATAGTGTGCTGACAACGTTGCTTCCAAACGTGGGTGGCCTGCTACGGCTTCCTCTGGGAATTGAACATGACTGGGGGCATGCAGAGAGGCCACACAGAGTAAGGACAAGCTGCTAAAAGAGGGAGGAGGAGGACGACGAAGAGACAGAGGAGGACGTGGAGGAGGAGGAGGATGTGCAGCAGAAAAAGGCAGGGAGGCAACAAGGTAGACAGGCCCTGTCTGCCAGGGCTCTGCATGATCAGATTATTAATGAGCACTATCAGTAACCTCAAGAACATCTCCCCATTCGCCAACAGTCCCACACTCCTTACCTTTCCGCTCCCACGTGACCATCAAATCGTCCTCCTTATGATTACACATTGCTTCCTCCCTCAGCTCATTGCAGAAATGAAAACTAACACCAAATACAAATCCAAATCCAAGTTTATCAATTAACATATGCATTAAAGCAAACAAAATGAGACTATTCACCCTTGTACATTCCCTTCGTGCCTGTCGTTCATGTGCCTTTACCTTTCCTAGTGCTCCTACAAGGTGCATCCCCAGTGGTTGGAGCATGGGTGGAGGAAGGCTGCTGACCTTCAATGGAGGAGTGAGCAGATGGCCTTGAAAGACGACATCGAGCAGCTCTGGGCCGGGAGGGCCCAACTGCAGACTGCACCATCGCAGCATGGACTGCAGCAGTCTGGCCTGACTGGCTGACAGGTAACATCAAGGGCACTGGCAGAGTAGCAGGAGTGGGAGCAGGAATGCAGTCATCCTGAAAGAGGACAGGAGGTTCGTCTTCCATGGCTCCACTGCCACTCATTTGGGGTGGGGCTTCAGCACTCGGTGATCTGCTGGAGAACAGATTCCTAAAGTGCTGTGACGCCCTGGAAACCCCGTTCCACAGTGGTACCCAGAGTCACGATAGCAGCAGTCTGTGTTTCCAAAGCAGCAGTCTGTGCTCCAAATAAAGCTTGCAGACCTTTGATGGCAGCTGTTTGTGCTGCAACGGAAGCAGCGATATCGGCTATCAGACACTGCATCGTGGTGGGTTTCACAGGTATGCTGATGGAGGTGACCACCCGTTCCATCTGGGAAAGGATGGGCTCCAAGCTCTGCACAAAGCCCCATGCCAAGTTGGAGCTGGACTCTTCAATGCCCCTTGATATTGTGCACAGGCTTTCTGGCAGGCTTTCCAGTGCACCAAGAATTTAGTTGTGTACGCCCATCAGCCGTCTTCTGTAACCTGGCCCATCAAAGTCATCATCTGACTCCTCGGAAACAGAACTAGTGTGCAACCACGCCCTCCGGCGAGCTGACACCTGCGGTATCCGTTCCCCCCGCCCCGGTTCCTGCGCACTTGTGCCTGGTGTCGCACCACGTGCAGATCCCTCTTCTAACCTCGCCTCTATATTACACGCAGTGTCAGTATCTGAGCTGGTGGCTGCGAGTGTAAGATCGAGTGACAGTGTGTCTGCACCATCACTGTCATCTTCGTCTGCCTCCTCTGACTGAACAGATTCCATTTCTTGGGTATCTGAAATGACAAAGGGACATGGGTTGAGTTATGGTGAGGTGAGAGGAGAAAATAAGACCTGCATGCTTACACCATCTGGAGCACGTGAATCAGATAAGATTGTGGGCTGAGGGAGAAGTGGGGAGCAAGAAGGAGGATTCGGTATGCAGAGACACTCATCAGCGATACCTCCAGCACCGCCAGTGGCCACGTCCGCAGCGATGGCCTGCCTAATGATCGCTAGCACGGTGTTCTCCATGGGGGTGAGGACGTGTAGACACACCTGTCCTCCTCCAGGTCTTTCCTGTTGCCTGTTGTTATGCGCCACCTTCACCTGCAAGAAGGAGTGAAGTGCGTCAGTGAGTGTCCTGCAAGATGTTTGTGTGATGTGCCTGTCGTGGTTGACTAGCTGCCATATGTGTGACCTGTGAATTGTGGGTGTGTGGCTTGCAAGAGTAGTAATGTGTGAGGGTGAGATGCAGCATCTGATTCACAGGGTTGCGTACTGATTGAAAGAGTTTATTGGTAGCTGGGTGATGGGGGGTTTAGTGTGTGGAGCAGTGGATGAGGCTAGTGGTGCAGTTTGTAGGAGATGCCACGTAACAGTTGAACTCGCTCACCTTGACCACTCGTGTCAAATCATTGAACTTCTTCCTGCACTGCATCCACGTGCGTGGAGTGATGCTCCTGGCGTTGACCTCGTCTCCCACTGCCTCTTGAGGATGTGTCTGGAAGGCCTCCTGTCCCCCTGCAGATATAGGATGGCACTCCGTCTGTCCACCTCTTCCACCAAGGCCTCCAGTTCACCGTCTGAGAACCTTTATGCATGCTCTCTCACAGGCACAGCCATTCCTCAGCCCAGGAATCACGTTACATCACTTCCTGCAGCCACATAGCACCTCCCCTTTAAGAAGTGCAGGCTGCCTTTAAGCAATGTTGGCCACTCCCGATAGCGGGGCCCCCTGCTGGTGTGTGCAGCCACTCACAGCACAAGTTGCGCTGGCTGTCTGCAGCAATCATGTAGATTAGGAGGCAGCACACATGATACATGGTGCCTGCATCTCAACAGAGATTAAAATGAAACAGAAAAGAAGGCATGTGATAAATATCAGGCTCATAATTCATAATTCAGTAGAGAATCAAGCTGAATACAAAAAGTACAGAGGAGAATTGATAAAGGAAATAAAAGGGGCTAACCAGGGGACACAGATTTAAGGTGATTGGCAAAAGAAAGAGGCGACATGAGGAAATTTTATTTTTACGCAGTGAGTTGTTCTGATCCGGAATGCACTGCCTGAAAGGGTGGTGTAAGCAGATTTAATAGTAACTTTCAAAATGGAATTGAATAAATACTTGAAGGGGAAAAAATTGCAGGGCTAAGGGAAAAGAGCAGGAGTATGGGGCTAACTGGATAGCTCTTTCAAAGAGCCAGCACAGGCACAATGGGCCGAATGGCTTCCTTTTATGCTGTATCATTCTATGATTCTATGATTAGAGGCTATTTCTAGGAGAGTTTTCCGCAATGTGCACAGGTTTAAAGCTCTGCTGTTCATTTTTAGCTTGGCGAACTCCACACAGCTTGTGTAAGACATTTGTAGAGACCTGGATGACAACATTCAAAGCCCATAAAAGTTCATGACTGTGTTTATTAGCATGGTTGAAAAGAAGAAGCGTAGGCTTTTTGTTTTGCTTTCATTTGCTAAAATGTAATATAGCAACTCTCGGATACACATCTAAAATACTTGATTACCACAGGTATATAGGATAGATGACGAGGAGTGCTGGTTTCCTGAAAAATAAATTACAGAGTGACAACAGACCACCTAACCCACAAACATGAGGGCGAAGTGTGTTATGCTAGTCCAATATAGAGGCGGTTTGCTTTCCATATAAAACATTGCTTTCTGGTGTTCGTCTTTTTTTTAGGTGTACTTTTGGGTGAAGAGGTTTAAAAGCAAATGTTGTTTTATTTCTAATGTTTGTTTTTTTTGTCAACAGTTTGTACTTTATTACTCCTCCAACTCAGGGAATGATGTCCCATCCATCTGTATCTGCGTGGGTTACTGTTGGACTTGACATCTGGCGGTGGTGATCTGAATCTAACTGGATGCTATTCTCAGATGCAATTGCAGTGCGATCTGAATGGTGATACAGCTCTGAGACTGTGGGAGCCGAGGTAACGATATTAGAGAAAGGCCCAGGGAGAGGAAGGGACAGGGTATGGGACATTGAGAAAGAGTTAGGACTTATGCAGGAGTTTGATTGAGAGGGAGAGAAAAAAGAAAGACAAAAAGCAATGGGTGACAGCGTGGAAGAGAAGGGACAGGCAGAAGAGCGTGGAGCCATGCTGATGAAATGCCGGTGAGGATTGATGAAAAGCAAGCTTGTGCTCACGCCAGCACAAATAAAATAGTCCTAACAGACACATAAACCATTGGAAATAAGCTGTCATTTCTCAAACCACATGTGTGGTATTTTGAAATCTATAAAACCACAAACATAGTTTTCTTAGCTCTGTGACTACAAAATAAGATTGATAGGATCATTGCAAAAGCTTCTTCAGTGACACTTTCCATTGAAATTCCTGACCAATTGCTTTGGTTTTCTCTCTTCCAAACTGTTTCTTTAATGTATACTATTATAACCAGCTAAATATTTGAAGAATTTACTGAAGATTTTATCTTTATCAGTGTCATCAAAAGGCAGCTAGTTTAAAAGCACAGTCCCAATTTTGCGATCTTGACATAATTGGAACTGTGTAGGCTTGTAGCGGGGGCAGAGAGAGGGGATGGGCTTGTCCCCTTATTTTAAAGGGTTACAGGCACAGGAAAAGCTTACCCAGGGAGCTCAGCCTGTAGCACACTTAGCTGGATAGGACAAAATCTGACCAGCAGCAGCTCATCAAGAGCTGCACCTCACTATAAAGTGGAAGTTGTGGTCGACACAGAATGTGGACTAATTGTTCACAATGGCACAACGGAGACCTGTGGACAAAGTGCTCACTCTGATACTGAAGAGGTGGACATCCTGCTGCAGGAGGTGCACCAAAAGAGGCTGACCCTATTTAAGGCTGAAGACCACCCTCCAGTAAAAGCACAAATGCCAGCTGTATGGAGGAAGGTTGCCAACCAAATCAACTCAGTGACCCAGCTATGTCGTACCTGACATGAAGAAATGTACTGTTAGCAAGAGCAAGGCAAAGGCTTGTGGGGCCTATCAAGCAGGTCACAAACTTAAGTTGGAAACTTCCACACCCACCAGGAAGTAACATTTAGAGCAGTGTGCACAAATGAAACCCTTTTGCACACAGTCTTTCAGTGAGCCCAAGCTGCAAGACTCCACCTATTTTGAAGGTGGTGGTGGCAGCTGAGGTAAAGCAAACAGATGTTGAGGTGTCCAGGCTGAGATACTCCTTGGCCATATGGGAAGGCAGGGGTTCGCAGTAGGGTAGGCAGCAATGGATAAAAATCACTTAATACTCTTATCGAACAAAAATCTATCAATCTCAGTCTTCAAAATTTCAATTGACCCAACATCCACAGCCTATATGGGGAGAGATTTCAATATTTCCACTACACTTTGTGTGAAAAAGTGCTTCCTGATTTCACTCCTAAATGGCCTACCTCCAATCTTAAGATTATGCCGCCTTGTTCTTGAGTCCGCCACAAGAGGAAATAGATTGACTGTATCTACCCTAGCGAATCCCTTTATCATTTTAAACGCCTCGATTAGATCAGGTTAGATTAAATTAGGGTAGTGACAGATATGGTCAAAATGCCTGAAGGGTCTTTGCTCCTACATTCGTTGGCCTCTCCTTCTCCTCCTCTCAGTTGAATAGCATATTCAGAGTCTTCAAAGAAAAACTCATCTCACCTCTTCCTAAGGTGCAACATCAAAGCCAGCAGAAACAAAGAATAAAGTACAAGAGCAGCGGTTAGAGAGAAAAAAAAACAAAAACGCAATAAGGGGAGAAATACCCACTGAAACCAATTAATTCATTGAACAAAATGCAGGAAAGGGTACAGGAAAAATCAACCCCAACCATCTCGAATAATAAATTTTAAAACTTTTTTTTATTCGTTCATGGGATGTGGGCGTCACTGGCGAGGCCAGCATTTATTGCCCATCCCTAATTGCCCTTGAGAAGGTGGTGATAAGCCACCTTCTTGAACCGCTGCAGTCCATGGTGGTGAAGGGAGTGAATGCTTAGGGTGGTGGATGGGGTGCCAATCAAATGGGCTGCTTTGTCCTGGATGGTGTCGAGCTTCTTGAGTGTTGTTGGAGATGCACTCATCCAGGCAAGTGGAGAGTATTCCATCACACTCCTGACTTGTGCCTTGTAGATGGTGGAAAAGCTTTGGGGAGTCAGGAGGTGAGTCACTCGCCGCAGAATACCCAGCCTCTGACCTGCTCTTGTAGCCACAGTATTTATGTGGCTGGTCCAGTTAAGTTTCTGGTCAATGGTGACCCCCAGGATGTTGATGGTGGGGGATTCGGTGATGGTAATGTCGTTGAATGTCATGGCGAGGTGGTTAGACTCTCTCTTGTTGGAGATGGTCATTGCCTGGCACTTGTCTGGCACGAATGTTACTTGCCGCTTATCAGCCCAACCCTGGATGGCACTCCGCCTGATTTTCTTTTCCATTGACTGCAGCCATGTGTGGATGTCAGGATCAGACTTAATCGGGATGTTGTTCACAACAACAACAACAACTTACATTTATGTAGTGCCTTTAACATTGTAAAATGCCTCAAGACGCTTCACAGGAACGTTATCAAACAAAATTCGACACCAAGCCATATAAGGAGATATTAGGACAGGTGGCCAAAAGCTTGGTCAAAGAGATAGGTTTTAGGAGCATGTTAAAGGAGCACAGAAAGGTAGCGAGGTGAAGAGGTTTAGGGAGGAAATTCCAGAGCTTAGGGCCCAGGCAACTGAAGGCATGGCCGTCAATGGTGGAGCAATTAAAATTGGGGTGGTCAAGAGGCAAGAATTGGAGGAGCGCAGAGATCTCGGAGAGTTGTAGGGCTGAATAGCCTGCCAACATTCATCGTTTAGTTTCCCACATAAAGAATGGCATCTTGGACGAGGTACAGGAGGGTGGCAGAACTCATGGACTTGTGCCCAGGGAGAGTCAGTGCCTTCAGGAAAGGAGTGGAGAAAAACCTCCGTGAAGGCTATCAAAGATAGTGCCTGATTGTTCTGTAAACCAGTCGACGATGCAGTGGTCAATGACAGTCAACAGCCGCACTCCAGATGGGCCTGCTTTAAGTGGGGTGTAAAACAGGCTACTGATTCGTTATCGCCTGGTTTGTGCTACTGCCCATGGCGAATTTCACCCCCAGACATTTTCCATCTGACACCACTTCAATGGTCAGCGCTGCCCGAGTTCCTGCCCCTTCCAATGGGCAAGCCAGGCTTGCTGACAGCCCACTCATTAGAGTCAAACGAGGTACAAACCCGAGTTTGGTTGGTGCCCCTCGCCCACTTCACGCCGATTTTGGGTGGAAGTAGAGTGTTTCCGCCATTAGTTCCATCAACCAGCATTCTCAGAATAAAGCTCAGCAAGTGTACATGAGGGACCAGCCTCACGCTGGGTGAGCTTCCTAATGGGCGCGTACCCGAAACAACCAGACAGATGCGTTACACAGCCCTCGCTGCATCTTAATCCCATAACAAGCTGTCAAGGCAATCAAAGTGCCAACAGCAGAATAGGATACCCCTGACTGGAAAAATATCAACACCAACTTCCAAAGAGGAAAAGACTCTTCATAGAGTCTACACCTCATGGAAGGAGGATATATTTTTACATTGACAACTCGAATAAGAGCAGTACCGGGGGTTTGTCAGAGACTGAATTAAAAATTATTAATGTTGAGCCATGAATGTGATGTGGGTGCCCTTATTAAATTAACAATTAACTTTTACCCTGCTACCGGCAACACTTCTGCTGATCTTAGTCTTTATTCGAACATCATACTGGATTTTACTAAGATAAAGTGGCATGTTTAGACTAACATGGCTTAATTCAATTATTGCAGTCCATGGTATAGAGAAAGCACAGACACATCAGATCTCATATTAGTATGGTCTGAAAATTATAACCTTGTTTTCTTTCTGAACATGGCACAGAAATAGTCATCCAATTCTGAAAGCATTATTGTGTTAATCAGGTTACTGTCATAAATACATATTTATTACTTGGGCTTTAGAATAGATTTTTATGACAACTCATTAAATGTTATAAATATTCAATAAACAATCTAACCTCAGAACCCATGAGCAGCCAAGTCACAAGTGGGTTGTAAAAGTAAGGTTGGATGCTGAATATTTATGTTACTTAATGAGTTTATGCTGGGCATTCTAGTTAAAATACATTTAAAACATATAATTATTCATGCACTTTTGTTTTAAACGTCGAGGCCATACTTTGTTACCCCAGTCCTTTATTAATGTCGCTTCTAAAAGTTTTATCCACCGTGCTCAAAGCAAGTTTATTCCAAGGGTTCCAATGTTTGTGTGTGAATGAATTCAACAGCAGGCTTTGCACTCCATGTACCGTGCCCAGCTAAGCCCATCGGATTGTCCTAAGTTAATATGCAGTACAATCTCCTGGTCTGGTCTTCACCTCTCACTGGGAACTCACTCAGTGGGAGTAGGAGGGTAGGATTTGCAGCATTGCTGCAGCTCTTAAACAGCTGCGACTGCCATTGAAAGGGGAGTTGTTTATTAGAAGCAGAAAACAGAGCAAAGAAAGCAGGTAATAACCCCATAGTTCACTCTTGCAACTTTGGAGCTACAGGTTGACAAAGTGGGCAAAAGGAGAGTTGTCCTGTTTAGCATTCTAGATCGTGATCCCAACAGGAGACAGGTCCAGACTTTGTGGAAGAAATCTGCAGAAAGGAGTAAATGCAGCGTCAAACATTCAAATGACCTGGGAACAATTAAGGAAGAGATTTTGCAGCCCTAAAATCTGCCAAAATAAGATAATCCAGCATTAACCCATACAAAGTATATGCGCAAACTGAGTGCACAAAGGCTTAGAAATTGCTATGCGTTGCGCCCATTTTTCAGGGGTAAAGCATAACAATTTAGCAGTGGGGCGGTGTGTATATAATCTGCGTAGGTGTTGGTCCCACTGCTAAATTCATGCAACCCACCTTCCAGGTGGCCTCGGTGCAATGCTGAATATATAAATTAGGAGCTTAACATCTGTTAAAGAATCTTTTTTTCAAAATTAATCAGCCCGACACCTGCCCGCTCAGGATTCTTCAGCCGCCAGCACCCCCCACCCCCCCCCCCCAATTTGGCCCCCAACTACAGGTAAATTTAAACATATTTTTTTAGAAAAAACCCTTCTTCGTGGAACTAGGAGAAGCAGGAGTGTTCCCCCGACTCCACAGGCATCACAATCGCCCCTCCCCCCCCCAGTTGCCCCATAGCTCCAAACCCCCTCCCTGTACTTACCTGAGGGTCGCAGTGGACCCAGATTGATGTCTGCTTCGTCGATGAGATGCCTGACAATTTGGCAGCAGGCGTCCGCAGCTCGCCAGTCTTATTTAAACTATTGATGTGGAGATGCCGGTGATGGACTGGGGTTGACAATTGTAAACAATTTTACAACACCAAGTTATAGTCCAGCAATTTTATTTTAAATTCACAAGCTTTCGGAGGCTTCCTCCTTCCTCAGGTTTCGTTCACCTGAGGAAGGAGGAAGCCTCCGAAAGCTTGTGAATTTAAAATAAAATTGCTGGACTATAACTTGGTGTTGTAAAATTGTTTACAATTAAACTATTGAAATTGGGCCTTGGGCCTACCTGTTGCGGTGCAGGGATTGTTCCCTGCATCCAGTTCACCGGCAAGCCAGCGCCATGCATTTTCTACTCCAAAGTATTTCTTTTTAGCATATTATTTCTTGAGTGATGCCACATACAAAGCAGTCAGACAACCTTACAGATCTCTCATAGCTTCACATAGAAGTAAAGGGAATTAGGGGTTACGGGGAGCGGGCAGGAAATTGGACATGAATTTAGATTTGAGGTTAGGATCAGATCAGCCATGATCTTATTGAATGGCGGAGCAGGCTCGAGGGGCCGATTGGCCTACTCCTGCTCCTATTTCTTATGTTCTTATGTTCTTATGTACAAACCACAACAGACCACACTTTCCAATTGCAACCTGAAACTAGGCACTTACATCTGTAAAGTTGTGCCCAGAAAGCAATCTTCCAACAAAACAGAGTTATATGATGCATGCTTATTTACTCATACACACTGGGATGCACTTGGGGATCACTGTATATCTTTAAACTTCCAACATCCCAACACTACTTCTCTGTTAGTATAACAAGGTGACTCATGACAGGGGGTGAGTGAGCAAACCTGCATGGGAGGGGGATCTTGAAACTTTAAAGCCTTTAGTCCATTTGTAGAGGCCACTCTCCAAATCGAGGGGACTGAGTAAGTGGGGAAAAGGGATGTTGAAGCTGGTGGTGTTCTTCCTGCTCCTCCAGCTTAGGCCTAGTTTCATTCTTCTGATGTTATTATTTCAGTTCCTGTAATTGCTCAATTATACACTCAAGCACAACATCACGACAGTATCTTACCATGCACGTACCATTTAAAGGGATGTTTTGCAGTCAGCATTCTAACCTATGCTTTTTTTTGTATAGAAGTCCCTCTGAACCCAGCCAGAGCTTTCAGTTGCACAGAAGAAGACAGCAGTTCATAACACCCAGTGTCATTCACTTTCCCTGTTGCAATAACCAGCACAGGTATATCCACCTCAGGGGACTTAGGCAGTCTGTTTGAGCAGAGGGCACCGGTTGAATTACACAGCATGAATGAACAGGAGTGGTGGCAGCGGAGAAGCAGGAGCCTGCTGGCTGAAGGACCAGCTCCTGTCCTTTCTTAGCTGCAAAGTTTTTGGATTTGGAACTCATGAGAGAAGGTTGCTTTCTGAGTCAAATTGTTATCTACAATCATTTGGGTTTATCCAAACTACCCTGCACGGAGATATACCATGGATTGTCAGCCTGTTTTGATGTCTCTTCTTCCTCCCTTGACCCCTTCACTTGCTCTTACTCATTTGTGAATACTGTCTATCTGGGTGCTTCATCCTCAACCTCACTAACTATCTGCTCCAGGAAACCAGTAGCTGGGCTGGTGGTAGCAGCAGGAGAACTGCTCAATGCAAGTTGTGTAGCTGTTTGGGAGACTGTGGTGTCATTCTGTCCTTGGATTTCATCTTGTGAAGAATGTACAGGAAGAGAAAGGGACAGCACTATACTGCACCCCCAAGACAATGCTGACAAATACAGGCACGAGTTCTCTGGTGTCTGAAATAGCTGCTTAGCAAGTGTAGGCCCAGGAGAGCAGGAAGAAGATAGGGAGTGTGGGAAAGATGCAAAAGAAAAGTGATGTTTGGTGATGGCACTCCTTCAAATTTGGCATTCCCAATGCCTTCCACAATTTTCCTGGAGAAAACAGCAGAGGGTCTTGTTGGGGGTTTGTCTGAGTCCTCTTCAGGTTATTGAGTGCAGTCTTGACCTACAAGTAGAAAACTGTGCAGAAAATCAGAGGGATGCATTCCAGCCCCAAACTGCTGCCCCATGCCTGCAACATCTCCTTCTCAGGGACGCCACTTTGCCAGTGGTCCGGCCTTGTGTTTGTGATGGCGCTACTAAGTTGCAGGAAAAATTACCTGTAAAAATGAAAAGGATTCGCATGCCCTGCACCTTGCATTGCAAGCAAGCTGTTGTACAAAGGTAACCATGTAGTCTTCATCCTGTATCCTGGCGGGAGGGGAAGCTCCTAATCCTGGGTGGCACAATTCCCAATGTGAACTACGCAGCATGCATGTTAAAGGGAGTCCATTTACCTCAGCATTTCCGCAGACTCCAGAAAGTTCTTGTTGATGGGGTTCGATGAAGAAGGGTGGGAGGAGGCTCATGTGGAGCATAAATACTGGCAAGGACCTGTTGGGCCAAATGGCCTGTTTCTGTATTGTACATTCTATGTAATTTTATGTAATTCTTCTGCATTCACTTCTCGGTCCATTGGACCAGGGAGGCCGTATTGGTTTGCACGGCCTCCTTCTTCCATGCAGCTTGAACAGAAAGGTGATTCTCTGTCCCAAACAGAGCCATCCTCCTTTGCTGCACCTCTTTATGACAAATTTAGAAGCTTTGTTGACTTAAATTGAACATTCACCATCAAAAGCCCAGTGGAAGAAAATGAATGCAAAATGCTGACGTAAAACAATACAGGGAGGCTCTGGGGGGGTGGAGGGGGGAAGAATTACTCTGGTGACATCAACTGCTTTTATACTGTGATTAGTTGGGTGCTAGGGCCATGGGCTATGTGAGACCAAGGTGTCAAGAACTGACGCCCCCACTAAATACAGTATAAAAGCAGCTAATGGGTGGCAACCTCTGAAAATTATTTTTTTGCAATATATTTACCATTCCGTTACACATAGCAGCCAAAGCAATTCTTCTCCCACATATTATGGGAATTCT
Source organism: Heptranchias perlo (assembly GCF_035084215.1). NCBI lineage: Eukaryota > Metazoa > Chordata > Chondrichthyes > Hexanchiformes > Hexanchidae > Heptranchias > Heptranchias perlo. Next base: position 35,200,039 of record NC_090329.1, on the reverse strand, counting down.
GGGATGGTGTGGATGAATAGTTAGCATTAACAAATGTAAAACATGAGGCAGGAAGATTGAGTTGGATACACCTTAATAATCTCACTGAGAGTTGTTGAGATAACCTGGGAGATAATGGCGTAGAATTGGCAGCGGGTAGGCAGGGCGCCCGCTCCACCCGTCTGATACAGTTGGCGGGAGGCCCGATCAGCTTTCATACTTGGGCCTCCCACTTGGAAGCTTTAAAGGCTCAAAACATACAAGAGACTGCAGAAAAAATGAATGTCAGACCAGCCCTCAGCTTTCCTTGACGACAGCTAAAGACCCCTTTAAATGCGGCTGGAAATAGTCGCCTCTTGAAGTGTATTTCCCATGGCATTGGGGTCTTAACTGCATCATTTGACCCCTATTTATACGCACCTCGCCAGCAGGAGTGCTGGCCACCTCAGTTGAGGTCCGGCTGAAAATCGGATGAGGCATATCTCCAGCAGTAAGTCGGTGGGACTCTTTTTCTTCATTTGTTGCCCATTGCCGCCCCATTTACAGGCATGAATGTGGCAGGAGTGAGAGAAAAATTAACTCCGATACCTTTAAGCAACACATTGATCAATCATTAATGAGTTTATATTAGTGAGAGAGAGTTTTAATTTCAGTTACTAATGGAGTAATCTGTTAACATATCAGAGGATTTCCAAAAGGAGTTTGTCTCCCATATTAATGTAAGAAATTAATTAAAAAACGTATTAAAGAATAAGGTTTGCTTCTTGTCATAATCCTTTTGACAGCCCTTTGTTGTGAGAGATGCTGTTTTATTTCCGAGAAAATTATGTTTGATTGCTTGCTAAAACAAACAGTTCCATTTAACTGAGACATTGCCTTGTCTTTAATTGGCCATTTTCCACTCTATGGTCAGAGTGCTAAAAGTCACATTCAATTGCCTAGTTGAAGTGGCTAATTTCCATTTAGAGTGGTAAATTTGAATAATTTCAGCAAGATAACTTATTACCTGCAGTAAATTAAGCTGGAGTGGGTCAGAATATTCGGCCTTGCTGGCTTAGCATTAAATGTGGATGGTTAACACAGCATAACTTTCAAAAGTGTCTTTGCATCTGACAAGCCGAATTGCTGATCCCCAGATCACCGATACCCCAAACAGCATAAATTAACTCTTACAGAATATGTTTCTTCACAGTCGTGTGAAAAAACATCAAACGGCAAATTATGAAAATTAAAAGATCTGGAGTCAATATTCTGCTTTTAAATTGACAATTAAAAAAAAAGATTCGCAACAGCAGTAAAACCACATCTAGTGTAGGCAACAGTGATCTTGCAGCCCGAATTATACCATCTATATTTTTTAAAATGTCACTCCTCCGGTTCTTTGAATATGACAGTAACTGATGACACACTAATATCCACTCACCACAGTGAGAATTAGTGTGAAGCATTCTAAGTACAGCTGTGACCAGTTTTTACCGGGCTATTTCTTGCCTCCAGGAACAGAGGGAAAGTTATATTTTATTGCCAATAGCTGCAGCTCCCACTCGAGCAATTAGAGAGTGAAGTTTTGCAGGAGCCGCACCTTGCTGGAGGTTCAGAATGTTAATGCAGGAGTGTTTTGGACACAGCAGACCAACTGCTCTCTGGACAGCTATACCGAGTGTATAATGTATGTACACAACAAGAGACAGGGAACAATGAATTTCAAGGTAGTTACAAAATCAAAGGATCCAGATGAAAAGGCTTATAGCTCCCTCAATAGCTCAGCATGTTTAACCAGTTTGTAGCTATGCTATAAAAGACCAGGTAAGTCCCAATTCAATCCACGGTCTGTGATGAGTTAGCTGGGAAGGTTATAGGGGTGCAACAATCGGTCTCGGTGCCAGGGAGAGGAAAATTGGCCTCCTTGTCACAATCCAGACTTTGATCACTATAGAGTGACCGCCACCAGATTGGCTTGGTTTGATGACACCCCCCCCCCTGCCCCGGTTGAACAGCCTGTCAACACTCATTGTCAAGGCTCCCACATGAATAATGGCCACCTGGGAGAACTGGAACCTGTCGTTCAGGAGAGGACAGGGAGGGGGAAAAAAATTGCCTGAGAAAAATTGGCAGGAAAAAAAGAAAAAGTTGATTGCTTCAGTGGCTCGATGAGTTCACTGGACGAGTGGGTGAGTCACATAGAACAGGAAAGTCAATGGTTTTAGTAAGTTAGCTGGTCTCAGTCGGGGTGGTAGTAGGGGAGCTGCAATTGGCCTCAGCGTCTGAGGTAGGGAGGAAAGGAGAAAAATGGTCAGAGCTCCCATTCCTGACCGCTATCCAGCAATCCTGCAATCCTGCTGAAAGTGCACGCAGTGGATGACAAGTGAGGATGGGATCAGCCTCAGGTGTGGTGCTTCCATGGAATAATAGCCTGCTAACTCACCGCCAGAGGTTATGCATGCATAATACCAACTTGAGTGAGGTAGCAAACATGTCCAGCAGCCTCAAAGCCTATGTTGAAGACCTCTGATTTTAATTTAAACTTGATAATTAACCCCAAAAAATACACCACCCAAAAGTTATGCAACACCTTTGAGGTGGGGGAAGAAAACTGGCACAGAAACTGGCAAAAAAAATAAGAGAAAGGTAACAAAGTAATTTGAACCCTGATAAATGACTTGTAGCTCATCTGCTATGTTTTGAACACAATACATAGGATCTATATAAATACCCCATCGTCACCTGACCAATAAGATTATGGCCCAATTTTCAGGTTAGTTATTTATATCCTACCCCTCAAATATCTCTCCCTCCCCTCCATCCTAAAGCTGTGACTCATGAGCGGTATGGGGTACCATTTCATAGGTGCTAGCACCTCTCCTTAACCCAAGTTAACCTTCTTCACATGTACGCCCAGGTGGTGAGTACCAGCAGACCATTCAACCATTGGAAACATTACTGTGTTTGTCCTCAGCTAACATCTATTTGCACACTTTCCAGCATAGGCCACTGGACAGCAATCAGGGGCAGGAACCCTGGCTGAGTTTTTTTTGCTACCCTTGTGCAGCTAGCTCAGTATCAATCAGAGATTGAACCTGGCCCCTTCCTCATTTGCATTGGTGTGTACCACTCTTGTATTTTCCCACAGAGCCACACTCATCTATTAGTTAAGATTGACCTTGTAATGGCGGTCACCAGGTGAACCACTTTGCCTTTTGCCCCTGTAGCTGGTAGATGAGAAGGTACCAATGCAGGGGCAGAAAAAGGTAACCTTGCAGAGGTGGAGGGGCAAGCTAGCACAGTGACAACTTGGGACTTCATTTACCTTTTCACTGGAAATAAGGTTCATTGCAAGATAGCTCCAACTCATCACTGTGATTATTGTTTTAATGCTGGCTATTTAATACTGAATGGAGAGAAAATTGATGATGTGCTCCTTGCCCTTACCAGCAGAGTGATGGTTTGTATCACACCAGAACTGCACAACGCTGACATTGACATTTCTGGATTCAACCCTAATTTTATAATTCATTTTTTGGGGTTAATTATCAAGTTTAAATTAAAATCAGAGGTCTTCAACATAGGCTTTGAGGTGTTAAAGGAGTACGTATTAGTTTCCCTCCCCTAGCCTTGATGCCCCAGCCACTTTCCAGATCTGTTATCTTCATCTTTATGGACTGAAACAGACCCCTTATATTATTGATTACCTCAAATTAGACTTCTTTCACGTGGCTTAACCATTGACTCTGTGTATTTATTATAACTTCTATCCAGTTAACACACATGCTGATGACCCCTCATCCTAAGACTCACCGTTGCCGAGGAACCATCTCTCCTACAATCTGCTGTCCCTTATTCAGCTATTCTTTCAAAGAGCATTATCTCCTGTTCCACATGTTCAACCTGGAAGTCTACCTTCTTGCTAGGGGAAATGTATTGACATTACATGCAAGTGACATTTTGGTCTACCCTGCCAATTTTAAAATCTATCAATTGTCTGATGAGAGTCTTCTGGATTAATAAAAAGACTTGAAAGATTTGCATTTAAATCATGTTTATTATTTCCTTCGGATGTCCTAAACTGTTTCATATCCAATGAATTACTTCTGAAATGTAGTCACTTGTTGCAGCAGCTAAATTGCATACAGTAAGATCTCACAAACAGAAAATGATAAATGATGGTCCAAGGGTGGAACTTTTCATGCATTTTTTTGAATCATTTAAGCATATTTCTCCACTGAGTACTCACTTTCATAAAAGTAGACCTCAACAATGCCAGGTGATTGGGTCAAAGATACACGGTTAGTATAATCTGTCACTAGGCTCCAAATAGTCTGGATTGAACCAATGTTATGATATGTTGCTACACTCTCTGAGTAGTTCAACATGCTTGTCACATTAACAGGATATTATTCAACACTTTGTTGGGGCACTTGTGCGGCATAAATCTCCACTCTCAATGAACAGTAAAAATATTATGCAGTGCTTAGAAATACAAGTTTTTAATGATGCAATGTTCAATGGGCCTTGCATAATTATTGCTATTAAGTAGGGCTCTTTGAATTCATTACTAGAGTGATCTTTTCAAATTTTTATTACATTTCAGCCTTCCTAAAACCAATTTCTTACTGCAGAGTGAATTGTGCAGAGCAGAAGCCTGTATCTCTTTTAAATTCACAGAATCACATATAACAGTTTTTGCTGTGTTAGAAAGAATTGCTTTCAATAAACCCCTGCGGCTCACAGTGCAAGGATTTGATTTCTCGGTCTATTCACAACAGGTGCAGCGAGCTATTATTTTTCTGATTTATAACAGTACTGTGGATACTTATTATGTTTTTCACTGCCTTTGAAACATGCGGTTTTATGCCCTTGCTATGTTGCTTCTATGATTGCTTGAAGGAAATCTCAATGGAGAAATGAAAAACGCAGAAGAGTTTCACATGTTTAGCAAAAAACCAAGAAGGAAATACATCAAGAAACAAATGTGGCAATAGAATTTGGTCTGGTTACTGACTAATACATGTGTTCCTAACCGATTAGCTCAAAGGACCACTTAATGAACACCAATGACTAACTAGCTAACATTTGCTAACAACTACTGCCAGGGCAAATCTGAACCGCATCCAAAAATAACACAACGTTCAAATATTTTCACTTTTTCTCACACTGTGCTATGAATAGACAGGCTGCAATGTGTTCTACGCTTTATTTTGATTGTCTTCTGTAATAACATAAAATACTTAATTAACTGTTGTGTGTATTTTCAAAATATGTAAAACATTTCAGCAACTTCAGCCCCAATATTATTGTGGCAAAGGTATCTTAGGCAGTCCTTACTGGTTTTGGCTTCATCCATGACTAATATGGGAAACTGTACCACATATTAATCATTTTAAGTACAGTACTCCCTTGAGTTAATTAGAAGTCCAGTTTGACACCATTACCTTCCACTTGACCTAGGACAGAACCATTCTTACCTCACATGAACTGATTGAATACAGTGACAACATTTTGTGTATTCTTGAAGATAATTGTGAACCAGTTTTATTTTTACACAACTCTTTAAAATGTGAAGGGATTCACGACTTTCCAGAGACATAAGTTTAAATGTAAAAAATGAAAGTATTCAAATTGACTATTGAGGACACTGGGGTGAAATTGGTCTTCACCATTAACGCAGAAACATGTGATAGCGAATCGGCAGCCTGTTTTACACTGCACCCGATTTTATTTTCCATTGAAGTCAATAGAAATGAAAATGAGAGGCGGTGTAAAACGGGCTGCTGATTCACTATCACACATGTCCACTCTACTAGCAATTTCACTCTCAGTGTTTGTACCCTACTAAATTCATAGGAACAGGAGTAGGCCATTCAGCCCCTCAAGCCTGCTCTGCCATTCAATTAGATCATGGTTGACCTGTACCTCTGTGCAACGAAGGTTTACCAGACTGATTCCTGGGATGGCAGGACTGATGTATGAGGAGAGATTGGGTTGACTAGGCCTATATTCACTAGAGTTTAGAAGAATGAGAGGTGATCTCATCGAAACATATAAAATTCTAACAGGACTAGACAGACTAGATGCAGGGAGGATGTTCCCAATGGCTGGGGAGTCCCGAACCAGGGGTCACAGTCTCAGGATACGGGGTATGCCATTTAGAACCAAGATGAGGAGAAATTTCTTCACTCAGAGGGTGGTGAACCTGTGGAATTCTTTACCACTGAAGGCAGTGGAGGCCAAATCATTAGATGTGTTCAAGAAGGAGATAGATATATTTCTTAATGCTAAAGGGATCAAGGGATATGGGGAAAAAGCGGGAACCAGGTACTGAGTTAGACGATCAGCCATGATCATTTTGAATGGCGGAGCAGGCCCGAAGGGCCGAATGGCCTACTCTTGCTCCTATTTTCTATGTTTCTATGTTTCTATGTTACCTGCCATAGCTCTATATCATTTGATACTCTTACCTAACAAAAATTTATCCTTCTCAGTCTTCAAATTTCAATTCATCTGGCCTCAACAGCCTTTTCAAGGAGAGACTTCCAGATTTCCACTACACATTGTGTAAAAAAGTGCTTCCCGATTTCCTTCCTAACTGGCCTACCTCAAATTTTAAGATTATGCCCCCTGTTCTAGATTACCCCACCGGAAGAAATAATTTCTCTGTATCTACTCTATCGAATCCCTTTATCATTTTAAACAACTTGATTATATCACCCCTCAACCTTCTGACCTCCAGGGAATACTGGGCTCTAAATTGGGCCGAGTAGAGCCAATTGTGTAGGCGCTGCACAGACTCCTAAGGACCCAAAATGGCGTCTGGAATGCGCGCGCACACTTCTAGCTTGATGTGCGCAGGAAGCCATATTGGTAAAGGCGTTCGCGCACACAGAGATAACAAACGCTGGCAACATGTAAAGTAGGGAGATTATGCAGTATACATCAGTGTGCAACGCTGATTTGAAGAGACAGATGCCATTTTGGAACTCAACATTCCAGTCTTAACCTCGCACAGCTAAACAGGTCTAAAATAGCCTGGAGGACCCCCCCCCACCTGCACTATTTAAAGGGATCAAGCAGGAGTTGGTTGCTGGATTATTGCTTCTGGCTGCTGATGCATTTGTACCTGTTTTTGGAGGTCTCCTATACTTGAATACTAAGTCAAGGGGACATAGCCTAAAAAATAGAGCCAGGACTTTCAGGAGTGAAGCAAGGAAGCACTTCTACACTCAAAGGGTGGTAGATGTTTCGAACACTATTCCGCAAACGGCAGTTGATGCTAGCTCAATTGTTAATTTTAAATCTGAGATTGATAGATTTTTGTTAACCAAAGGTATTAAGGGATATGGGGCTAATGCGGGTATATGGAGTTAGGTCACAGATGAGCCATGATCACATTGAATGGCGGAACAGGCTGAAGGGGCTAAATGGCCTACTCCTGTTCCTATGAATACAAATCAAGTTTATGCAGCCTGTCCTCATAACTTAACCCTTTCAGTCTGGTATCATTCTGGTGAATCTGTGCTATATAGCGTAAGTTCCAACAGTCTAACCGAATTTAGGAATATGTGTTGGTATTGGGCATAAGTGCTTCATTTTAATACTTAAATGAGGCCTGCGCTCATTTCAGGTGACTTCCAGGGCCACCTAAAAGAAAGCCTCTGGCCAATTTAGCAATGACCCAATTTAAATTCGTAAACTGGTTACCGTTGCGCTCGTTTTATGTCTGTAAAATGTTGAGTTTATGCCCTTCCTGTGTGAAGCCTGAAGTGCGGGTGATTTGTCATTTTTAACAGATATGTCCCAGCAAGGGTCAGTCAGAAATAGAAACAGGAAAGTTTCAAGTTCCTGCAGGACCCAAATATTTCCATTTACAATGATAGTAAATCAATTGCTATGTTGGTAGAAATAGACAGTGCTGAGTTATGGATACTGCTCTTTTTTTACCTCTTAGTTAATATTTCTTTCTGACTTAGTCGACATACCTTTTGATAATGAATGCTGTTGTTTTTGAGTTATGTCTACTGAGTATTTTCCAAGAGTCAGAATCATTTTCACGTTGTCTTACAACCCCTTAATATTGTACCTTGGATAACTTTTTCTCACCCTCCTGCTACATCCACTTTTTAGCAATAGAATGATACATTTCCTTTCGAGGATCATCTTTGCACCAATAGTTCTACACTAGCCTCTTATTGCTTTACTCAGCCGACATGTCAGATATCTTGAAAAACGCAAGAAAACAATTATCTGCTGTATGATTATTTTTTCCACACCAGACGGATTCGGTCTGTATTTTGTTCACTACTCTGGCCCTGTTTGAACTCCTTGACTTCTTTACTACCAGCCTCCATGCTCACAGCAATTTCCGCCAATTTTTCAAAGCCTATTTAGAACAGGCACACATTTTGTTGAATTACATTTGAACTAAAAACACGAGCCGTTCTGTCTCTGAGCCCTTCTGCCTATCAAAACACTTTCCTCATCGCCAAACATTATACTTTCATACCTTCGTAGATCATAACCTAACTGCACAGTAACAAGATCTGATGAAAGGTCATCGACCTGAAACGTTAACTCTGTTTCTCTCTCCACAGATGCTGCTTGACCTGCTGAGTGTTTCCAGCATTTTCTGTTTGGACAGTAACAAGATTATTGCCTAGCTACACATATTCTGAATGTGTCTGCTTAAAGCTCCCTCACTGGTACTACCTGGAAATACACCGTAAGGCATACAAAAGGCATAACAGATATAGGGGGAAAAAATTGGATAAGGGCCGTTTTTGGGCGTAGGTAGCATGATGCGCTATTACCCCACACCCAATGACCCCTGCGCAGGCAGGACGCAAGTTTTGGCCAGCCCGAGGACTTACCTGCAATCAGCGTTCCCTTCCAGGCCTTGCATGTGGAATCAATGCAATTTACACTTTCCACCACCAGAGGGAGCTCAATCTCTTAAAGGGAGGCTGTTTCTTATCAATCTCTTAAAGGTAGCTGGTACCTGTTATTTACTGGAAATAACAGTCTATTGTCTGCACGGAGTCTGAACGGAGATCAGACATTGCACACATAAAACACAGATGCAGGTCCCATCCTTATGTTTACACACTGATGGGTTATGTTAAAACATTGAACAAAGATTGCGCACTACTAAATCCCACATCCTCCAATCTGCACGCCAGACCTCACCAATCTGCCGATCTGGGTTGGTACCAGGCCCGCGAGAGTGCATGTACCGAGGTTCTCTGTTGATGCACCAGAGACCTTGGTGCAAGAGGTGGAATGAAGGAGGGGACATCCTATAGAGGCAGTGGGGTGGGGGGGTGGGGGGGGGGGCGTGCAAGAGGCCCTCCAGACATATCCCCAAAAGGCATTGGGAGGCAGCGGGGGACAAAGTCAGTACCAGGCGCACAGCATCATGAACATGGATGCAGTGCAGGAAGAAGTTCAATGCTTTGACATGAGTGGTCAAGGTGAGTGAGGTCAACTGTCAAGTGGCATCTCCTACCAACTGCACCATGCACTGCACCTCTCTTCACCACATATCAACAAACTCTTTCCATCAGTACTCAACTCTTCCAACCAGATGCTTCCTCTCACCCTTACACATTACCAATGTTTCGAGCAGCCCACTCACAACTCACAGGCCACACACACTGACAGCTATTCAACCATGACAAGCACATCATCCAGACACATGTCCAGCTTTCCTGCAGGAGAAGGTGGCGCATATCGGGAGGCAGTAAGTGGCAGTGGCATTAGCTCCTCGAGCCTGTTCCACCATTCGATGAGATCATGGTGGACCTGTGACCTAACTCCATATACCTGCCTTAGCCCCATATTCCATAATACCCTTAGTTCACAGAAATCTATCAATCTCAGATTTAACATTCACAAGTGAGCTAGCATCATCTGCCATCTGCAGAAGAGCGTTCCAAACGTCTCCCACCCTTTGCATGTAGAAGCATTTCCTAACTTCACTCCTGCACATTCTGGCTCTAAATATTAGGCTATGTCCCTGCGTCCTAGTATTCAAGTCTAGGAGACCTCCAAAAACAGTTGCAAATGTCTTGTCAGCCAGAAGCAATAATCCAGCCACTAACCTGTAAATCCTGCATGGTCCCTTTAAATAGCACTGTTGGGGGATCCTCCACGCACTCTAAGACACGTTCAGATGGTCGGGGTTAATACTGTGCGTTGAGTTGAGCGTTACATTCCAAAATGGTGACTATCACTTTAAATCAGCGTTGCACACTGATTGAAGCCCATTTCCTCCCTACTTTACATGATTCCAGCATTTGTTATTGGGCGCTACATGGCCCAATTTAGTGCCCATAGCATCTGCTCAATCACATCTTTTTACCAGTGCCAAATATGGCAGTATTTGAATGGAATATTAGGAGCTTTGCTGGTAACTGAGTCTGAATGAAAACTCCCCGGAGCTGATAACAACCATTTACAAAAAGTATCAAATAGATCATGTGGTAAAAGTCTAATGTATTTACTACTTTAACAATTATTGGCAATTTTCAACGAGTGCCTGAGCACAAAATTAAGGAGTAATTTCTTACGTGTTGAATGTCCATATATATTAGGCTTGTCAACTCCAGTTCAACGTATTCCTTGGAGGTTTCATCACATGACCTCCTGCCTCCAACTGCCCTGCCCCACCCCGCCCCGCCACTGATTGTCCAACACGTCCATCCTCGCGATGCACGCCTTCCCACAACAATTGGAGTGTGAACAGACTCTTCGTTACCCAATTGGATGGTTCTTGACTGTCAGTCAAAGAGCCTTTTTCCCCGTCTCCAATATTTTTATAACTGATTAACAAAACTTCAAAGAAAATGAAAAAGCACACAATTTTTTTAATGTCCCTATGATTTTTCTCCTGAGTTGCTCGCAGCATATCCTGGAGATCCATCTTTAATTCCTGGAGACTCCAGAACAACCCTGTAGGGTTGGCAACCCTGGTATAGATGGCAATGCTGAAACAGTTCCAGAGAGATTATAGATACTGAAAATCCATGGGCCTTTGATCCCGGCCTAAGTGCTGGGATCGGCCTGCTGGCAACTTCCACTGCTGACCTTATTGGGGCATCCAGGGTTGGTGAGAGAGGATCCCTCAGATGGGTGCTTGCACCATTGTCAGATCAACCTTAAACCCAACTATAATTCTAGTTCAACCAATGTAAAAGTTACCAATTGGTATCAGGAAACTTATCGAAATAAATTGAGAAATATTGCAGTGTTAATATACACAATGCATTTATAGATTTTATTTTACAGTTTCATTGCACTTATCTGTATATTTTGAAAAGTTACAAGTTAGAAGAATCTTAGATTATCTAAAAACACTGCAGATTTCATTACTTACCTGTAGCATTATGTGTGAATCAAATATTATTTCATTATCTATCAGGCTCAATAAAAGAGCTTTTGCTCAGAGATGATGTCAATTCTAAGCATTCTTTCCTAGCCATTAAAATCTGACCTATTGAGCTTTGTGGTACTGTAAGCTTAAAAATAGTAGCTTAGAGATTTTTGTTGGAATTTCCCAGCATCAATCTATGTTTACATTACCTCATAGGGAGTCAGTGCATTACCTCACACTGACTTCTCAAAAGCCATGAGGAACAGCACCAGTGTCACAGTTGGATAGAAAAATGTAACATTCGCCCACTACAAGCAGTTAACCTTTTACTCATTGATTCACTGATCTTGCCAAGGCGTGAGCTGAAAAGACTGATGTGATCCTGACTAAAAGTTGTGTTCTTTTTTGGTGGGTTTTAGCCATTTTGGAAGTCCAGATCATCTTCCTATATGCCTATGCAATTAGAGATAGGTTGCTAACAGGAGAAACCTCAAATCAAGACAAAGTATTTTTTTATAAAATTGAGCCATAAAAAGTCTATGGTCGGGAATTTCCTCGGAGCTGCTCCCGCTCTGGTGCTGAACTTCACCGGAAGTGTGGCAGAAAACCCTTTTACACCAGCTCTGAGGAAATTCCCGGACTTTTCGGTTTTTGTTATTAGTTTCTTCAACATTCCACATCAACATTCCAAGGCAGAGCACTAAAATTACCAAGGTTGTAACATTATCCCATCGATAGAAGAGACTATATAAATGGCCCAGACTAAAAAAATCCAGGTGGGATGTTTGCAACTGTACCGATACTTAACTCCTTGAAGTTTGGTAGAAGACAATATTTGTCATTATTAGTTTGATGCTGTTTTTAGTGAAAAGCTCTGTGCACCTAGTAGAGCAGTTTGTAAATTGAAATGATAGAACGGAAGAATAAAGAATAAATGATCATACCTTGAGGTCTTACAGTAACTGAGACAGCTGAGGTTGTTTGAAAGGAGCAATTTTAATTTTCCCTTCACAGAAAATTTGTCTAAGCCTGCTCACATTGCTCCATTGTTGCAGTGATGATATCATCACACCAGGTGCTGCTTTAAAATGTTTCAGAGGGATCCTGGCAGGTGAGATATGCAGCTTTGTCTGATTTCTCAGTGGTGATCAGGTCATGAAGTCCTTTTCCCTGGTTTTAAACTTTTTCCCCAATTTTCTCCCCTCCCTCTTCTGATGGTATAGACCCATGTTAACGTCCAGTTCCACAGAGACAAGATGGCAAGATAGATACAGAGGAGAAAGGACATCTGGGCTATCCTGGCTCCTCTCAATCAGGGACTCCAGATTTGAAAATCTAATGTAAATTTGTTCCTTTTTGCATTGAACTCTTTACTGGGCTGCTTTACTTGGATGACATCTTTTCCAGATTCGCTCTTCCCTGAACTTAAATGACCTGAAGCAAAATCTGCTGACGTCACACTGCCACATGTGATTATTGAAACAGGTCTTTGTATTTTCTAGCATGTAAAAGTTATACAAGTACCAGACACGTACAAAGAGTGAAAGAAAGACATACAGAGAGGAAGGTGTGAGAGGGTAAGAAACATATAGCATAGGCGAAACAGAGGTCAGAGACTTACACAAAGGGAGAGAAATGTGGGGGGGAAAAGCAACCTAGACAAACATAAAGATACAGAGACAAGTAAACATGTGTGAGGCTTATGGAGGGAAGATAACATGAGCGTGACAGGAAGCGTGGAAAACAAACAGACAGATAAATTGACACAAAAAGACTTAGAGAGTCAGATACAATTATTGGAAATGATGAGCAATTTTTTTTAGCCCAGGAGAAGTATTAGTAATATTTTATTACTTTTAATCACTGGTCTGAGTGAAATGTAATCTTAAATTTGTCTATGTTAGAAGTCACTTTTCATTGTATGCACAGTGAAGTATTTCTGAAAGATGTGATAAGGGGGGATTTTCAATTAGTGGCCCAAACTGGGTGTGAGCATGTCCATGTGAGGCTTTAGTCTTTTTGAGGCCCGAGCCTCACTAGCATGCCACCTGCGAGCTGCAGGCATCAAGCAGGCACTTTGCTGGTTCAGGCAGGTTTGCAAGTCAGCCAGCACTCACGCTGACCTGGATGGCAGGTCGGGCCTTGGTTAGGAGGTGATCCCAGTGTGGGAGGGGCTTATTGGGGCCCAGGAGGAGCATAACCAAAGAAAAGGAAAGCTTCCTGAGCCATGTTTTGAGCGACCTCCAGAGTTCCTTTAAAGGACCACTGCTTAGGCCGCTCAACGCCTGGTACAACTGGATGGAGTGTGCACGGCTAGGGTTACCAACTCTGGTCGGACGTATTCCTGGAGATTTCATCACACGGCCTCCTGCCTCCAACTGCCCCGCCCCCACGTTTCCACCATTAGTGGCCCAACATGTCCATCCTCACGGTGCACCAATTGGGAAACAAACAGACTCTTCGTTATCCGATTGGATGGTTCTTGATTCTCATGAACACTAATGAAGGGTCCATACCCAAAAGGCCTTGTTGGTTCTCTCCACAGAGGTTGCCTGACCTGCTGTGTGTTTTCAGCAAAATCTCTTCTTGTTAAAGAAAGAAAAGGTTTGCAAAGATAGAGTGGGGACGATTTTCAACTTGCCAGCCGAGCGTTTCTTGCCTGAGAAACAGTCTGTCAGCAACTGAAAATAGAAGATGGGAGGGGTCACCTCGGCCATTCCATTGATGTCTAAGGCCCGCTTGATACAACTTTCAGGTGGTCCTGTAAATGAGTGAGCAGGCTGCCTGCCTGAAACAGGTGGAAGGCTGCCTATAAATGTACATCAGGATCCTATGCCAGTTGGTAAGACCCCCCAATTGCAATTTTCCATACAAATGGTTGGAGCGTGTGCCATGCATAGGGCTTCCAACTCTCCAGGATTGACCTGGTGACTCCAGGAATTGAAAATTAATGTTTTGGTATCCAAACAACAGTAAATGTATATATGGAACTGTGCAGAATCATCAGAAAGCTGAATGTAACTGAAATATTTATAAGAGGTCTTAAGCACCCCAACGACAATAGTTTATGGTTAAAGTGATACAAGATAAAAGATCAGTAGGCACCAGTGCTGGATTACCTGTACCTGGAATTATGCCAACAACCATATCTGCAGGTCCCAGAATACCTGCCTCACAATGGCTGACGATAACACTTTCCAGCATCTCCAAGTCAGCATGGTGCCAATTTGCACATCTGTATCCAAGCTACACCATAGAAATAATACTACCAGTGCAGTAAAGGTCACTATTAAATTTGCACCCTACTGGAGTACAGGTATGTATGGAAAGCAATGAAACAGCTGTAAGGTTGTGTAAGAACTTAGCATAAACCAACTATAAATGTGTAGAGGGTTGACCTACAACACTTTGCAACATGCATACATAAGCTGGTAAATGGTACTGCTGCATAGCCAAATCTTGGTTGTTTCCTTTATGGGCATGTCCTTCTAGGTTCAGCGGGAAGTGCAGGCAGTGTTGATCCAGGCCGATATCTCTTGCCCGACATTCTGGACTGCTATCCTCTAGGGAGGATACTCCAGAGTGCAAAAGAGGACACGCGTAGCAGGACGTTCACTTCGCCAGCCATCAGCAGGGGTTAGGGTATTGAGCCACTCCATCACTTGCCCATAGACTCTGTTTCCTGCCAGTACATTTGTTTTACCATTCACTGGATTTTGCCACACTCCCTGCTTGCTCCATACCTTTGGAATTGGAATAACTGATGCATTTAAGGGGAAGCTAAATAAAGACATGAGGGAGAAAGGAATAGGTGGTTATGCTGATAGGGTTAGATGGAGAGGGGTGGGAGGAGACTCATGTGGAGCATAAACGCATGGACCAGCTGGGCCGAATGGCTTGTTTCTGTGCTGTACATTCTATGTAATTCTATGCAATTCTATGTAATTATTTGTGTTGCAAAAGTTGCAAGATTTCAGCTGAGGGCATTTTCTTTTTAAATTCTGTCTCTGCACCGAAGCCTCTCAGAATTACACATCTTCCTCAACTGAGAACTTATAACAACTGCTGTGAAAGACATCCAATCCCAAGGTAGCCATCGTATCAGCATGCTGAATGAGACTGTATTTAACACTCTGTCAAATATGTAAATGTGACCCACTTAAAGTAAATTTTGATAATGAGATTTGAAAATATTTTTTGTTCATGAGGACAGAAGTTACATCATGAGACGTCTTCACGGTGTGAAATGAGATAACCTCACAGAAGACAAATATTCTGTTATTGTAATGATTTGGTAATAATCAGAGGATAATTGATGAGAATTGGATTCATCACTATTTGTCATGAGCAAAAAAGACATGAATGATGTAGCCTCATATCACAATTGTAATAAACAGGGTATGGACTTTCTTCCTGTCAAGTGTGCTGCCTGCACACCCAGGTTATTTTCTTTCTCTTCGGTGTTGTAGAATCACAAGATGTAGTCGTCCTTCAGGTTAAACTTTTCCATAGGAATTGGTCTTCAGAAGGTTTCACTGCGTAGGTCCGTCCCTTCATGCTTGTGACCTACTTTAGTATGTCTCATTATAAATTTTCTCCATAGAAAGGAAATAATATTTTACTTTTACAAGCAATTAAATAATTATATCCATACCTCATATAATAAAATAGTAATTCTGCATTACAAAATTAACCTGCCATTGTAATGAAATTATCTACTCAAGATTGAATGTTTTGTAGCAACTATAATAAAATAGCTTAAAATGTCACTGATTTAAAGGGTCCAACTTTACATTTTAATGCAATGCCTGGGTTTAGATTAGCAGTGATGTTTGCCAGTGACCCAGTTATCAGAAGTAATGTTCTCTGTATACTCTGTCATAGACTGCTGACAGTGCCTTATGGTTTTTCTCCAGTCACATACAGTGTAGAGTATTGTCTCCATCCGTGTTCGCTGCAGCTTTCTGTAATATTGTACTAACACACAAGATAAGCACAGCCCTCGATTAATGGGTTCTGTGTGGGAAAATGCTGTCGACCAAATGATTTTACAAACTGAAGGTATCTAGCGCAAACAACACTCACCTTGCAAGGGCTCAGGGGGTCAAACAGATAAAATATGAAACCTGAATTCAAAGTTTAACCTTTCCAGGAATACCTGTTTATTTGGGTGCCACTAAATATTAATTTCAGTAGTGTTGCATTAAAATGGTAAAGTGGTTATATGGCGAGAAGTCCAAGTTCTTCAGTTGTACCATGACAAGAGATTAAAGATAATTACTGAAACTGAGGTCCAAATTTTAACTGGGTTGAATTGAGCTAAAGTTCAAACTATTTGGAAATTTACCCCAATCAGTTTTCGAGGTCCCTGTCCCCTTAAAACAGGTAGTGCACAAAGCCAGAAGGGCACTTTCTCTCCAACCCCCTCCTCCGTGTGAAATGACATTTTCTGTGTTCAAAACTTTCTATTTATCTCTCTGGATGGTGTATGTGCACTTGGGAGGAAAAACCATAAGGCACTGTCAGCAGTCTATCACAGACTATACAGAGAACATTAATTATGACTACCCCAGATAATTATGTCATTTTTCAGCTGGTGATTGTAGCTGTGAGTGTTTCATTGTGGTTGTTTGGTGGTTGTTAATTTTCACTGGCAGTCCATTTGGATGGTGTCGCACCGAGCCTCCTAATGGTATATTACCCAATTTAGAAATGGCAGTCCAGGGACAGTGCATATATGCATAAATGTCCTTCTCTGCCTAACTCAGGAAAAAATGTGATCCTTGGCTGTCTTGTGAACGGATAGCATCTGATTCCTGGTTGCATAATGGAGTAGGACAGTATCTGACACCTGTCAGTCTACTGACAGCTCATTTGCTTTTATTCAACTCTTGTACATTGACCCCAGTATTTATGTGTAAGACAACACTAGCATGTAGAAATATACTCAGAAATCTTTGCATTCGGTTGAAGGTCGCTCCGTTCCGCCCATCAGCTTGGAACTTCTTCAGTTGTCAGCTGGGTCCCTAGCGACAGTGCCTTGCAATAGTGGAGCGTTACACCTCAGGAAAATAAAGGAAAACTGACATTAGCTAACAGGACTGTGTCATTGGAGAAAGGACTTCCTGCCTCAGTGTGAAGTAAACTTGGAGGTGGTCATGCAGAAATGCTTAGCCTGGACACCCAAGCAGAACCAGGACCAATATCCTCGCAGGGGCATTTGCTAGTTCTATTGGGGAGGGTTTAAACTAGTATGGCAGGGGGATGGGAACCAAAGGGAAGGTACAGATAGGACAAATTCAGACCAGGAAACGGGAAGTGGAAAAGCAGTTAGTGACATAGTTAGTGACTCAGAAAGGCAAAAGAAGCAAAGGTTAAATAGTGTTCAGCAGAGGAATTTGACAGGGTTAAAGGGTATATACTTCAATGCAAGGAGCTAAGGGCACAGATAGACACGCGGCAGCATGATATCATTGCCATAATGGAAATCTGGCTTAAAGAGGGGGATAATTGGCAGCTCAATATCCCTGGATATAGAGTTTTCAGGCAGGATAGAGTGGGTGATAAAAAAGGAGGAGGGGTAGCATTATTGGTTAAAGAATCAATTACAGTTGTGAGAAGGGATGATATGCTAAATGGATCATCAATCGAGGCCGTATGGGTTGAGCTAAGAAATAAAAAAGGGGCAGCCACATTACTAGGAGTGCACTAAGGAAAGGCTTCTTCGACAGCACCTCCCAAACCCGCGACCTCTACCACCTAGAAGGACAAGAGCAGCAGGCACATGGGAACAACACCACCTGCACATTCCCCTCCAAGTCACACACCATCCCGACTTGGAAATATATCGCCGTTCCTTCATCGTCGCTGGGTCAAAATCCTGGAACTCCCTTCCTAACAGCACTGTGGGAGAACCTTCACCACACGGACTGCAGCGGTTCAAGATGGCGGCTCACCACGACCTTCTCAAGGGCAATTAGGGATGGGCAATAAATGCTGGCCTCGCCAGCG
Source organism: Heptranchias perlo (assembly GCF_035084215.1). Taxonomy (NCBI): domain Eukaryota; kingdom Metazoa; phylum Chordata; class Chondrichthyes; order Hexanchiformes; family Hexanchidae; genus Heptranchias; species Heptranchias perlo. The sequence continues at coordinate 35,181,687 of NC_090329.1, read as the reverse complement.
ACACCCACATCCCATGAACGAATTTTTAAAAAAACTATAGACCCCCGAATAGCAAAAGGGAGATAGAAGAACAAATATGTAGGCAAATTTCTGAGTGCAAAAATAAGAGGGCAATAATAGTAGGGGACTTCAACTATCCCAACATCAATTGTGATTCAAACAGTGTGAAGGGCACAGAGGGTGCAAAATTCTTGATCGGTGTCCAGGAGAACTTTTTTAGCTAGTACATGACAAGCCCAACAAGAGGGGATGCAATTCTAGATTTAGTCCTGGGAAATGAAGATGGGCAAATGGGTGAAGTGACAGTGGGTGACCATATTGGGGATAGTGACCACAATTAATTTGATTTCAGCATTATTTGGAAAAGGACAGAGTTAAATCAGGAGTAAACATTTTAAATTGGGGGAAGGCAAATTTTACAGAACTAAGAGGTGATTTGGCAGAAGTGGACTGGACACAACTACTTGAGGAGAAATCAGTGGCAAGCCAGTGGGAGGCACTGAAAAGTGAAATTCTACGGGTACAATGTGGGCACGTCCCCTCAAAGAAAAAGGGTGGCACTGCCAAATTTAGAGCCCCTGGTTGTCTAGAAGTATACGGGGCAAGATAAAGCAGAAAAAGAAAGCTTATGACTGTCACAGAAAACTGAATAGTGCAGAAAGCCTAGAGGAGTATAGAAAGTACAGGGATGACGTAAAAAAGGAAATAAGATAAGCAAAGAGAGGGCATGAAAAAACATTAGCTGGTAAGATTAAAGAAAACCCAAAGATGTTTTATCAATACATTAAGAACAAGAGGATAGTTAAGGAAAAGGTAGCACCTATCAGGGATGATAAGGGTAACTTGTGTGTAGAAGCAGAGGATGTGGGTAGCGTTTTAAATGAATATTTTGTCTCCGTATTCACAAAGGAAAGGGATGATTCGGACGTAGTAGTTGAAGAGGAGAAGTGTGAAATATTGGATAAGGTAAACATTACGAGAGAGGAAGTACTAGAGGGACTGGAATCCTTGAAAGTTGATAAGTCACCAGGGCCGGATGGATTGTTTCCTCGGCTATTGAAGGAAGCCAGGGAGGAAATAACGGATGCTCCGAGGATCATTTTCCAATCCTCACTAGATACAGGGGAGGTACCGGAGGACTGGAAGACTGCAAATGTAGTACCATTGTTTAAAAAGAGTACGAGGGAAAGGCCAAACAATTATAGGCCGGTCAGTCTTACCTCAGTGGTGAGCAAACTATTAGAATCAATACTGAGAGATAGGATAAACTGTCACTTGGAAAGGCATGGTTTAATCAGGGATAGTCAGCATGGATTTGTTCAGGGAAGGTCATGCCTTACAAATCTGATTAAATTCTTTGAGGAAGTGACAAGGAGGATTGATGAGGGCAGTGCAGTGGATGTTGTCTACATGGATTTTAGTAAGGCATTCAACTATGTCCCACATGGCAGACTGGTCAGAAAGGTAAAAGCCCATGGGATACAGGGAAATGTGGCGAATTGGATCCAAAATTGGCTCAGCAACAGGAAACAAAGGGTAAAAGTCGATGGATGTCTTTGCGAATGGAAATCCGTTTCCAGTGGTGTGCCACAGGGCTCAGTGTTGAGTCCCTTGCTGTTTGTGGGATATATTAATGATTTGGACTTGAATGTAGGGGGCATGATTGGCAAATTTGCAGACAACACAAAAATTGGCTGTAGACTCCAAGAAGATATCAATGGGTTGGTGGAGTGGGCGGAAAAGTGGCAAATGGAGTTCAACCAGGAAAATGTGAGGTAATGCACTTAGGGAGAGCGAACAGTAAAAGGGAATATATTGAGCGGGGTAGAGGAAGTGATAGACCTTGGAGTGCATGTGCACAAGTCCCTGAAGGTGGCAGTACAGGTAGATAAGGTTGTGAAGAAGGCATACGGATTGCTCTCTGTTATTAGCCGAGGTATAGAATACAAAAGCAGGGATGTAATGATGGAACTGTATAAAACGCTGGTAAGGCCACAGCTGGAGTATTGTGCGCAGTTCTGGTCGCCACATTACAGGAAGGATGTAAAGGGAATTAGGGGTTATGGGGAGCGGGCAGGAAATTGGACATGAAGCTGAGTTCGGATCGGTCAATGCCCTGTGGGTGGCGGAGAGGGCCCAGGGGCTATGTGGCCGGGTCCTGCTCCGACTTCTTGTGTTCTTTAGATTTGTGGTTGGGATCAGATCAGCCATGATCTTATTGAATGGCGGAGCAGGCTCGAGGGGCCGATTGGCCTACTCCTGCTCCAATTTCTTATGTTCTTATGTTCTTATGTAATTGCTCTGGAGAGAGTGCAGAGAAGATTTACAAGAATGTTACCAGGGCTTGAAAATTGCAGCTACGAGGAAAGATTGGATAGGCTGGGGTTGTTTTCCTTGGAGCAGAGGAGGCTGAGGGGAGACTTGATTGAGTTGTACAAAATTATGAGGGGCCCAGATAGAGTAGACAGGAAGTACCTGTTTCCCCTAGCGGAGAGTTCAAGAACTAAAGGACATAGATTTAAGCTGATTGGTGGAAGGATTAGAGGGGACATGAAAAACTTTTTTTACCCAGAGGGTGGTGGTGTATGGAATTCACTGCCTGAATTGGTGGTAGAGGCAGGGACCCTCAATTCTTTTAAAAAGTACCTGGACCTGCACCGAACGTGCTGTAAGCTGCAGGGCTACGGGCCGTGTGCTGGAAGGTGGGATTAGAATGGGCACCTGGTTGTTCTTCGAGCCGATGTGGACACTATGGGCCGAATGGCCCTCTTCTGTGCTGTATCTTTTCTAAGGTTCTATGGTTCTATGGACATCATGTGCAGCCAAAAAGGGACACATGAGGCTCGATGTTAGCAGGACTGCGGGTTCGCGGCAGGGGGGGCTATTGGGCGCATGGGTAATGCACCCCGTGAAATTAGTCAGCCCCCCCGTGCGATCGCAGCCTAATTGGATCCACTTACCTGCTTCTCTGGGTTCCCCACTGCTGATCTGCGCGTCGGGCGGGCTGCGCATGCGCAGTAAGGTCTGTCAGCTGGAGGAGCTCTATTTAAAGGGGCAGTCCTCCACTGACAGATGCTGCAACAAATAGCAAAAATTACAGCATGGAGCAGCCCGGGGGAAGGCTGCTCCCAGTTTAATGATGCCTCACTCCAGGTATCATTAGATGGAGTGAGGAGGAGGGGGAGGACAGAGATCTTCCCCCCGGTGGGCGGGAGGAAGCGGCCTGCCTCTGCCACCAGGAAGGCCTGGCTCGAGGTGGCAGAGGAGCTCACCAGCACCACCAACATATCGCCCACCTGCATACAGTGCAGGAGGCGCTCCAATGACCTCAGTAGGTCAGCCAAAGTGAGTACACTTACTCTTTCCCCTACACTTCATCTGCCACATCACTGCCCCCACCCCACATCTCCTTCTGCACTGCCAACACTACTCTGTCACATCACCCCTCATACCCACTCAAACCTCATCCTCATCTTACCTGCACTTACTCACCTCGCCAGTACTCATCCCGCCACTACCACTCAACCCAATCCTCATACAATCTCATAGCTCTATCTCATACTCACCCTCTCATGCATCTCTTTCACAGTCAGCCTCACTCAACCTGCCACTACCTGTGCTGCAGCCACAGGGCATGCATCACATATGTGCAGTAGGCAGCGTAAGGCAAACGTGTCGTGAGCATGAAGGGGATGCACAAGGGTGTTTGGGGGTTTGTCATGGTTTTTACTTATATTGAATTTCTGACCAACTCACATTACATATTATATTGGCACCACTACTGTCACGTCTTTACGAATCTTGTCTGGTTTGTGCAATAATGCCCTTTCCTGAGGATCACAATGAAGACCCACAACTGACGCCACCCATTGTGTCACTGCAGAGTGGGTGTAGGTGTATTTGCAGGGCTCTTTTGTGCAGACGACTGAGAGACGTCGGCGATGTCCCCGGTTTGCACCCTGGAAGGATGCGGAGGAGAAGTTGTTGAGGGCAGTGGTGACTTTGACAGCGACAGGTAAGAAGATGGTGCACGGGCCAGCCAGGAGCAGTTCGGCATGAAAGAGGCTGCAGATGTCCACGACTACATGTCGAGTGACTCTGAGCCTCCGTGTGCACTGCTGCTCAGAGAGGTCCAGGAGGCTGAGCCTCGATCTGTGGACCCTGTGGCGAGGGTCGTGCCCTCTGCGACGCATCTCTCTCTGCAGTTGCCCTCCCTCCTGCTGTACAGGTAGATGTGTCACAGCACTCTGTTGTGGAGCTCCACGTGTCAGAGGTGGACGGCGTGGCCGGCGAGGCTGGTGATGCTGTTCGCCCACCGAGGAGATCATGATTGCAGCTACGGCAGCCCCCATCCGGAAGATGTACATCTGAGGGGGTCTGCAAGGTAGGTACATGTCTCTGGACCCCGGGGTAAGTGTGCAAGCTGGTGAATGTTCTTGTCAGGAGGAGGGTGGTGGAGGCCAAACTTTGTCCCAAGTGACAGAGTGGCCTCCTGCAATGAGTGAGGGTCTCCACCCCCCACCTGTCAAATGGACCTTTGCAGCTGCCACAGGCTAACAGCTGCAACACGTCCATTTCAACTGGGAGTGTTTCCCCCAGTATGGAAAACAGTCCCAGTTGTCAATAAAATCCCACCCCTCCTCACATATTCACTTAATCAGGTCTGTTAATGACCTGAAAGACCAAGGTAAATACTGTTAAGTGGAACCCCACTGGCTTTAATTGCCTGCGGGATTCCCACCAGCGGGGGCTGCGCGCGCACGTCGGCACGTCTGTGGGGAACCCGGAAGTGGGCGGGTTGGAGCCGGGCTCCGAACCCGCTCCGGGATTCCCCGATTTTCGGAGCCCCCCCGCCAGGAATGCACCCGATAGCGGGTGCTAAAATGGAGCCCATAGGAGAGAACAAAGCAGCAAAAAAATAGTATTACTCAAATAGTTTTGATGCATATGTTTGTTTTGAATAATGAAAAAGGTGTCACTTGATTTCCATATGATCATACAGGTAAACCACGATCTTCAATGACTACAGACTGTGTATTTAGAACTAGCATTGGTGGGATACTAATGACATTTTTTTGCAAACTTAAAGGCTCAAAGATCTGATGCTGACTTAGTAACAATAAGGATAAATAGGGAAGGTTTGGTTGCTAAGTCATCAGAGGGAAAGTACCGAACAATACTTTCTCCACAGGGAGAGGCAAATTTGGAGACTGAGTCAACCTGGGCTGTGTCGTCAGTAGCATTAGCAAAGACATAGGCCCTGAATTGGCTCCAAAAATAATGGGGAACCGAACAGCGCTCATCGTTATTTAAGGACAAATGGAAGAGCAACTTCCAGAGAGCACACTGTGCACTGAAACGTGTAAATCTGGAAGTTGCTATACGAGATTCCTTGCTCGTTTGAAAGCTGCACTGGAAGAACAGTTTGCCGGTGAAATAAATGGACCAGCTCTAAGTTGCTGCACTGCCCAGCAGGAAACAAACTAATCGACACAGACAAAGGTACACTGGGTTTTTTAGGTCTAAACTAATTTTTAACAGCATGGTCAGTCTTAATGAATGCCAAACAACCTCTCTGAAACTGAAAATTAACTCTTGAAAATGTGGAGTCTTGTTCCTTCCGATTTTAATTGTAGCTGATTTTTATTTTTTTACTTTTTATTCCTGTCTCTTTTATTTCTGTCTTTTAATTCAAAATTTCTTATCCTCTCTTTTATTTTGCTTTCTCTAACTGATTTTACATTGAATGAACGGTTGTAGCTTTCACTTCTTGGTCTGACTCTGCGCGGCTTGTCATGGACGCTTCAATCTGATTGGTTGAGGGGACAGCGAGATCCTTTCCCTGTTCTCACAGATTCCCGGGAGAGGACACTGCACTTTTTGCAGCTCGCCATTCGAGGAAGTTCCCCCATTAAAGCCCGTGGATGGTTTGTGGGTAAATTTAAATCTAATGAGCAGCGAGCGTGGTTTGCCGCTCAGAGCAAATTCCTGATCAGGACATCTTGCTTCTCCTGCTCACTTCTTGCGATTAGGACTGGCCCAGAGTACAAAGAAGAAATAAAAATACTAAAACAAGAATGGCAAAGGAGAAGGGGTCAAAAGCCACCCAATAATAAATGGTTTTGTATACAACCTGCCATCACAGTGAAATAAAGTATCTTTTAACAGGTCCACAAAGGAGAGCTTCTTCAGTTCCCACTGATGTTTTTGGGAGGGAGAGGGGACAACACCAAATGACTATAGATCAATTCTTATAAACAACCAAAAGCCTCCTCATATCATTAAGTATTTCTATTGTCTGCTGCAAACATTGGGGAATATAAAAAAAAAGTGAAGCTTTAATTGAAAGTAAGGTATAAATCAACGTCTATTCAAGAACAAATGTTCTTTTATCTCCTTTCTCTTATTTTAAACAATGGTTGCAATTTGTAACAAAATCTGCTTTTTTCAATTAATTAAATGATCTTCGAACAGTAGCATTGCACAAGTACATCATCCTTGCAAAAGGTTAAATCTTACATTCATTGATTCTCAAAGGCAGACACCTTATTAATATTCAGATGAAGGGATGATGCCACAAGTGACACAAAAGCATGTTCTTTTTTTTACATCATTCCCACTACCACCAAGGACTTTGAAAATATTGCCAACCGAGGCAAGAATAGATCTTTTTCCTCCAAATCTTCTTGACCTGCAATTGGCTTCTGACCACTGGGGAGATTAAGTAAGTATGTTTTTAAAATGTAATTTTAAAATGTATTTTATTTCTTTGATGGATTTTCAAGTCATGCACCATTTCCTGCAGCGGTTTCAATGTGCTGTAAGGAAAATGGCACCAGAGAGATGACTGCAAATCCCTAAATGTTTCGAAATTTGTTTGATTTCATGCCCTTGTGCTGGTCATTTTTGTTTCTTTCTCTCCCAGCTACAGAGTGATGTAAGTGCCAGATAGACCCACAGCAAATGCATCAAAAGAGAAACAGAGAAATATCATGCAGTAGAACTATGGTCATAAAATGGATTTCACAGCTTCTCCCCTGACAGATCCTCTAACCAATGACTGAAGTATCATCTTTGAAATTAGCCTAAGCAGAGAATCTGCATTTTATTCTCCTCCATTGCAACGTTTCTCATCTCTTTTATTTTACTCAGTCTATTAAAGGCACTGCTGCTCTGAACTTGCCTCTCTTGTTCCTCCTAAGCTCTAAATGTACTATCTTACCATTCTCTTTCTCCTCCCTGCATCCTCACTGTGTTCCAACCTAGTCTCACTGCCACATCTTCAACTTTAATTCTTTCTCAAAGCTATGGAAGTCCTGACCTACCTCAGTCTTTTCTTTATCCCACAGTCTAGTGGTTTTAAAATCCAAAACTTGGCATCACCTAATCACCATACTTCTCTCCTATGCCTAGAAATTGCTATTGAGCAATACTAGAGAGCAGTAGGGTATTTGTTCACCACTCATTTCAACATGTTTCACCAGGCTGTCATTGAAATGGCTGGCCTTTGCCTCCACCCCCCCCCCCCCCCCCCCAACCATGATATGAAAGACAGAAGGGCTTTTTTTTTTATTATTCGTTCACGGGATGTGGGCGTCGCTGGCAAGGCCGGCATTTATTGCCCATCCCTAATTGCCCTCGAGAAGGTGGTGGTGAGCCGCCTTCTTGAACCGCTGCAGTCCGTGTGGTGACGGTTCTCCCACAGTGCTGTTAGGAAGGGAGTTCCAGGATTTTGACCCAGCGACAATGAAGGAACGGCGATATATTTCCAAGTCGGGATGGTGTGTGACTTGGAGGGGAACGTGCAGGTGGTGTTGTTCCCATGCGCCTGCTGCCCTTGTCCTTCTAGGTGGTAGAGGTCGCGGATTTGGGAGGTGCTGTCGAAGAAGCCTTGGCGAGTTGCTGCAGTGCATCCTGTAGATGGTGCACACTGCAGCCACAGTGCACCGGTGGTGAAGGGAGTGAATGTTTAGGGTGGTGGATGGGGTGCCAATCAAGCGGGCTGCTTTATCTTGGATGGTGTCGAGCTTCTTGAGTGTTGTTGGAGCTGCACTCATCCAGGCAAGTGGAGAGTATTCCATCACACTCCTGACTTGTGCCTTGAAGAAATAGCGGATGTGTGTAAGGGCATTGCAATACTTTGAGAAAGCACATGAAACTGAATAAGCATGATGAGACTTGCCCAACTATTACCAACATTCTATTGTCAGTTTGCCTACAACTTTGCCCTCTACTACAGGCTGCCCTATACATCTACCTACTAATCCTTCCTGCTAACTCAAGGTTTTCAGCTAATAGTGGCCGCACCCTAGTTATCTTTCTGTGGCACTGGCTGTGTACCATTTTTGAAATTTGAAAGGAGAGAAAACAATGTTACAGTGTTGTGACTGTCATGGAGATTTCCCCCATATGAGGCCATGATGATGAGAGGCGAAGGTGTCTTGTCCCTTTAGCTGACGTATCTTCAGAGACCGGCAGAACCCTATGTGGCAGGAAAAGTGAGGTGGAAGAATAATTTTGAGTAAAGAAGGTGTTGTGTGTTTGGCGAGGTTGCTCTTTGCAGGAGTGGGTTTCCCTGACACCCAGATGCTGAAAGAGAAATGGTATGATTGATATGGAGGTGATTCAAGCTGTAAGAGTGGCAAAGAATGTGTATTAGCATCAGAGCTTTGACTCACCTTGGCCACCCGTGTGGGGTCACCAAACCTCTTCCTGCACTGTGTGGCAGTTCTTGGGGTAGTGCTGGTTGCACTGACTGCCTCTGCCAACTCCTTCTAGATAGACTACAACACTCTCTTATGGGGCCTTCTGCCCTCAGTGCCCATCAGATGGTCCCTCCCGGCACTCATTTCTGACAGCAGTATTTCCACAGAAGCAATCAGAAAATCTGGGGCCTTCCAGCTGCTGGCACCCCCGAGGATGTTGCTTCTTCGACCATCTTGCTGAAAGATATTGCTGCCCTTTAACTGGCTGCAGCTTTTGAAAGGCTGCACCAGAACTGTATTCCCCCTGCCACCGCCCCCCCCATGACCCTCCAGCAACGGTAAGTCAATGGAGGGTATTTTTCTGGCCTTCAAACTGCCCTGGAAGGCTAATAAAGGTTCTGGGAGGAAATTGTGGTGGGTTGCCAGCGGTTTCACATTAGTGGGCATTAGGATCACCTCAACGCAAACCCATCAGTGGGAGGAGAATCCAGGCCCAAGAGTTCAAATCTACTAACTGCTTTCACAAAGTGGCACTAGATGCTTTATTCAGTCCTATGATCTAAGCATTGATATTACCAGGCTGGCTACAATTAACCCATTAATGACATAGAGTTTCCTGTGGGCCAGATATTAATTTATTGTTAGCACATAATTGCATATTTAGAAAGGTTAAAAAAATGTTTGCTTTTATGGAGCAAAATGGGTGTTAAATAAGGAAAACTAAAAGGGAAATCAAATTTTTTTAAAGTCTTGTAATGAAAAAAAAATCAATTCGAAATTATGAGAGGTTATGATTAAGTAAATTGGGAAAAACTATTTCCACTGTTAGGTCAGTCAGTAACTAAAGGGCATAAAAGTAAGGTCATTACGAAAAGAGCAAAGAGAGGGGTTAGGAGAATTTTTTTTACACAGTGGGTTCTGAGGAAATGGAATGTTCTACCAACAGTAGTGGTGGAAACAGAATCTATAATATCTTTAAATAGGGAAGTAGATAAATATTTGTAAAAGAAAAATTGAAAAGGATATATGGGGAAAGGCACGGGGATTACACTTAGTGGATAGCTCTTTCAGAGAGCCAGCATAGGCACAATGGTCCAAAGGACTTACATCCGTGCTGTAAAGTTTTATGGCGCAGATTTTTGTCTTCGCCGCTGGTCTTTAAACATTGGCTGGATGGAGTTCAGAAATGGGAAACTGCTGGGAAGGATTGCATACCCCTTACATAACCTGTTGGATTTTCCTTCCAGTAATTTCAATGGAAGGAAAGCCAGTGGGTTTCTACCCATCAAATTTCCTTTTCTGTACCCTGCCCAGGTAATGTTTGGCACCCAGGCTGTAAAGACAAGAATTTACCCCTATGATTCTATAATTCTATGATCATAGAAGGAGTCTATTCAGTCCATCGTGCCGGCTCTTTGAAAGAGCTACCCAATTAGTCCCACTCCCCTTTTCCCATCGTCCTGCAAATGTTTTCCCCTTCATGTATATATCCAATTCCCTTTAGAAAGTTACTTTGAATCTGCTTCCACCACCCTTTCAGGCAGTGCATTCCAGATCATAACAACTCACTGCATAAAAAACATGCTCATCTCCCCTCTTGCCATATGCCAATTATCTTTTTGCCAATTATCTTAAATCTGTGTCCTCTGGTTTCTGGCCCTCCTGCAGTGGAAACAGTTTCTCTGGAAAAATGTGTTGAGAAATAACTGCTGACGACCCAAAAATTCCATGGCTAGCACTTAAGAGATACCAAGGAACAATTTCAAAGGTATAATTCATGAGTTCAGATAACAACTATAGCTGCTAATCGGCAGAGCTTCATTCTTGCTGTTGTGAGGTCAACTGCTGCCTTCGATAAGATTGCTGCCTCCTAATTACTTGTTATATTCATTATTTTCTCTATATCTATCAGTCATTGATTTCCTGCTCATCATCAACTGCAGAATAAACATACAGTAATGATATCCCAGTCATTAGTATTTCAGTATGAATCTTATCACATGTCAAGGGCATGCATAACCGCACTATCGCAATCTGCTGTTGACGCACAATGAACCCAAACTGGAATAACATCCCACCAACATCAAATTAAAATAAATAAGCAAATCAAAAAAAAGTGATCCCTGTAAAGTAAGCTCATGATTCTGAACATGACCTGCCAAAACATCACTCCAGCAGATTATGACGTTCTGGTAGAATGTTGATTAGCTCCCTGCTTTGTAACTGTTAGTTTCGCATAGGTTCTTTTGCTGAGAAAGTTTATTGATCCTAGATTTTGAGCAGAGACCTACACAGAAAGAAGGAATGAACAAACAACTCTTTTACTTTGAAGCAACTTTATCTGTAATATTAGCTTTTAGCCATTTGGCAGGAATGTTCTCCAACAGCGATAGACCTATTTTACAGAAGTGATAAGGCTGAACCACAAAAAGCTTTGTCATACGATTTCACTGTCTTCCCTCTAATCGCTTACCAGAAAAATGAATAGGTGTCATACCCAACAGAAAGGAATATAGATATGAAAAGAAAAATCAATATATTAAACCTAAGTTGTTTTCATGTGGCCTCACTGACACTGTTTGATCACCGACAGAAAGACTGTCAGCAAAAAAAAACCATGGCTTGCAATATTTTGACAATATTAAACGTAGAGTAATGGATGGCAAGGTTGAGCTACAACTGTCCCTGATTGGCTTTGGAGCAATATTTGGACAAGTGAGCATGCCTTAGGTAACACAGGCAAACTCAGCAGATTTTAAAAATGTTTTAATTCATTCTCAGGATGCGGGCATCGCTAGCAAGGCCGGCATTTTTTGCCCATCCTTAGTTGCCCTGAGAAGGTGATGGTGAACCGCTGCAATACGTGTGATGAAGGTGCCCCCACAGTGCTATTAGTTAGGGAGTTCCAGGATTTTAACCCAGCGGCGATGAAGGAACAGCAATATATGTCCAAGTCAGGAAGGCGTGTGACTTGGAGGCGAACCTGGAGGTGATGGTGTTCCCATGAGCCTGCTGCCTTTTTCCTTCTAGGTGGTGGAAGTTGCGGGCTTGGGAAGTGAAGCTGAAGAAGCCTTGGTGACTTACTGCAGAGCATCCTGTAAATATCACACACTGTAGCCACGCTACATCTAGCGGATGGGGTGCCGATCAAGCTTTGTCCTGGATGGTGTCGAGCTTCTTGAGTGTTGTCGGAGCTGCATCCATCCAGGCAAGTGGAGAGTATTCCAGCACACTCCTGACTTGGGCCTTGTAGGTGGTGGAAAGGCTTTGGAGAGTCAGGAGGTGAGTCACTCGCCGCAGAATACTCAACCTCTGACCTGCTCTAGTAGCATGGCACTTATGTGGCTGGTCCAGTTGAGTTTCTGGTCAATGGAGACCCCCAGGATGATGATGGTGGGGGACTCTGGAGTCTACAGCTGTCACTTACAGTAAAATCAGGGAAGCTTTTTCTTCAGCACAGGCATTAACAGAGCATGTGGCAGCTTCATTGGAATTTGTAGCAGCTCCTCATCTCAGAAGCTGTGCAGGGCCAGTCAGTGACCTCACCTCCACAGAAGCACAGACAGCACCCTTCACAGATACTTTTCAGATGGCTTTCAGATACTTGGGGCTAGGATATAGGCAGCTGTCTTTCAGGACTTTCAGGATCCAATAGCAGCCATTATACCAGCCAGTCTGCTGATCAGTGGACACAAATCCAGGGCCCATTATAGAGACGAAGGCTGGTGGCTATGTTCATAGACATCAGCACATGCATTTTCCCCTTTGAGCATCATACAAGTGGCAAGTAGGAGATGATATCAGGCTACCAAGGCACAAGCCCCAGCAATGCAGCCAGCAGCAATTCCTTCCCAGCACCAAACTGCCTTGAGCCAGCCCTTTAAGCCTGTTCTGCTCAGTTCCATGAGCCTTTTGTATCACAGGAGCATCCAACCACGTCTCATGATACCAGCTGTCAGGTTGCACCTAGAATAGGAGAAAGACAGGCACATTTAGACACATTGGGGAAGCACAGTGTGACGATAGAGTAGGTTGTCTTGTGTTCACTTTTGAGTTGTTTGTAATAAAGGAGATTGTGCACTTATTTCGTGCTCAGCAATTCATGCAGATTATAGTCATATCTAGACTTGCATGGTTATACAAGAGGCCTGATGTGGAATGACGATATGGAATGGATACTGGTTTGAAGAATTTGTAATTCATGTGAAGATAGGGGATAAGGAGTAATGATAAAGAGAGCCTGTTAAACAGATGAGAACATTTGTTGAAGCAGGTGTCCCTTGAAGCCCCCATTGAGAAGTCCTCCAAGTGATGGTCCTCCTATTGCTCTACTCCACTTTCTTCTGCCTCCAAAAGGACACTTCCCAGGAATCTCCATGTCAGGCCTTTTTGGATGGTAAAACTGTTCAGGGCACAGCAACTTAGAACAATGCAAGATACATCTTCTGGAGCATATTGCAGAGGCTCTCGAGATCTACTAAGGCAGCATAAGTGCCCCTTCAGGATCCTTATGATCCTCTCAATGACTGATCAAGACATGTGACTTGTTGTAGCAAATCGTAATGAGGTCATTATCCATGGCAACAAATAAGTATGCCTTGTCACCCTCAAGCCATCCATTCTCTTGGCTATCCCCCTGGAAGAGCACAGGGAGGGCAGAATTCCTGAGGAGGAATGAATCATGGCAATTTCCAGCAAATTTGCAGTCACGTGGAGGATTCTTTGCACCTGGTTATACATAATCAGGGCTTTCAGCAAGTGGTACCCAGTTCTATTAAGAAAGTTGAGGGGGCTTATTGTAGGAGTGCAATAACACTGGATGGCCCTATTATGCTTCTGCTTGCTGTCAAGCCAAACTGGGTGAATTCCTCAGCTCTTCTAAAAATATGTGAGTGAACTGATCAATGCATGACCGGATGACACCCTGGATGATAATGACACAGAGTCCCTCATGGCTGCTTGAAATGAGGCTGTGGCATAAAAATTGTAGGTGGGTGATCGTGGCCGCAAGTCTTCATGCAGTAGCTGGCACACCTCCCCCATTGCCTATTTGATAAAACACATTCCTCTCATACAGAGCTCTCACAGAAATCTTCAAATGATCTCCATCTTTGGTTTGGGGTAATAACTTGTAGGGTGTATTCTCTTCAAATGGTGCCTCACTTTCCATCCTCCTCCCTGCGCTGCTCCTCCTCCATTAAAATTACAAGCAAAAGAACATCCATTGGGAATCCCATACCTGGTACTCAGAACCTCTTATTGTGGTTAGGGGCAAAGATTTCCTAATAGTCTCAGAGGTCTTCAGGCTGTCAGAGGCACGTCCAGCACTATCCAAGTTCAAAGCAAAAAAAAACACAGTTCTTTAAAATCTCGTTTGTAACTCCAGCAATCTCTATTGAAAGTTTCTTCAGGCTGCAGGCTTCAGAATAAGTCACTTCTGCCAGTCTCAGCCGACACTGACCACAGGCACACCTCTTTTATTTCATTCCAAGTTACCCTTGGTATATTGGGGGCAGAAGTCACTGGTTTTGAGAATTCCAACACTGGTCACTGTTTAAATGACCCTCCAGCAGTATGGTGTCAGCCATGGCTCAGTAGTAGCACACTTGCCTCTGGTGTCAGAGGGTTGTGGGCTCAGAATCCCACTCTAGAGACTTAAACACAAAATGTAGGCTGGTACTGCAGTACTGAGGGAGTGCTGCAATATTGGAGGTGCTGTCTTTTGGATGGGACGTTAAACCGGGGTCTTGTCTGCCCTCTCAGGTGGATGTAAAAGATCCCAAAGCACTATTTTGAAGAAGGGCAGGGGATTTCTCACATTATCACATTGTTGTTTGTGGGACCTTGCTGTGCGCGAATTGACTGCCGGCTTTCTTACATTACAACAGCGACTTCACTTCAAAAGCACTTTGGGATATCCTGAGGCCGTGAAAGGCGCTATACAAATGCAAATCTTTCTTTCATTGGTGCACGGATCATGGATCCAGACAGCAATGGAAACTGGACCCAGCCATTACAGGCAGAAAGCTGGTGGAAACGGCATCCCCCAGATTTGCAGGTCTCAAAAAAGAAAATTGCCACTGCAGCACCAAAGAACCACTGGAAATGGCATGAAATTTCTGGGCTAGGATCTGTACTATTGAACTACTACAGCAGTCAAAAGAAATCCAAGCCTTCCAAAATCCAGCAACTCTCTATATTACTATATTAGGCTGACTATAGTAGGCATGAGACAGGTGGACGGGAACTTTCTAGTCGTCATAACTACAATTTAATAAACATATTCACAAGAGTCACGAGTGTCGCCTTTATTTGACAACACTGCTGCTGATGGTATCTCCAACTCTAATGTAAATGAGATGCCGATCCTGCCATAGGACACGCTGAGGCCCACTTAAAACAGAGATGTTCAGGGTGCCGTCAATGGCTTCAGCTGGTCAACTCAGTGAGTAACTGAGGTCACTAGTTTGATCTATGGTCTGTGCTGAGTTAGCTGATCTCAGCCAGGTTGGTAACATGAGTGTGAAAATTGGCATCAATGCCCCTAGGGGGACGCGGTGGTTGGTTAGGAAGGGCAAATACAACATATTTTAAGTAAATCATATTTTTAGTGTCTTAATCCTGAATAAGTGCTACATCATTGCTGCATATTGGCATGCAGAAAAACCTTAGTCAAACAGCTCTGCATAAGTGATAGAAAAAAACAATATAATTAACGTTCTGATGAAAGGTCATTGATCTGGTTCGTTAACTCTGTTTCACTCTTCACAGATGCAGCCTGACCTGCTGAGTGTTTCCAGCATTTTCTGCTTTTATAATAAAATTAACCGATAGACTTTGGAAAATTGGAGTTTTTATGTTGTTCGTTATTATGATATTTCTTGGAATTTGAAATGTAGCCCTAATGTTTTAGGGAGCCACAAAATGTTCTTTTTATTGTTGTCCAATTGTGATGAACTATAGTTTCTGGACAATAGGCAGCTAATTTTAAATGTAATTAAAAATACTAAATGATTTATTATCAGACTTGGCTTCTCCAGTCACAATAGTGAAATTCCTGATGCCAAAATAGTAGCAAATCACAGTGAGGCAAGCAGTTTAGTCAAGCAATGACCCATGAGTACAGTAAGAGAATAATTAGATATTATTGCTGAACAAAGACGCAACTTTAGTTCGGTATGTACGATAATGGATGCTGCATTTAACAGGAAACTCAGCAAAACAAGATTACCATGGGAGAGCTTAATAGGGAGTCTGTCATGCAAGGGGAAACTTTTTTTTTGCATCAGTGGGTTGGGTATTTAACAGTAAATCAGGAGGATTTGACAAAATTGGGGAACAGCTCCGCTCGGAAGTTGAGGAATGGATTAACCCACCAGCAATGCCTTGCTGCTGAGCTGAAAGATTTACTCTCACCTCTGAGTAAGAAGGTTGTAGGTTCAAGTCCCACTCCAGAGATTTGAGCACGTAATCCCGGCTGACACTCCAGTGCCGTACTGAGGGAGTGCTGCACTGTCGGAGGTGCCATCTTTCGGATGAGATGTCTGCCCTCTCAGGTGGATGTAATAGATCCCACGGCACCATTCGAAGAAGAACAGGACAGTTCTCCCAGGGGTCCTGGCCAACATTTATCCCTCAACCAACACCTATAACAGATAATCTGGTCATTTATTTCATTGCTGATTGTGGGACCTTGCTGTGCACAAATTGGCAGCCACATTTCCTACATTACTGCAGTGACTACACTTCAAAAGTACTTTATTGACTGATTCCAGGGATGAGGGACTTTAGTTACATGCATAGACTGGAGAAGCTGGGGTTGTTCTCCTTGGAACATGGAAGATTGAGAGGAGTTTTGATAGAGGTATTCAAAATCATGAAGGGTCTAGACAGAATAGATAGAGAGAAACTGTTCCCATTGGCAGAAGGGTCAAGAACCAGAGGACATGGATTTAAGGTGATTGACAAAAGAACCAAAGGTGACATGAGGAAACTTTTTTATACAGCGAGTGATTAGGATCTGGAATGCACTCCAGAGGGGCTGGCTGAGGCAGATTCAATCGTGGCTTTCAAAAGGGAACTGGATAAGTATTTGAAAGGAAAACATTTGCAGAGCTACGGGGATAGGGCAGGGGAGTGGGACTAGCTGGATTGCACTTGCATTGAGCCGGCACAGCCTCGATGGGCTGAATGGCCTCCTTCCATGCTGTAACCTTTCTATGATTCTATGATTCTAAATGTTTTGGGTCATCCTGAGGTCATGAAAGGGGCTATATAAATGCCAGTTTGTTCTTTCTTTCTTTATTAGCGTTGGATAACATTGGATGCAAACGTTCGGGTTATTCCCAGTTCAAATATAAAAGTTTCCCAAGCTTTTGTCAGTTTATTTCCCTCTTCAGGGGAAAAAAAATGTCCAAAAGCGCTTTAAGTATTTAAGGAAGCTGCCCAATGTTGATTTTGTTTCCTAAAAAGGTCCGGGGAAATTGTCAAAAATCAGGAATTATTTTTCCTTTCTGTTGTAAGAGGCAAATCATTATTACTGTGATGCATGACCAAAAAAAAATCTTTATTTATTCTTATTGATTACAATTAAAAACCATTAAATGTTGGAAAATGACTTATCAGGGATTTCAAAGCTCATAGATTTGGATGCTGGCACTAGTTTTCAGGAAGATTCATTGAGAGTAGATAAAAATAAAGTTTTGGGGAGCGAGAGGCAGTAAATATAGGATGTTGTTTTAATTACTTGCAATTCCACGTTTCCACTCAGAGTTAATGACTGGCAGTAATGCTTATCGCCAGAGTTGTTAAGAGCCAATTGAGCTCATAATAAGGTGGCAAAACCCAGGGAATTAACATTCAGTTACTGTTTTCAATGAGTAAGTCCAATGTTAAATACAGACAAGCTGAACTTGGCCTTAATAATACCAGAGCACCGTAAGGGTGCTGTTAAAAGTGTATCTAGTTCAGGTTGCTCATGTGACAGGAGTTGCACACCAGCAGGATGATTTACCCAGCAGGAACCGATGAAGAACCAAATCATCCGCAGGCGATATAGGCAAATGGAAATGCCTTAGATTCTTCACCAATTAAAACTGAGGAGCTAAATTAGAAAATTAAGAGTGAGAAGGGAAGTCAAGCCTGCTTTTTCATCCAAAAGCTGATAGGCTTATGGAAAAAGGGAAAGTCATTTAAATAAACACTCTAAATGGCTTAAACTAGATATGTCTCTGCAGAGGAAAGAGATTAAGAGGTATGGTATGGAGGCAGGTAGGTGGGGTTGAGATTAATCAAGAAAGGAAGGACTTATTGAGCCTAATGGCATTTTCCTGTTTCTTAAAATGGTAATGTTTTTATGTTAGGTAATTAAAGATTTCTCACTCTTCTCATCAATTTCAAGAGCTGATGTGCCAAACCTATAAATAATACAAACAATATAAGAAGGAACGAGCGTTGAAGCAAAATTCCTGAAGGAACACTAAGTTAGTGCTGGGAGTTTTTAATGCAATTGTGAAAACTATAATTTAGCATTTCAATTAAACTTTCTGTAGAAACCATGGAGTTAATGGGTAACCATAACTAAGTAAACAGAAATCTTCAGATATTTAATTATAATATATAGAGAGACAAATAGTTCAATCACTCAGCACCTGCTCCAGTATAAAGAGTAAAATTGTTGGGAGGCACACTTGACTTGCATTCATGTACAAAAACAAACTAGCTTCCAAAAACATCTGTGAAGAAGATATGTGTATATTGGCACACGGAAAGTGTCTGTGATCAGTGATGCAACAGGCTAATTGTGCATATCGTGCTGATCATTGCAATTTGTGTTAAGGTCCTTTTTTTGTTTGAACCTCTCGCTCTCTCCCTCTCAATGGAAAGAACAGTCAATTCTTGGAGGTCAATATTTTCAGTAGTAAAGATGAATCTGGGTGAACCCTCAGTTTATCCACAACTGAGTTTTCTCACAGTGCTAAGAAACAGAAACCATCTGTGTGCAGACAAAGAGAGTAATCAGGGCCCTTTTGCCTAAAATTAAAGTGCAATTTTCTCATTACATGCACATGTAATGTATGATCTGCCCATGGGTGCATAAACAAAGCATGCACATGTAAAAAGGGAAAATATTTCTGCGGACCACTTAATTTCATCCATAAGTTTGGAAAATATAAATCTTTCTTTTACCTTAAGAAATGTAAAACCATGCCACATGTACAATTAATTTCCCTCCATTTCATTTTACATTTATTTTAGGTGTATGTTAAATCCTACTGAAAACAGTCAAAAAATACAATATTTTGCTTTATTTCAGCAAATAAATTGCTGGAGCAATAATGGTGTCTATTTCCACCTCCGTAACATCGCCCGTCTCTGCCCCTGCCTCAGCTCATGTGCTGCTGAAACCCTCATCCATGCCTTTGTTACCTCTAGACTCGACTATTCCAATGCTTTCCTGGCCGGCCTTCTACCTTGTAGCCTTCGTAAACTTGAGCTCATCCAAAACTCTGCTGCACATATCCTAACTCGCACCAAGTCCAGCTCACCCATTACCCCTGTGCTCGCTGATCTACACTGGCTCCCGGTCCAGCAAAACCTCGATTTTAAAATTCTCATCCTTGTTTTCAAATCCCTCCATGACCTCATATCTCCCTATTCCTGTAACTTCCTCCAGCCCTACAACCCTCCGAGATCTCTGAACTCCTCCAATTCTGGCTTCTTGAGCATCCTTGATCGCTCCACCATTGGCAGCCGTGCCTTCAGCTGCCTAGGCCCTAAGTTCTGGAATTCCCTCCCTAAACCTCTCCGATGCTCCAACTCTCTCTCCTCCTTTAAGACACTCCTTAAAACCTAACTCTTTGACCAAGCTTTTGGTCACCAGTCCTAATATATACTTACGTGGCTCGGTGTCAAATTGTGCTTGATAATCACTCCTGTGAAGTGCCTTGGGATATTTTTCTGCATTAAAGGCGCGATACAAATGCAAGTTGTTATTTTTGTTGCTCCTGAATGCATTTGTAGACAATCCTTTCTCTGCTATTTTAATGGAGGCATTAGCCCATTAAAAATAAAGAAAGAATTGCATTTATATCGTGCCTTTCACGACCTAAGGACATCCCAAAGCACTTCAGGCCGGAAAGAACCCCCCTGCTCTTCTTCAAATAGTGCCATGGGTTCTTTTATGTTCACCTGAGAAAGTAGACCAGGTTTAACGTCTCATTCAAAGGGCGGCACTCCCTCAGTACTGCACTGAAGTGCCAGCCTAGATGTTGTACTCAAGTCTCTTTAAATCACAACCTTCTGACTCAGAGGCGAGAGCACTACCAACTGAGCCAAGGCTGATACCACAATAAGCAGGTTAAAATAGGAGACAAAGAGATAGCATATGAACATGTTAAACATTTGTCCACTAATAATACCGACAGTCATTTCTAAGCGGAAAACTGCAAGGGCTTTGGAGCTAGTGAATTTAGATTAAACAAGCTTGGTAGTCCCTCAGGGAAAAATGAAGAAATTAATGATAATTATTACTGTTTAGAGCAGCTTCTTTCTAGCTTACAGCTTATATCAACTATCTAGTAATATCTAGTTTTAAGAATATTAACTGGTGCGATCTTTGTATGGTTTGCTGCAGGCAACTTATTTAAATTGGGAAGCTCTGGTGGCAGTGCCCTGTGAAAGTTTAACAGATTAATATTTGTAAATCTGAGAATTTAAATCTAATTAAGTGTGCAAAAACAGAGACTTATGTGAGAGATATCCTTACTACCACACTGTTCACAGGTCAAAGTTACATGGAAAAGTGGTGCAATTTAGGGTTTAAAAAAAAAACAATCCCCGATCTATGTTTAGGTATCTGATCTCAGCTGGGTTCAGTGGGTAGGAAAGGAATTCTGCTGGGGATTTGTGCTGGGATGTACACGTACGGGTTCTGGGTGAGGAAAGCATCGGACTCAGCCGTGTTGTCCCTGACAGTCAAATAGGTTAATGGCACTCATCGCAAAGGCTCAAGCATGAATAGTGGTCCCTTGGATGAGATACCAAATGGTGCTGGCAGCTATGGAACCACATGAGGCACTGTCTTCAGAAAAGGGGAGAAAAGGGGAGAAAATTGTGTGGGGCGGGGCGGGAAGCTTTGCTTTTAATGGGGTATATTTTGAAATGGAATGAGACAAAAGACTGCTCTGTAGATGTCGCAGATGTGCAGAGTAAGTCCTGCCGGTTATCAACCATTATATTGGTGGCGGGGGGGGGGGGGGCAGGGGGAAGGAGGGTGGAAAGGAGGGGTGGAATAACTGAGCTTATTGTCACTCAAGAATAGAATTGCCAATACACTAGCCAATAGGCAAGGCCAGTCTGAAGCAGGCGTGTACAGGGCTGCAGTGCTAAAGAGAGCCCCATGTGGCGCAAAATGAATGCCATTTTCCGCACAAAGGGGCTGCATGAACAGAATGGTTTCAATACTTCTTTCACGGATCCCCTGATAGCTCGAGCTGGCACTGCTTCACAGCTTGACAGGGGTTGAATCCGGCACAATATGACAGACTAGTAAAGGGTCTTCAAACATGCTGAACTCAATTCGTTTGGGCATACAACCGACAAGAGGTATTCTGATTATTGTTTAAACTGGAATAATTGAAGTGTTAGTACTCACACATTATTCCTAACCGCCTCTTAAAGATACGCATATGGGCCACTTATGACAGCTCTGATCAGATCAAATCCTACTTTAGTTTAAACAGAAACAATCCAACTACAAATTCATTTCTGCTCATTGTATTGTAAAATATTGCTGTGTGATTGTAAAACATTTTTGCCTTGGTGGATGAGTACACTATTTGTGCTGGGGTTAAAACATTTTCAGGCCTAGCATCTAGCAAACCAACACAAATGTACGCGTGATTACTATTTGCTCGGCAACTACTTTCCACCATTCCTATTCAAGCATGGCTACTGGAGCAGGTCAAAGACTGAGCTCTGTGAGGGTGTAATATTCACATATGTTGGGGTGGAAATTCGCCTGGGAACATCTCCCGGCCCTGAATCGATGCTGTGCAGGAAGTGCGTGTACCAACTGGGCCCGAAATTGGCCCTCGGGCCTCATTTCAATAAGTTTGGTGAGCTGCCGCACCAGTCATGCCTCCACTAGCAAAAAATTTCGAGCCGCAGCGCCCCTTAGGTGAGTGCCGGGAGGAGGGGGAAGGACGGTGGAAGTAGGGGGCAGATCGCAGCTGGCAGTGGCTGGCAAGAGTGTTATGGAGCTGGGAGGGGCATTCTCCCTCCGCCTGACTCTACATGTATTTTGAAGAAAATTTAAACTTACCTTTTTTTGGTAGTGGCCACTTGCCAGGCCACATCCACGCCAGGAACACCTGAACGGAGCAGCCTTGTTTTTGGCGTCTGCCCCGGATGCCTGCAAATCATCAGAGGCCAACATGGAGTTGGGCGTTTTTCAAGCATCCTTGGGGCGCAGGGCGTAGCCGTGCAAAATTAAACATTTTTGCCCCTGTTTTCCATCCCGAAAACTGGCACTACGATGACCAATTTCTACCCCATAGTGTGAGAAAGGAGACAAAAGTAGCTTTTGCTTCTCAGCTCGAATAGGACACATTTTGACTGAGACCAGCTCAAGATGAACAGTTAGAAAGACAGTTACTTAGGCAAGTAAAAGAGACTCCACTAAATTGTAACGCAATAATCACAAGCATTTAAACTACCCTGATAGCTCAGCAAGTTTATCCATTGATTAACTGAGGCCGTGCAAGATATAGAAGGAACTGTGCTGACTTAACTGATTCCATCTCATTGCTCTTAGGCTAGGTAGGGAAAAGATGGCCACAGCAGTTGCTATAATAGATTTAGTAGTCAGCAGTGCCCTTATGTGATTAGTAACCTTGGAAGCAGGTGAGCACTTAGATTCCAGTAATCACTGTATAATGATTTTGAAACTTAATTAAGCCAGTGGTTGAAAGTAATGCAGATGGCTAAGATTTCTAAAGAACAAATTTGGAGTAGGGAGGGGAGACCTGCCTTGGATTCCTGCTCTTGGTTAGAAGCAATGACCCCCTGCTATCTTCATCCAGTATCCACAGTAAAGGGAGATACTGGGGAGACATGATCAGATTTGGGTTGTGATGGCCCCCATGGCCAAACAATCTGGCAATAGTAAAGACTTAGACGTGAAAAATGATAACATAGGTGAAGTGACAGAGGGGCGCAGGTATCTGTGAAACTGTATCCCAACCCGAGATCACTTTTCAAGAGTCTGTGCCAGCGACGTAGAGCCCTGGTCACTGGCAGCGCATTGCGCAAATTCAGGCAGCGAAGACACTAGAATTGCCCCCATAAAGCCATGGGGGAGAAATTGGTCTAACGTCAGAAATCGGCGCTAAGTGGGCGGCGCGCCTGGAACCCACTGCCGAAGATGTCGGCCTGAGGCACGCTGCTAATTGGGCCTCGGGGTCATCTACATAAAACCGGTGAACAGTGGACAGCAATCGGACGTCTCGATGCAGCTCGCCGGTCGGGGCTTCGTAAAGTTTGTCCGGCTCTGACGTGGATTTGGCCATGGGGGCCATCACAACCCAAATCTGATCATGTCTCCCCAGTATCTCCCTTTACTGTGGATACTGGATGAAGATAGCAGGGGGTCATTGCTTCTAACCAAGAGCAGGAATCCAAGGCAGGTCTCCCCTCCCTACTCCAAATTTGTTCTTTAGAAATCTTAGCCATCTGCATTACTTTCAACCACTAGCTTAATTAAGTCCTTTGTGGGGAGGTGAACAGAGGGTGGGGGGTGGCGAGACCTTTCTGTTAACGGCCTGCAGCGGTCCCTTTAAGGACTGCTGGTTGGGCCGATGTAGACCCGGACAAAAACATGCTCTGCCTTGTTTATGCCAAATTCGACATCAGGGTTCCAAAACAGGCATTAGGCCCTTGATTAGCATGTTTAAGGATGTAACGCCTGTTTTAGGGGGGGTGTCCTGGGCACCAGGAAGTCACTGGCCGCTGCTCTTCTGCAAGAGACGCGCACAGAAAATGGTCCCCCAAACTCTAATTTTACGCATGAGAAACAGATGTGAAGGGGACCATTTTCTTCCCCATAGAGATTATTGCAAAAGAAGGAGCCCACTTGGCCATTTATCCTGTGCTGATGTTAGGTCCTTAACTGGAGCAATCTACTCTGATCTCATTACCCCTATCCTTTTATATTATTCTTTTTCAAATAGTTATCCAATTCCTTTTCATATGATATTTCTGCCTTCGCAGTCACTTTCGTGTACTTCATGTTCTAATAACACTGTCTGAAAGAAAAATATTCCAATTTCCCTCTTTACAGATAATCCTGAGTCTAACTGTCCTCGTTACACCAACCACTGGAATAATCTTTCACACTTACCCTCTCAAAACCTTCTGTAATTTTTAAAACCTGCATTAGATTCCCCATTTGCTTTTCGGTCCTTTATCTTTTTCAATGAAAGAAGCCCTTACCTCTCAACCTTTGTATCATTCCAATGAATCTTTGCTGAAACCTTTCCATGGCTCGAATGTTTTTCTTCCTATAATGGAGTGCCCAGGACTGTAAGAATACTCCAACGGTGCCTTAACCAATGTCTTGTACAAATTCAACATTGCACCCTTGCTGTGTATAAAACCCAGAATCATATTTGCCTTTTTATGTCCCTACTGCCTACAGTAAAGATCCTCAGGTAAAAATTGGTATGCATTGCGCCCTTTTTTCAAAAGTAAAATGGGCACAAAGTGCACCAATTTAGCAGTGGGACGGCCTGCACCCAATCTGTGTGGGCGTTGGTCCCACCGCCTAATTCGTGGGGCCCTTTCTTTAGGCATTCCAGGCGGATGGATAACTAGGTCTACGTGCGGCCTAACCAGCAGTCCTTAAAGGGACCACTGTAGGGTGACACCAAAAAGATAGGTTTCTTTAAAAATGCTTACCTGAATGTGGAGCCGGAGGATCAGGAGTGTTCCTCCTGGCTCCATAGCAGTCCCGAGGACTCTATTGCTGGACCCAGTTCAGCCCCCTGCAGATCGCCCCCCTTCTCCAATTGCCTCCCCCTCTTCAGATTGCCTCCCCCACTCCCTCCCAATTGCATCCCTCCTACCCTCCCAGAACTTATCCGAGGGCCACTACCAGCATCACAGCGGCCCAAAATTGATGCCCAGCGAGCTGCCTGGAGACGCGCAACAGGCGTCTGCAGCTCATCGGTCTAATTTAAATGAGGCCGAAGGCCCGATTGAAATAGGGCCTCAGGTCTACCTGTTCCAGCGCAGAGGTTGTTCCCTATGCCCAGATCACACTGGCAAGCCAGTACTATTCAATTTCTAACCCCCTCCTCACCACCCGTGTCTACATCCCGGGATCTCTCTGTTCCTCTACTCTTGTTAAGAGTCTTACCATTAAAGGTATACTTCCGTTCACTTTTCTGCTCCCCAAAATGATGGGGGCTAAATTGAGGCACGTAGTGCCCGTTGTGTAGGCGCTACATGGGCTCCTATGGACCCAAAATGGCATCCACGATGCACGCGCACACTTCTGGCATGACATACGCAGGACGCCATGTTGGTAAAGGCTTTTATGCACGCGCACTTAACAAACGCCGGCGGTATGTGAAGTAGGGAGAATATGTGGTAGATCAGTGTGCAACGTTGATTTAAAGGGACAGATATGATTTTGGAACTCCACGCTCCAACCAATGCACTGTCTTAATCTCGCACAGCTGAACAGGTCTTAAACAGCGTGGAAGCCCCCCCACCAACGCTATTTAAAGGGATCATGCAGGAGTTACAGGTTAGTTGCTGGATTATTGCTTCTGGCTGCTGATGCATTTGCACCTGTTTTTGGAAGTCTCCTATACTTGAACATTAAGACAAGGGGACATAATTTAAAAATTAGAGCCAGGACTTGCCGGAGTGAAGTTAGGAAACGCTTCTACACGCAAAAGTTGGTAGAAGTTTGGAACTCTCTTCCGCAAACAGCAGTTGATGCTAGCTCAATTGTTAATTTTAAATCTGAGATTGATAGATTTATTGATAATAACCAATGGTATTAAGGGATATGGGGCTAAGGCAGTATATGGAGTAAGGTCACAGATCAAACATGATCTCATTGAATGGCGGAACAGGCTCGAGGGGCTAAATGGCCTACTCCTGTTCCTATGTTCCTATAATAAAGTTTCAATACTCTACAGGGAGTGGGCTGGCGAGCTGAAAGGAAACAGCAAGGGCACTGGCAAAGTGGCAGAAGTGGGACAAGAATGCTGTCATCCTGAGAGAGGACAGCAGGTTCATGTTCCTGGAGTCACTGCCCACTTGCTGCCTCCTGTTATGCGCCACCTTCTCCTGCAAGAAAGCAGGAAGTGTGTCGGTGAGTGTCCTGAAAGATGTTTAGGTGATGTGGCTGTCATGGTTGAATAGCTGCCAGTGTGTGACCTGTGAGTTGTGCGTGTGCGGCTTGCAACAGTGGTAATGTGTGAGGGTGAGAGGAAGCATCTGATTGGAAGAGTTGAGTGCTGATTGAAAGAGTTTGTGGGTAGGTGGGTGATGGGGGGTATAGTGCTGAGCAACCTTTATTCAATGTTTTGAAGGAACTCAACAGTTTGTAAACATAAGACGGAACCTGCATCTATGTTTTACGTGTGCGATGTCTGATCTCTGTTCAGACTCCGTGCGGACACTTATCTTATATTTTGAAAATATCAGAGTCCCGCAAACGTTGAGCAGCCCAGTTGTTGCTCATTAAAATTTCCAGAGTTCCCATCATCACCATGCTTCACTATATTGCAGGTAGATTCATTTCAAAATTGACTTCCACCACTTCTTGAAGCCAAAGTGCACCTTCCCTTTAAGAGGTGCAAGCTACCTTTAAGTGATGCTGACCATTCCTGAGATCTGGGCCCCCTGCTGGTGAGCAGCCACTCAAAAGTGCAGGTAGGGCTGGCTGCACGCAGCAATCAGGTAAATAACCAGGCAGCACGAATGTGACGTACTGCCTGCATCTGAATGACCGGGCATGGGTTAATCGCGCACCGTGACCCCTGCGCGCGTTTTCGGTGGTTAACCAATTTAAACCCCCTACTACTTCAAACTTCCCTGCATTGAACTTGTAATATATAATTGATTTGAACAACTAAACACAAGGGACCCAAACTTCCTCAGTCCTGCACCACTGGAACAAGTGAAGTGGAGCGGATGCTGCTGACCTGCACTGCTGACCCTGCCAGAGTATCTAGGGTCAGAGTGAGGTCAACTATTCTGCATATATTCCACAGGCGCCTGCCCCAGTTTGGCAGATTTTGGCATCTTAGGTGTCTGCTATGGGGAGCGGGGGCTGGAAATGTGGAAAAGGGTGGTCACTTTGGGGGGCTTCTGGCATGCAAGAAGTGCAGTTAGAGATGGGCCAATCCAGGCAGGTAATTTAAGTATTTCTGGAGTCTTCCAGGCCTGGCGATCCCAGTGGGCCCCACGTCCACCCCTTTGCTGGCTTCATCACAGTGTTTAGGTAGCTGGCTGGTAAGGTGGCCAAGGCCAAGGAAATTCCTAATTTGGGTATTCACTCCCCTTGGCCCCACCCCTTTCACTATCATGATCCATGTTTTGGGGCCGGAGGTCCCACCTGCCCCAGGCCCTGTTGAAAATTAGCTGCCTGGACTGGGAACCATCCTATCTGGATCCTGCCCTATTCTCTACAGGCAAAACTGCACTCCTGGCTGACTTACACATGGAATGTGCCTCTTGCCCTGGGGAAATTCGGATTGAGACTATTTGACTGAGTTTCAAAATGATATCCGTTAATTGTCAGGGTTTTTAAAAATATGAAGTTGCCATAGTGATTTGCTGGCAGGTGTAAATTCTTTAACATGGTTCCTGCACCTTTCCAAAGTAAAAGCAGTTGCATTTTCATCACAATATTATCCAGTGTCTTCACCTGGTTTTGCACCTCTTATATTAATTAGATGCTCCACATACCTGAATGGACTTTATCAAATTGTTACATGCAGAAGCATTAACTCAGATGCTGGAGGCATCGAGATTGGGGCAACCCAGGGATTGGTTCTTGGTCTCCTGTTTGTATATTAATGAACAGCCTTATTCTTGTTCAAAGTTTCTAGTGTATGCTGAGAACACTGCCAATAACTAGCTGCATCTAGTGCTCTGCCTAATGTTACCAGCTGGTTGTTTTAATAAAAGAAAAACAAATCATCAAATGTTGTATGTATAAAACAACTACTATTACTAGGCAGCTAAATGGCACAATTCATTGGTACTCCAACACACTTTACCACAGACTGGGGCAATGTAGCATTGCTATGGCAGTTCCCAAAACTGTATCCTCAGGGAGTGGGTGAGCAGAGGCTCGGCATCTCACAGCAAGAGAGGGATAATTGGTAGGCACCTCACCCAGTCTGCACTCACATGCTACCTCGTGGCCAACTGAAGAATTGCATCAAAGGTTTCTGGGAGCAAGCCATTTGCTTATTGTTTTAGTGAAGCAAAGAAGCATGATATGTCTACAGTGAGATTTACAATGAAGGGACAGGGAAAATAGGACCTGTTTAAACTACTCGTGCTTTGGTTCTTAACATAAATGGAACAATAAGAAGCAAATCAGTAAAATAAGCTTAACTCTTTATTCTTTCACATTACAACTTGTGTATCTGACAAATTTACAGTTTTTGTGATATGTGTAGTTCAATAATTATTATTTTTTGATTATGAAAATTAAACCTTCCCAACCATTGTTATTTTTATCTTTATAATGGAGCTGACAGCATCCCATTCAAAAAGGCAACTTTTAGTTCTCAGTGTATTTACAAATTGGGGGTGAAATTCAACTTCAGCAGAGGCACAAAATGGGTGGTTAATGGGTGTGGAGGGTGGTATCCCCATGGAGATAATGATGCATCACCTTCATAATTCTATAAGTGTCCTACAGTACGAGCTACCCAATGTTTGAGTACTCTTTGTGGTGTGCTCAGGCTACACAACAGTACAATTATGAAGGACATCTATCTAGCCAACACAAAGAAACACATCCTTGCTATGACATGGAGATGAAGGAACTGCAATAGCTTATTCTTGGGAAAATATTCTTGCATTCGCAAACAGGAACAACTTCATTGAACAGTATTTCAATTAAAGGAACATTTCTTTGCAATGCTACTAATATCAATTATTCTGCCTATTCTTAGGTGAACAGCCATCCACCCATTGCTGCAAGCATACTTAAATTTTAGTTCCACTTTATTTACATAAGAGTGACCCATTAGATCACTATCTTTGTCCACCATCCAACATTCCCGTCTGTGGTCAGAATACTGATCTTTGATGTAACTGCAAAGAAAAGCAGGTGCAAAATAATTTATTGAAAATAAAATCGACAGGGCAGGTTTTTCTCTCCTATGCTCCTGGAGAATACTCGGTCCCAGGCTTAAAGAAGAGGAGAAAGGAACAGGGATCCATGATGCTGGGTCTTCACCCCTGATACATTGCCCAGGGATTTCCTGGGGATCCACGAAAGATAATGGGGTAGTTGTGCCTGGAGCATGAACAAGGAAGGGTTATGTAACTGAGACATGGGAAACCTAACATGGACTTCTGCCTCACTTTGTTCCAGGCAGGTACCCAAACGGAGGGTTGCCCAGGAGAAGTTGACGGTAGTCCACAGGCCTGGCCCCCATCACATTGGAGGATCTGAGACAGCCAGGTAACAAAACTGGGGTGGTGTAATAAAGTAAGTGGCACCATTTCTTTTTTAATAGATCCCCAATGGATCTTCAGGGCTAGAGGTATTCTGGCTGCTGTTTTGGCCAAGGGGCTGGTCTGCACTCGAGGAATGTTGGATCAATGCTAATGACCTGAACCCAGAAATCCAAGCGAATTCAAGTCATGTGAGGCACAATGTACATCAGGTGTGGTCCGCCTGACCTGAGTCCAATTGCGGGGAGGGTGGAATATCAGGTCCATATGGGTGCTAAATTGGGCCATGGAGTGACCATTGTTTCGGAGCTACATGGCCTCTCCAATATTCAAGATGGCGTCGAACCTGCGCATGCATGTTGCCAGTGTGACATGCGCCGGACACCATCTTGGTATAGGAGTTAGCGCATGCGAAAATACCGAATGCTGGAAGCATGTAAAGTAAGGAGAAAATGGATACAATCAGTGTGCAACGCTGATTTAAAGTGATAAGACACCACTTTGGGACTCAACGTTCAACTCAATGCACAGTCTTAACCCCTACCATCTGAACGTGTCTTAAAGTGCCTGGAGGACCCCCACCAAGGCTATTTAAAAGGACCATGCAGGATTTACAGGTTAGTGGCTGGATTATAGCTTCTGGCTGCCAAGACATTTGTAACTGTTTTTGGAGGTCCCCTATACTTGAATACTAGGACGAGGGGACACAGCCTAATATTTAGAGCCAGGACGTGCAGGAGTAAAGTTAGGAAATGCTTCTACACACAAAGGGTGGGAGAAGTTTGGAACGCTCTTTTGCAAACGGCAGTTGATGCTAGCTTAATTATGAATTCTAAATATGAGATTGATAGGTTTCTGTGAACCAAGTGCATTAAGGGATATGGGGCTAAGGTGGGTATATGGAGTTAGGTCACAGGTCCACCATGATCTCATTGAATGGCGAAACAGGCTTATGTGGCTAAATGCCACTGCTACTTTCTGCCTCCTGATATGCGCCACCTTCTCCTGCAAGAAAGCGGGACATGTGTCTGTGAGTTGTGGGTGGGCGGCTTGCAACAGTGGTAATGTGTAAGGGTGAGAGGAAGCATCTGATTGGAAGATTTGAGTACTGATGGAAAGAGTTTGTTGGTAGGCAGGTGATGGGGGGTGTAGTGTGTGGAGCAGTGGATGCGGCTAGTGGTGCAGTTGGTAGGAGACGCCACTTGACAGTTGACCTCACTCACCTTGACCAATCATGTCAAAGCATTGAATTTCTTCCTGCACTGCATCCATGTTCATGATGCTGTGCGCCTGGCACTGACTTCATCCCTCGCTGCTTCCCACTACCTTTTGGGTGTATGTCTGGAGGGCCTCTTGCCCGCCCCCCCCCCCTCCTGTGGGTATAGGATGTCCCTCCTTCTGTCCACCTCTTGCACCAAGGCCTCTAGTGTATCAGCAGAGAAGCTTGGTGCACACACTCTCACAGGCCTGGTACAAACTCAGATCGGAAGTTTGGTTAGACCTGGCATGCAGATTGGAGGATGTGAGATTTAGTAGTGTGCAACCTTTATTCAATGTTTTAACATCACTCATCAGTTTGTAAACATAGGGACGAGAGCTGCATCTGTATTTTGCATGTGCGATGTCTGATCTCTGTTCAGACTCCATGCAGACAGCAGACTGTTATTTTCAGCAAATAACAGGTACCAGCTACCTTTAAAAGATTTTTAAGAAACAGCCTGCCTTTAAGAGATTGGGGCTCCCCCAGCTGGTGGAAAGTGCAAATTGCATTGAATCCTCATTCAACGCTGGTTCGGAACGCTGCTTAAAGGTAAGTCCTCAGGCCTGTCTACACAGGGTAATAGCGGATCGTGCTACCTCTGCCCAATAATAGGCCCTATCCAATTTCTTTCTTTTTCCCCCCATGTTTCTATTTGTTGTATTTGCGTGCATTCCCTCAACTTCATTTCACCAAGTGGACACATGCGCCTGACTGTGACCCTTGTGATTTCCCTATACTGTTAATACCACTGAAGGAAAGAGTCATATTTAAGTGGGAATATATCGTTTGGGATGCAGAGATGATGGAGGGATCAGCGGCACCTCGAATGCCTGGAAGTGGCTTGAGCTCTTTCAGTAGATGTCTCAACACTTTCAGTAGATGTAATAAGATGTTGTCTGCATCATCGTAGACGCATCATTTACTTGACAACCAGTGTCCTACCACAGTACAAACTTTGGGCTGTTTTGTTTGGCAGATGCTAAATGCTGTCGTTGATCTGTCTGAGACCACGTTGAATGATGCCAAATCTTTCCTGAGCAACGACCACAATGATTTCAATGGAAAAGAAAATCGGGCAGTTTTTATAACGGGTGGCTGATCTGCAATGTCAGTTTAACGGCCAGGTGGCCAGTTGAAAATCTATCCCGTGATATCCTGTACTATCTATAACTCCGGTTGGTCTGCATTAACCCATGGAAAGAAGATGTACACTGGCAATGTAAAGTAAAATACCCAGAATGACACATCTCCAGAAAAGAGAAGGCTGAGGGGTGACCTGATAGAGGTCTTTAAGATAATGAAAGGGTTTGATAGGGTAGATGTAGAGAAGATGTTTCCACTTGCAGGGGAGTCCAAAACTAGAGGTCATCAATATAAAATAGTCACTAATATATTAAATAGAAAATTCAGGAGAAACTTCTTTACCCAAAGAGTGGTAAGAACGTGGAACGTGCTATCATAAGGAGTAGTTGAGGCAAATAGCACAGATGCATTTAAGGGGAAGCTAGATAAGCACATGAGGGAGAAAAGAATAGAAGGGTATGCTGATAGGGTTAGATGAATTCGGGTGGGAGGAGTCTCGTGTGGAGCATAAATGTCAGCATAGACCTGTATCTGTGCTGTAGACTCCATGTAACTCAATGTAATTCACTGAAGGGAGCTAATGTACAACATGTGGCATTTTTTACGCATCAGTAGCATTTAATATCTGTGTTAGTATTATCTGACATTTCCCACCACATGCATGTATGTAGAAACAACATATATTAGATTAAAATGTATTAAATGTATTAAATTCAGTGGTGCCTCCCACATCAACCTCGGCATCGTCCCACAGGCTTTCAATACTAGAGGCTTGCAATCTTCAACTCTGCCATTTCAAGCTGTTCACTTATCCAGCTCTAGTCACTCTTTTGGGCTTACCTTTTCCTTGCTGGTTCCTCCAGTTCATTAAATCTTCTGCCACATCCTCTTGTTTCAATATCTGAACAACTCTATTCCAGGCCTCATTCTTGATCTTTGGGATTGACTCCAGTGCCATATACAATGGCATCATTCACCACGCCCTCCTCCACCAACATATTTACCTCTTGTTCAACAACAGCTTGCATTTATATAGTGCCTTTAATGTAGTAAAACATCCCAAGGCGTTTCAAACAAAATTTGACACCGAGCCACAGAAGGAGATATTAGGGCAGGTGACCAAAAGCTTGGTCAAAGAGGTAGGTTTTAAAGAGCATCTTAAAAGAGGAGAGAGAGGAAGGGAGGCAGAGAGATTTAGGGAGGGGATTCCAGAGCTTAGGGCCTAGGCAGGTGAAGGCACGGCCGTCAATGATGGAGCAATGAAAATTGGGTATACCAAAAGAGGCCAAAATTGGAGGAGCGCAGAGATCTTTGAGGATTGTAGGAGGAGGTTACAGAGATAGGGAGAGGCAAAACCATGGAGGAATTTGAAAACAAGGATGAGAATTTTAAAATCGAGGCGTTGCAGGAACAGGAAACCAATGTCGGTCAGCAAGCACAGGGGTGATAGGTGAACGGGACTTGATACGAATTAGCATACTGGCAGCAGAGTTCAGTAAGCTCTTGTTTCCTTGATATTTTATATTTAACTGTCCCACTCTCCAAGCGTACAGTTATTTAAAGAATCCTGGGCCTCCTTTCCTATTTCTTTTTTAGGTGCTTAACATTGGTTAACTCACTACTACTAGGAAATTAAAATCTAATGGAGGTGAAAAAGTGGTTCAATCACCTTGGTAAAAACGATATAGAATCATCACCTAAGCTCAACTAAAGTTGTTTCTGTTCCATCCAGTTGAACACTCTCTCAAGGTCCAGTTTTGTAATTTCATAGAACATTCATGCCTTATGTTGTTTGCCAGGATTTGGACAGTGAATTCTAAGAAGGGGCCCATTAAAGTATGCTTCTGGGTTGAAGATTTACTTTAACAATGAATATTATAAGAAGGATTATTGAAAGAGCTCTGCATGCACCACAAATAATTCGTACCCATAGTTAGTTTAGGGCAAAGCTATCTCTGATACACCTGCTGTTGCAAATTAAGTTATGTGAACAATTAAATGTGCTTTAATCAGAGTTTTAATAATTAGTCATTTTCCTGCCTCTTTTTTCCTCATGGTAAATGTGGATAACTTTATTTTCCCATCATCCTCTCATCATCATCTCAGCAGCCTGTTAGCTCCATCTGTAGTGCTTTGATGCCAGCTTGTTACACCTTTCAGGTATCCTTACTGATTAAGTGTTTCTTCCCTCATGAATCCGTCTCATGACGTGTCAAAGACAGTGAGGTGCACTTGTACTTAATCTCCTTTTTACATGGCAGCTGCTAATTTGTTTTTTTTTTGGTACTGAATCGGCAGCTGTTCCAATTTAAAAAGGCATTGTGTAAACGGTGCAAAACTGTTCCCTCTGCTGTTCCTGTGTTGCAAAAGTCTGCCCACTTCCACAGTCAGATTAAAACTGGCTGAGAAGCAAGTGATTTTAATCGGCTTGTGTACGCAGGTGGATTCAAATCCCTGCTTGTCTCTCCACCCTACCTAATGACACATTGCATGTATCAGACTGTAATTTGATACCGCGCAACACATGCACTGCTTCAGGAAGGGTGTGCCCTACAAATGCTGGAAAAAAGACTGATCGGGACTGCATCTCCCAAGTAAACAGAAGTTACACAGTCACTCAGATGAGCCACTGATATAGTGAGTGGCCTGTTCTATCCTTTGCAAAGCATATCTAATTCACTGCACTGCACCTACCAGAGCGAAAGGCTGAAGATAGGTCTTCAAAACGCACATCCAGTTGGTACAAGCTCAGCTGAGGAAATACCTTTTGCCTTGGATGAGGACCCCAGGATCGTGCACCCACACATATGAAGGTTGTGTGAATTTAGCTTTGCAGACATCACCGACCTCAGTAATAATATGATTGAAGCAAATTCCTGTGTATTGCATTTGTATGGTTTACAAGAACATGCAAAGCGCAAACTGAATTAAACTGTGAAATAGGATATGGGTCCGGAATAAGGAAAATATTGACTATTTTCTAGAAATCAAGTAATTCTTAGAACTGAGAGATGTCCCCCGTAGGCAATACTAGCCTTGCTCCAGTTCGGGTTTTGGACATCAGCATGACTTTGTTGAGAGACATTAAGAAAATAAGAATAATTGATTTTGACAGTCGTGTTTGAAAGCCCCTGGTTAGGCCAACAAAAAGCAATAAAGGAGAGCTCACTATCGACCATTTTGGCTACGGCGCAGCTTTAAAGGATGATGGCAGTAAAGATTATCTTTTCACTGCGGTTGAGCAATCATGTTTTAAAAATCTTGATGCTTATTTTTTTTTGGAGGCAATCAAGCCCTTCCAATTCAGCCTCATATCTTGAACAGGTGCAGCCTGCCCATATTAAAAATGGTTATTAGGCAAAACTTGCTCTGTATGAGCCAGGCTGAACATCTGTGCCTATTACTCGAAGCACAAAAGGGAAGGCCTCCCATGGAAACCTGAGCAGTGAATGTGTGAAAGAGGCATCACAGCACAATAATGCAGCCTGATTTAAAGCCTTTGCCACAGCCTGTAATTAGCATTTGAAAAAAAATCAATCTGTTTGAGGAAAAGGATTTTTAAATTAAGAGAGAAGTACATTAACTTGATTCTTCTGCATCAAATAGCGAGTATATTTAGATGCAATTTAAGGGGTCCGGTTACTAGTCCAATTTAGCACTTTCCGATTGCTATCTGCACTTCTGTACGAATTACATGTATATATGCAACGTTTGGTACTTTTATGGTAGAGAAGATTACTTTGTAAATTTGAAACAGCATAAGTAATTTTTTTCAGGAGCTCTGCTGTGGAATATTAATTGAGAATACATACAGACAGATGGTATTCAAGCTTAGTATTGAAAATCAGAAAATGAGCTGAATATATAAATACTTAGATTAAATAATTAGAATATGTACCTTTATCTTCAAGTCAGTATGAGACAGCAGAAAATTCAATGTCCTATGATATTAACTAAAATTGATGCCCGTGTAAGAATTTTTTCTACAACTAAATCTGATGCACAAGTAGAAACAGAAAATGATGGAGACAAGAAAGCAGATTTGTCAGCATCTGTAAAGAAGAAGATAAGTTAACGTTTCAGGGTGTAGCCTCTGCATTGGAACTCAAAC
Source organism: Heptranchias perlo (assembly GCF_035084215.1). Classification (NCBI taxonomy): domain Eukaryota; kingdom Metazoa; phylum Chordata; class Chondrichthyes; order Hexanchiformes; family Hexanchidae; genus Heptranchias; species Heptranchias perlo. The sequence goes on along the minus strand of NC_090329.1, from coordinate 35,145,809 downwards.
TATCTGTCTGTTGCTGCTGTTTTTAATTTCAGACTTCAAACATTTGAACTCAACTTCAGGCAACATTTATTCCTGACATTTTTTTGTTGCTCTGCCCTCCAAGGTTTTCAGAACATAAAAGTAAATCTATGATGAAAGAAAAGACAATGGGTGTCTTGCTTGAAATGTATCTGAGAGATATTGGTGACGACATCACTCCATGTATGCACCCAAATATATAAGAACCCAGTTCCTATTCAGTGGGGAGCAGAGTTCATTCAAAAATAATGTAATGTTCTTGTACTAAATACTTTGTTCCCACATAGGGTACACTTCCAAATTCTTTAATAGACTTAAGTGTAGGTACTGTTGTAATGTAGGAAATGTGGCAGTCAATTTGCGCAAAGCAAGGTCCCACAAACAGCGATGTGATAATGACCAGGTAATCGTTTTTTTAGTGATGTTGGTTGAGGGATGAATTTTGGCTAGCACACTGGGGATAACTCCCCTGCTCTTCTTCGAAATAGTGCCATGGGATCTTTTACATCCACCTAAGAGGGCAGACGAGGCGTCAGTTTAATGTCTCATCCGAAAGATGACACTTCTGACAATATAGCAATCCCTCAGTACTGCACTGAAGTGTATGCCTAGATTATGTGCTTAAATCACTGAATGACTATAGGTTGTTTTTCCTTGCTGCTTGTAAGAGATAAACTGATTTAAAATGTATTATTTTCATTTTAAATATCATGAATAATTAACATTCAGTAAAAATGTATAATCTAAAACAACATTTGAGGGAGGACATTATCGTGTACCACATTATCTAGATTAATAACACATCAACATGGCAATTTATGTGAAAGGAATTATGTAAATCAAGTTGAGTGAGTTACAATGTAGAGTTACAATCTTGAGAGTTTCATGTGTTGAAAGCTTTAACGGTTGCCAACACCACCAAAAACAAATTAATTGGTCATTCATCTCATTGATAATTGTGGGACCTTGCTAAGTGCAAATTGGCTGCTGTCTTTTCCTACATAACAACAGTTACTACACTTAAAGTAAATTCATTAGCTGTGACGTGCTTTGGGGATGTGAAAGGGGCTATATAAATACAAGTGCTTTTCTAGATCTTTGCACCAAAATAAGAAACATGTTATGCTATATAACAAGATCAGAGTTATTCAGATTATTTAATAGCTACTTTCAATTACAAGGGTATAGGAGCGTAGTGGCTATGGAACTGGATTAGCAACCAGTAATCCTGCATTCAAATTCTACCATGGCAAATTGGGAAATAAATTTGGTAATTTCTGAGTTGGCACCAGGTAAAATAACCGTGAAAGCTGCTGGGTTGTTGCAAAAACGCAACTAGTTCAGTAATGTCCTATAGGGAAGGAACTTGCCAGCCCTATCTGGTTGAGCATCATGTGACTCCATCCTACATTACATAGTTAACTGTTAATACCCACAATAACAACTTGCATTTATATAGTGCTTTTAATGTAGAAAAGGGGTGAAGGGAAGTGGTGGAGAGGTCGAGCTGGGTGTTGTTAGCATACATGTGGAAGCTGACCCCATGTACGTGCATGATGTCGTCAAATGGCAGCATATTGATGAGGAAAAGCAGGGGGCCAAGGAACTAATGGTGCAGAGGTGAGAAAAGTTGCCATTGCTGGAGATGCCCTGGCTCGGATTGTATATGTAAGAGTGGAACCAAGTAGAGGCAGTTCCACTGCACTGTACAGTGGAGGGGAAGCATTGGAGGAGGATGATGTGGCTGACCAGATCAAAGGCTATGAAGAGGTTGAGGAGAGTTTTAACAGCTGATGGGCTGAAGGTGTCAATATAAAGTGGGCCGAGGCCATGGGGGGATTTAAAGAGGAGGATGAGGATTTTAAACTTGAGCCATTGGAGGATAGGAAGCTGATATATGTCAGGGAGGATTAGAAGATGGCCGAGCAGGATGCAGTGCAAGACTAGATTATGTGCAGCAGGGTTTTGGCCTTTACGATAACCAGAAGAAATGCACAAGCCGTGTGATATGCCAAAAAAGGCTTTGTTGCCCAAATTAAGAGAGTATCAGTTGAATGTATAAGTGTTGATTATGTGAAGTACATCAAGTGTTTGGCTCCAAAATTCCATGGGCAGTGAACCCGGCATTCATGGGTGCCTCTAATATTGACACCCCCCCCACACCTGCCAGAGTTTGCGGGGTCTGTTTGAAATCCACCTTTCCAACCTAGCCTTCAGTCACCCTTCCTTATCTCCTCCTTACTGGCTCAGGGTTCTTTTTCGTTATGCCTATTCATGAAGGGTTTTTTTTATATTAGAATTGCTATATAAATTCAAATTGATCTGGCTTCAGCTCAATGCTTTCCTTGAGCCTGGTCTCCTGGAGATCAGTGGACACATTGAGGCAAAGTCCAATGGTGGAGACAGTTGTGCAACGGGCATGGATGTTGCTGTCTTTCTGGATGACAACACCTCTGTTCCCTTGTGCGCCCCTTAACCTACAGGTCATCTTGCAACAGGCAACACAAGTCGCTTACTGCCTCCCTGCAGAAGCGTAACCTCCTCAGTCATTGCTCTTCAGTTAAGTCCAGGAATGATCGGCATAGCCTGTACGTTTGGTTGGGAGAGTAAGGGCATCTGCGATCAATCCTCCTCCCACTCCTGTTTCCCTTGTCCTCCTCCTCCTCCTCCTCCTCCTCCAAAGAATGGAAATAACAAAATAACTTGCATTTAAATAGCACATTTCACGACCTCAGGACGTCCCAAAGTGTTTTACAGCCAATTAAGTACTTTTGAAGTGTTGTCACTGTTATAATGCCGGAAACATGGCAGCTAATTTGTGCAAAGCAAGATCCCACAAACAGCAATGAAATAATGACCAGATAGTCTGTTTTGGTGATGTCATATGAGGGATACATATCGGCCAGAACACTAGAGAGAACTCCCCGCTCTTCTTCGAAATAGTGCCATAGGATCTTTCACATCCACCCTAGAGGGCAGACAGGGCCTCAGTTTAACATTTCATCCAAAAGACGGCACCTCCAACAGAGCAGCGCTCCCTCAGTACTGCACTGGAGTGTCAGCCTTTTTCTTCAATTCTCAAATTTTCTTCTCCGATGATTGATGCAACCTGGTTGTTGTGTGCATGCTTTGCACATGACAGTATGCAAATGTGAATCCTAATTACATAGCACTCATTAACCATGGCATTCTAAAAGTCATTAACAGCTATTGTTCTCACATCTGCCACTCATTAATATGGGGGTTTAATTTCCTCTAGTACCGCACTGTTTAACACATTTGTGCAAAATTCCTTTGTGCTTTAGTTTAATGCAGTCATTAACCTGTTTAAAAAAGGGATTTTATGTGAATGTTTTAAGCAGTACGCTGCTAGAGGAAATTAAACCCCAAAGTGTAAGATTTAAAACTGGGGAAACACGGGAGTAATTGCTTCCAATGATGCTTATTCCATGAGCGATCACTTATAACTAAGCAAAAATACAATGTTTAAATGCAGCAGTAATATTGACCACAATCTAGTTGACACTTCTTTTACTCCTACTCGCCCTGCCAGCTTCTGGGTCAAAAGGTCAAAAACAACCATTGCAAATGCAATTACAAATCTAAACCCATATTAAAGGAACAGGGTGCACCTCACAAACAAGTCACTGTAGGAATAAAGCACTCAACATACAGTGTTCTTACGGCTAGATGTGTTCCACATGCATACTTATTTATGTGGGAAATTAATTCCTTCTGAAATATCATATTTTAATAGCTCTTTCCTAGAGCCATGGGTGGTATCCATCTGCTGTGTTAAAGAGTCAAGAGGATTTGCTCCAGTGATGCAGCCAAGGGGATCCCCATGGAGTGCATCTGCTGCTTAACATTGCTGTCACTGTTGATTGGAAGTCCTGCTGTATTCTTAGTCGTTGCCATGCGTTTTGTTCTTATATTTTAGAAAGACCAGGTTTTAGTACAGAAGATAACAAAGTCTCAATTGAGCATTTTAAGTTTTTCACTTACTTTTTCTTTTTCGATGGGTTGAGAATTCCTTTACTGGGATCCTTCCACTGGCAAACAGATCCACTCCATTTTAATTGGTCGATACATCTTAGGTCTCAAAAGAACCTGAAAAATGGTACAGTTTCTCACACACAGAAACTTCTCCATTACTTCTCGGCTGTGCAAGAACACCTTGCCCTATACGAAAGACGGAGCCAGGTTATGTTGGAAAGCTTTCAGTGTCAAACTGCCATTTTAAAATGATATAGTGACCTCATTTCCTGTATCCAGGTAGCCGACTTAAACTTAACAATTGATAGGAGTACAATCATAGACAGGAAATCTGTGCATCATGCACTATACATAGTTTAGATAAAAGTTAAATCGAATTCTAGTGCAGTATATTAAATGCTGATGTGAAATCATATATCAGCCAATGGGGTGGGCAGGCACACCTGCAAAGAAACCCGCCCGTCTTTCCAACATTAATTTAAATGAAAGGAAAATCAAGTTCCTTCCTTTACAGACGTGTGCTCTGGTCCGCCCAATTTTCCGCTATTCACTGCGCCCAGGCAATTCATTGCACCCGGGCACAGACCCAAGTAAATCTCCCCAAATGAGTTTTGGTTTAATGGTTTCTGCACCTTGATTGAACTTGCAAACCTGGAAGTGTACGGCTGGGTTAATAATGCTTTGCAATACCAAATTTTATTGGTTCTGGTGACAAGGGATGATTAAACCACACTTAGCTTTGACTTGACGATCGGTTCAACCTGAATAGACACTAGCCCATGAAATGGTTCAAACCCAGGTTTGATTCATTGAAATCCATAAGCCAAAGATTATGGTAAATGTGAAAACTTGGCTCAGCAGCATATTTCATTGTAATCTGGTACAAGTTTGGATTTTCTGACAGATAATTTTCCTTTTTCTATTTTCGAAGAAAAAGGTTGCCTACAGTTTGTGAATTAATTGTACTGTTTTGTCACAAGGTGCATATATGAAAGTACATTGAAGCTGTCAGTATTACTGCAGACACACTGGGAAAGTGTGCTCCTGAGGAGGTTTTTGAATATTTTAGAAATGGTCCCCAGGATTCAGCTGAATCAAAGGGAGAGCAAGGGTCTTGTGAAATTGGGGTAGTAATCTAGCAGATTGGGGCATTAAAGAAAGAAAGAACTTACATCTATATAGCACCTTTCCCAACATCAGGACATCCAAAAACGTTTTACAGCCAATGAAGTACTTTTGAAGTGTAATCACTGTTGTAATGTAGGAAATGCAGCAGCCAATTTGCACACAGCAAGGTTCCATGAACAGCACTGAGATAAATGACCAGATAAGCTGTTTTAGTGATGTTGGTTGAGGGATAAATATTGGCCAAGACACTGAGGAGAAATCCCCTGCTCTTCTTCGAAATAGTAATATGGGATTTTTTATGTCCACCTGAGTGGACAAACTAGGTTTAATATCTCATCTGAAGGATGGTACCTCTAACAGTGCAGCACTCCCTCAGTACTGCACTGAAGTGCCAGCCTAGATTTTGTGGTCAAGTCTCTGGGGTGGGATTTGAACCCACAAACTTTTGACTCAGAGGCGAGTGTGGTACCATTAAGGTAAATTGTGGTCCTGACACAGAATCTTACTTGGCAGCAGTGCTGATTCTCACATCAAATGAGACTGCGCTGTATTGTCCTTTGTGGGGCTTTGGAATTCCCATGCTGAAGACGTTGGTTGTTGCTACTGCAGCGGCTGCTATGGATAAAAGATATCTGCAAAAGGAATCTTGCACTGCAGAAATGCAGCAACAAACGGCAGCAGCCTGTAATGCACCAAAGGTAATGCAGATAAATAGGAACGTTATGTGAAAATCACAAAAAAAAATTAAGTGCTATTAAACTTAAACTATCAATCATATCGCCAAGATTCAATGTTCTAAAAGCCGGGCCAAGAAATCCCAGCAGTGTCCGTTTTCAATGGGTGAGCAACACTGAAAGGGTGAACAGGTCAAAACGGTCGCTGATTTCAGCACAAGACCAATTTAAATATGATTGACTAAAATTCAGAAGTGTAGTGAGGTTCATGCAAACTCTGTGTGAGGCCTCCAAAAAGTTAGAAGATTCTCACTCACTGAATTCAGCACCTCACAAATCAGCTGCTTCGGCCTACTTACCCAGTTACCCAGTTAACCAAAGCGGAAATGTGATGGTACAGTCAATACATTGTCATTGAATTGGCCTTATTGAGCCCTGAATCTAAATGTTTATTCTAGCTTTTAATCACTGGCAAAATTTTGACTTAATGCCTTCACAAATTTACTTTTAATTTCTTCTTCAGAGGGTTTTCAGGAAAGTATTGTTTGGAAAGAGAGGAGCAACAGCTTACATTCCATAATCTGTCAATACTAAAGAGAACCACCATTAAATTAAAGGTTAATAAAGCTGAAATATCTCCGTCTTTATAAAAATGTTGCATCTAGTGCACATTTTGTCTGTGTTACACTTAAGCATCACATTTATATGTTCACATTTATAGGAATTGTCTGCCTTGACTTTCATTTTCATTAAACAGCAACAAATCAGAACTAAAGAGGTAGGGAACATACAAATTGAATATGAGGAAAGCGGGTAGATAAAGTTCCAATGAGGAATTAATAAGGACATATGAAAACAACAAATCAAGCACGAGCAGTCAGCAAATCTAGGAAATAAAAAGGAAAGGGGAATGAATCAAATTGCTGCCAATATGGTGTGAAAATGCTTCAATCTGCCATCGTGATTTTCCCAATAAGAGGAGCATTTACTACTGGAAATAAGAGGAGGGATTTCACTCCCCGCCACAATTTTGGTGGAGCAGTACTTCCGTCTGCTGCCATGGTAACTCGGGCAGGATTCTCGCCTGCTTTCGGAAGCCCACCTTGGGAGATGGTGGGAAGACGTACTGCAGAAGCAGCTGAATCGCTCCATGATTGATTACACTCCCATGGGGAATGGCCAAGTATTTTCAGTCCCTATAACGTTTTCTTCTATACAAGCTAGTGGCAAAGTTAGATCCTTCAGAAACTTACTCCACAGAACCACCTAGTGGCCAGAGTCTGCAATGACATAGTGATGGTTGACATAGTAAAATTGAATGGGGAAACGTTATAACAGCAATTGATAATGGTAAATGCTCACAAAAAAGAACCAAAAATTGTGACAACAGGAAGTAAGGTTTGTTGAAAGAAAGTGTATGTAAGATTTTTAATAATATATAGATGACGGATTGAAGTGGCTTACATGGGCTTTTTAAATCACCTGCCCTCACAACTGATTCCTACCAACTTTTGACACCCATTTCAAATAGATATCCTTCAGACTTGAAGTCCTGAATGCCAAAACAAGAGGAAATGGCATGATTGATGAATATGCTCCCAAATACATACTTAAATGGAGCATCCATCTGTATGAGGTAATTGCTTCCAACACCACTGGACCCATCCCAAGAAACCACATTTAGTAAAACTGACATGACAGAGCACTGACCCAATTGCTGATTCTGCACCCCCACCCCCTCAATTTATGCTGTAACAATTGGAGGCCAATTGGAGGCAGAATATCCAGGATTACGCAAACGGCATCCCTCCCCTCCCCGCCCCACCCCCCCCCCCCCAAAGTTTCATGGTGTGCATCTTTTGTGGCCCACAAAGACAAAATCTTGCCTATCCCTGCTCTATACTGTGACTAAAAATTTCTGCAGCCCTGTTGCTAGTCATTATCAAGGATAAAACCAACTAGAAAAAAGAGAAAATTGAAAGTGAATCAAAAAAGTAAAAATCCATTTTCATTGATTTGGTCAACTGAGAAGACTACCAGAACGAGAAAAACATTTGTCTAATTTGTCAAAATATTTTGTCTATAAGAAGGAAATTGGATGCAAGATAAAGGAAAGAAGTAATTTATTAGAGTGATTAAAGTCAGTGAAAAAGCAGCTACTGTAATGAAACTGATTGAGGTTGAATCAGTGCAATTGGATGTGATCAATAAGGGAAGCATTACATATATAGCTAATGGCTTCTAACACAAACTAATAACAACCAAATACATTCTATTAAATGCAACAGATTCAGGCTAAATGATGACTGAAGTAAATGTATGTTGAAGTCTCCCATAAGTAAACTTTAATATTTGGAATTATAATAGGCTGTATTATTCAACAAGAAAAGACTTAAAACAACTGGGGGAAGGTTTTGTCTGGGCACTAGATATTAGTAACATTGTAAACATAGTGGGGGAGAATCCTCTGTTCACTGCTTCTAGAGAAACCATAAAATGATTCTATTTGCGAAAGGATGGGGTAAATTTTCATTTTCGCTCCATGAGTGGTAACTTAGCAGAGCAACTCGCTTGCCCATTGGAGAACTCTCATTTCAATTGGAATGAAGATCAGGGTGGGTTCTACATCGGGCGGGCAATCTGCTACACCAGATTATCTCCCAAGCGGTGAAGGAATTTGCCCCAGTGTGTTTACAATTTTGCCAGAAATGAAGATCAGAGGAAATCTTTCCCTTGGTAGATAGAAGCAAGCCGAAATGAAAGCTTTGCTTTCAGAATCGGAATATCTGGGTATTTGTTAAAAAAAATTCAAAGTTGCGGGTCTCACTGGGTGTGAACAGCCAGGGAACACCAACACTTCTTCCCCCTCCCCCTGCTATACCACCAGACAAAATAGATCTATTTTCACGGTTGCTAGTTTTCAGGAACTAGTTAACCCCTCTTCATCCCCAACCGCACACATATAATCCTGCCAACCTGCCAATGCTGCTAGGGAAACCTTGCACATACTTTACTATTTGAGTCTACAAATTGGATGCCTCCCTGCTGGAATAGTTTGCACTTAATTTAAATATGTAACATCTTTTATATTTGTTTTTGTGTCCATAGTTAAGTCGACAGCTACTTACCTCCCACTCTCCACAAAAGATGAGAAACATAAAGAGCTACTTAAATACATCTAATTTACAACAAGGAAGCAGGCCATTTGGCCCAACCAGTCGAGTCGGTGTTTACCCTCCATGCAAGCAAATCTCTTCATCTTCTTTTTCTTCATCCACCTACCCACTCTAATCTTGAATGTCAACATAGTTTCTACCCCAACCATTAACTTTGGAAGTGAATTCCACAAACTCACAACAGTTTGTGTAAAGAAATTTCTCTTGCTTTCTGATCTAAGTCTCTTACATTTAACCTTGTATTCATGACCCCTCATTCTTGACCCCTCAACTACTGGAAATAGTCTGCCTCTAACTACCCTGTCCCTTTTATAATGTTAAACATTTCTGTCATATTGTCCTGTAATTTGCATTGCTGTAACGAAAAAAGCCACAATTTTTGAAGTTTTTCTTTGTATTTGCATTTCTTCACACTGGGCTGCATCCTAGTGAATCTGCATTGTACCCTCTCTAAAGCCTCAATATCCTTCTTATAGCGTGGAGCCCAATATTGCAAGCAGTGCTCTAATTGAGATCTTATTAATGTTTTATACAGGCTCATTATTACCTCTTGACTTTTATATCCTATACATTTCTGTACCGCCATTTAATGCCAGATCATTGAAAAGAACCTCTTGAAAGACAATTTGGAAAAAAAACTGCAGCAAACATTGTTTCAGTTCAGTTAAAAAAGTGATACAGGACATTCTAGGAAACGAGATCATAGAGGGCCTGGTTGATGCAGAAGTTTCAAAGTGTGATTTATACAATTGTGCTGGCATAGTGTAACTGAGGCTAAGACTGGAACATTCAGTAGATTAAAAGTAGTGATTGAATAGCATCACAACTCATAATGTGCATATAAGTTCCATCAACATGTTGAAAAATAACCATGTGCTGATCGTGTGGCATCTCTTTCCACAGAGAGCCAAGAACCCATGGAGGAGGAAGCCAATGCCACAGGCCTACAGTCCACATCACAGCAATCTACATTACCTATCCAACTTACTCCAAGCACCAGCTCAAAGATACCAACCTCGGATGATTCTGGTGATTTACAAGGGGCATCGCAAGGCACAACACAGCATAGATGAGGAAGGAGCAGAGTTGGTGGCTGATAGAGGGTAGCTTGCTGCTGTGCTGTGGTACAGTATGCTGACTCAGCTTGTTGAATCTCTTCAGCAGACTTGGCTTGTTATTTTAATGCGGTTCGTGCAAAGGGGGAAGGAGAGCATAATGAGTTAGCATACTCTCTTTTCACCTTTGCAATTAGGATTCAAATCCAGCTGAGATGAAAAAGTGACGACATGAAAAGAGGGGGTGAGAAAATATTATCAGGCCCCTCAATGTCACCATATCCCTAGATGGTGCCACCTCATGCATCATCCTTATAAAGTGTAAATAATGTTAACTCCTGGTGGAAAAAATAAACAGAGAGAAAAAGACAGGCATGCTAAATTGTAAAATTTAGCCTTATATAACTTGGGTATAGTGTTCTTAGTTTTGTGTGTTATTGACCCAACAACATTTGCAAGGGCCCTATTTAATATCCTGTAGCTACCTTGCATTGCGTGTGAATCTTTAGCAACTGGTCAGTAACTATTCTTAAGTACCATTCATGTTCTATTACTTTTAATGGGTATCCATGCCTTGAGTTGCTTGGCCCCATGTGTATAACTCAGCACTTCTGCACTTTAAATGACATCTGCCATTTATGAGCCCATTTATTGGCAACCATATCACTATTTAATATATCTTCATGATCACCATTGTCACTGAAAATTGCATAAAATAGAAGTGATTTTGGCCCTATGTGCTTAACTCAACACTTCTCCACATTAAATGACATCTGGTTATATATTTTCAACCAATTGCCAATCCACTTCTCTATTTCTTCCATAATGCCAATCTTATAAATTCTTGTTGGCGATATTAGCGGATGAACCTTTAGCATGTTCTTATGAAATAACTTTTAATAGAGACATTAGCCTCCAGGGGACATGAGTTTAAACTATAGAAAAGTAGGAATAGACTGGATGTTAGGTGGTTCTTCTTTTCCCAGAGAATTATGAACCTCTGGAATACATTGCTGGCTGGTGTGGTGGGTGCTGACTCTCTGCAGGCCTTCAAGAGGGAGCTGGACTGGTTCCTGACTGGGGCAGAGATCGCATCATATAGAAGGTAAGTGTCTTTATAGATAACACTTGGTCCATGTGATCTCCTGGAATGGTTTTGATCACCTGAGGGGGTCGGAGAGGAATTTTACAGAGTATTTTTTGCCTCATTGGCCCTGGGTTGTTTTTTCTGTTTTTTTGCCTCTCCCAGGAGATTACATGGCTGTGGGGGTGGGTGTGAGGGGGGGAGGTTGGGGGAGGGAAGTAGTGTTTAGCCATGATGGTCTGGCCATCATGGAGTGGAGCAGGCTTGATGGACCAGCTGGTCTTTTCCTGCCCGTCAATCTCGTATGTTCGTATGTTTGTATGTTTACCCAAAATAAAAGGTTAATAGACAGAATGATGTCGTATGATTGTGTTAAGCATTTTCCACTAATATCACCAGCTTGTGTCTCCTATTCCAGGGATCTCTTTAAATTGTTTAGGTCTGTGTCACTTTCTTGCACACATCCCCTGCTTTACTAAGAATCTGGTATAGTTTGGAAGCCCTTTTATTCACTGAACACCCATCAGTATAGCAGCAAAAAAGCAGTTCAGAAGAGTACTACCCTGTGCAGAATGTGTTGCGGAGCACAATGAATTTAAATTAATTCAGTGATTCTACCACTTCTCTAATCAAATTTTAATTGAGATACACTCAGAAGACACTTAATTCATTCTGCTTACACGTTTCTTAATTAATTAATAAGTCCAGATAAATATTTTCAGTGTAAGCAAGATGTCAGGCAGAAGTTTGTAAATTATACTCCAGTGTGGTCCTGAGGCTGCATCTGCTTTGCTGGAGGTGCTGTTCTTCAGATCAGGCATTACCCCAAGTTCTGGTGGCTGAGGTAAGTGTTTAAAATCTCATGATACTATTTGAAAAAGAGTAGGGAGTTTAAACAAACAGATGAACTTGCTATTCACCTCATTGCTGATTGTAGCATCTGGGAGAAATGCAAAACGGTTGCCACAAAAAGTTAGAATCAGAGAATCATAGGGCTCAATTTTGAAATGGTGGCGGGTTGGCAGCGGGGGGGGGGGAGGTGAAGGTGCACGTGGCAAACCCGAATAAACAAAACTTACCGTTTCCGATGCGATCGCATCGTAATTGATGGTGATTAACATGCTCTCCGGGTTTCGCACCTGGCAGCCAGCCTGATTGGCAGGAGCCGTCAGGAGCTGCAACACGAGGGGTGGGGCTGAGAAAGAGAGAGAGCAAGACGTCATCCGGCGCTGAAATGGAAGATCGGGGAGGGGAGAGGGGAAGATCGGGGGCGGGGGATAGTGGAAGATCGGGGGGGTGGCTAGAGGGGTAGATCTGGGGAGTGAAGAGGGGGAGATCGGAGAGGGAGACATCGGACATCGGAGCAGGGTGGAAAGGAAGGTTGATTTTATGTTTTAACTTCATGCAATGATTTTTTATTTAATTTATTTTGTTTCTTTTTGCCTGATCCGGCCCTTCACTTCTGGTTACACCAGGTGTGAATCAGAACCCGTGGGAAAGCCGCCCAGGTAAGTTAAAAATTGTTCGAACTACCTAATATGTCACAAGTAAAGTGCATTAAGTACCTCAATGAGGTTCAATTGGTTCTTTAACTATCATCCCGCCGGTTTTAATTGCTGGCGGGATTTCCGGATTTGGGACACCCGCGCGCGCACAAGTGCATCCGTGGGGAACTCAGAAGTCGGCGGGTTGGAGCCCGCTTCCGAACCTGAATGGGATTTCCACGATTTTTGGAGCCCCCCCACCCCCAACGCACCCACAATTTCCCAGGAAAATCAAGCCCATAGAATCATTACAGTACAGAAGGAGGCCATTTGGCCCAACAAGCCTGTGCCAGCTCTTTCTAAGAGCAATCCAGACAGTCCCATTCCCCCACTCTTTTCCCCTCGGCCTGCAAATTTTTTCTCTTCAAATATTAATCCAAGGTTCTGCGCTTCAAATGAATTTATTGTACATGAAGCACTTTGACACAATTCTGAGAGATGTGATAAGGTGCTATATAAGTTTTTGGGTAATATTTATTGTCAAGGGTGGACATGTTACTTGAGCTCACAACCCTCGGGCGCCTCTTGTCTGCTGTCGGGCACTTGTGTACAATGCTGAGTATAGAGTGAAAGGATACCTGCTAAAAGTTGCGAAGCAAGAGAAGGGCCTGGGGTCATAGTAGAAAACCATTGTAGGTCCACAAATAGTGGGAAAGCAAAAGGGTTTTAGGTTGTATTGCTGGGACAGCGCAATATAATACCAGGAATATTTGGGTTGCACAGGGCTTGGTATAGCTACATTTAGAGTACTGCCCAATTTTGGCCCCCAGACATGGAGGATGATATGGCGACCCTGATAAATTCTAAAGGAGGGCAACCAAATGATTGCCAATCATAGAACAGTTAGCTATGAGGATAGTCTCAAGCAATTATGCCTTTTTTCATTGGAAAAATGCAGGGCTTGGGGAAAAATGATTGAGATTTTTTAAGTGATGAAGGGAATCTGTCCATTTGGATGGGTTATTTGAGCTAGATAGGGATGAAAGTACTAGAGAGCATGACTGTAAAGAAAGAACTTGCATTTATGTTGTCCCTTTCCCAATCTCAGGACATCTCAAAGCACTTCACAGCCACCAGGACGGGCTGGAGAGAGGCGGGGGGGGGGGAGGTTAAATTCTTAAAAATGTGAAGCCTGACTCCATCCTGCTGTGAACACACTTACTTCCGGTGTAACTGGGGCGGGTTGCGGGGCGGGCGAGTAACCTGCTTTCGAGTGATGGGTCAGTAATTTAAATATGTTAATGAGGCTGTGTGGATTTTAGCAGAAATTTTTTATAACTGCGGGTCTGGTTTCCCAGGACTCGGGAAACCCGGCAACTAAAGGGAGGCGAGAACGGCCGAATCTTGCAGTTAAGTACTTTTCCAGCACTGCTTGTGGGCCAGGAGGAGCAGGTGTGCTGGCCCCTCAAGCATACCTGCTTCCCTCCCCGCAATCTGCCGATTCCCTCCCTGGGAATGGATGGACCCCGCAATCTCCCCCCATGATCTCTTCCCCCCCACCCCCGCAATCTCCCCCTGTGATTTCCCCCCCACACTCTCCCCCGCGATCTCCCCCCCCACCGCGATCTCCCCCCACGATCACTCTCCTGCCCCCGCAATCTGCCTTCCTCCACTCCCTCCCTCACTCTCTGGTCCCCAGCTGTGGTCTTCTACCACAGGCTATGATGAGGTCTGGAATCAAATGATTCTGGTGGAAACCAAGCAGCTATGCCTTCCAAAGCCCAAAACTAATAATGGACCTTGGATATAGGGGCGTATTTTAACTCAGAGTGGATTTACAGAAGGAAGCTGCACCGGCCAGTTAATTTGGCATCCAACAGCGGTAGCAGGAGGTCATGGCAATTCGATCCACCAGGCCTCATTTAAATGCCGCTAAAGTTCGCGTCCCGACTGTTCCAGGCAGGAAGAGGGTGCAGTGCGGCTGCCAGCTGCCGAAGATCGGCAGCCCTCGACCGCCCACCAGCTTCAGGGTAAGTGTTGGGGAAGGGATTTTGGGAGAGCCTTGCGAGAGGTAAGGGAGGCTGACTCCAGGGGAGGAGAGGCCACGACTTTTCTCATGGGGCCGGGAGGACCATCCCTGTTCACTTTTGGACCTCGTCATCTTTCCCATCACTGCCAACCTGCTTTTACCTGATGGGAAATCCACAGCGGCTTCCCCGTTCAGGTCTGGGCGAAAATTCAACCGGGACTTGTAAACATAATAGATTCACATAATTTCAAGAGGCCCCCCACTTGCTTTCGGTGGGCGACTCAGCCTCCTACAGAACCCTGAAAGCTGGAAAGGGGCAAGTTCTGAGCGGGTAACTAACCTGCTCGGTTTTAACTGTCCAGCCAGCTGGTTTCCACTGGGCAGATAGGGTTAGAGTCGACTCCATAGAGTTAACTTTCTGTGCTACCTGCAATCATGCTTGGGCCTGTGGGTGACCTTCTGCACCAAAGAGACACTTTTGCTACACCTCCTACAGCAGGACTCCTCTGAAAATGGACTCAGTCACAACAATGCCAGCTTCTTCTGCTGCCACTGTAATGGTAACAAAATGCATATATATGAGAGGTGATTTCCCGACTTTAAGATCTGCAGGTGGAGATCACGGATCGGAAATTACCCCTTAGAAGTCATATTTGCACAACTTTTGCCAAACTGTCAGCCTCTTTAAAGAAAGACTTTCACAACCTCAGGACGTCCCTAAGTGCTTAACAGCCAATGAAGCCTTTTTTGAAGTGTAGTCACTATTGTATTGTAGGAAACGTGATAGCCAATTTGTCCACAGCAAACTCCCACAATCAGCAAAGTGATAATGACTAGATAATCTGTTGTAGTGATGTTGGCTAAGGGATAAATATTGGCCAGGACACCAAGAAGAACTCCCCTGCTCTTCTTTGAAATAGTGCCATGGGATCTTTTACCTGAGATGGCAGACGGGGCCTTGGTTTAACATCTTATCTGAAAGGTGGCACCTCCATCTTGGAGGGGTAGTGAACAGCGAGGAGAATAGTGATAGACTTAAAGAGGATATAGACACTCTGATGGCATGGGCGGACACGTGGCAGATGAAGTTTAACACGGAAAAATGCGAGGTGATGCATTTCGGTAGGAAAGATGAGGACAGGCAATATAAACTAAAGGGCACAATTCCGAAAGAGGGGGAGGAACAGAGGGATCTGGGGTGTATGTGCATAAATCGTTGAAGGTGCCAGGGTAGGTTGAGAATGCGGTTAAAAAAGCATACGGGGTCCTGGGCTTTATAAATAGAGGCATAGAGTACAAAAGCAAGGAAGTCATGATGAACCTTTATAAAACATTGGTTCAGCCACAACTGGAGTATTATGTCCAGTTCTGGGCACCGCACTTTAGGAAGGATGTGAAGGCCTTAGAGAGGGTGCAGAGGAGATTTACTAGAATGATTCCAGAGATGAGGGTCTTAAATTACGTGGATAGACTGGAGAAGCTGGGATTGTTCTCCTTGGAATAGAGACGGTTGTGAGGAGATTTGATAGAAGTATTCAAAATCAAGAATGGTCTAGACAGAGTAGATAGAGAGAAACTGTTCCCATTGGCGGAAGGGTCAAGAACCAGAGGCATAGATTTAAGGTGATTGGCAAAAGAACCAAAGGTGATATGAGGAAAAACTTTTTTACACAGCGAGTGGTTAGGATCTGGAATGCACTGCCCGAGGGAGTGGTGGAGGTAGATTCAATCATGGCCTTCAAAAGGGAACTAGATAAGTACTTGAAATGAAAAAATGTACAGGGCTACGGCAGGGGGACTAGCTGAATTGCTCATGCATAGAGCCAGCATGGACTCGATGGGCCATGCTGTAACCTTCCAATGATTTTATGATCCATCAGTGCAGCACTTCCTCAAGCCTAGATTTTGTGCTCACATCTCTGGAGTTGGGTTTGAACCTCCAACCTTCATGAGTTGGAGGTAAGAGTGCTACCACTGAACCACAGCTGACATCTAACTTTGAACAACTTGAGCATAGAGGCAGAACTTCGTAATTGATTTATGACCTTAAATCACTGCACTTATACCGAGCAGACAGAGTTTGACTGACTGCCTCTCACAGCAGTTTGTGCCTGACCATCGAATAACTCAGTGGTAGGCTTGAGATACTGAGAGAAAGCATTCAAATAAATCAGAAAATGGGAGAAAATTTCATTGATGTTTTAAAAGAATTTATTACCTTGGTTATGCCACAAGAAGACCTTTTGCACTCTGCCCTGCAACTGTCTGACCTCAATCACAATTCTCTATATCGAGCTGTAACCTATAAGAGGACAGTTGTTAGAGAGAGACTAGAGTAATTGACTGCTACTGTTGCCCACTTTAATACAACATTAAACCATGATGGATTAGTAAATGTCATTATCAATTATTTCATATATGCATTTTATTGTACGCTCAAGAATTGAAGTAACATTTTAAAACATAGAAAAGAAAATGTTTTCTGGTTGCGTAACATTTGTGTTCCAAATTGGTATAACGTCAGCAGTTTGGGCAGTTAGATATACCAAAGACTAGCTGATACTGCATTTTAAATGATATGTAGTTGGCACATGCCCAGAATGGACGCATAACGGTAACACTGTAAAATCCTGAGTTCTGTTTGTGAAATGGAATGATAAGACATGCTAATTATATGTCTCTCATCCTTATGATGCCCTTAAGCACTTAATTATTTCCAGCCTGTTTGTCACGATATCGAGATATATTTTTTAGCATATTTACATATTTGCAACAAACCCAAGCTCCATTTTGAAAATGTGCCCAAAAAACAAGTCAATAAATTTACAGATTTATCCTTTAAATGGCTTTGGAGCTGTTCTCACAATTTGTTTGATATGAATACTTGAGAATACTATTCCAACAGTAATGAAGCAATATAAAACAAATCTAAAGCTAAGTGTGCCTGTGCCTACATGAACACAACTCATCTTTTGTGGGTTCAAATCCCAACAGTGATTGACAATACTACCCATTAATGCCTTAACCCTATTGCACCAGAGAATCAATTTAGCCTTAGTGCCTTTTTTTGTGTCTCCAACTGACTTGAAGCACCGTGAATAAAGTTTTAGATGGTACAACTATGTGAGTCTTGTGTTTCTAAAAGTATTTAGTTTCAGTAGCACAGTACCCTTGAATGTGGTGTATAGATCTAACATGCTTTGAAATCAGTAAGAGGGCAAAGCATCTCACTTAACGAAAAGCTATCCTAATTTCAACATAGGATATGCTGAAAATCGGTTTAGGTTTCACCAGTTAGGAGAATCAAAACTGAGTAAAGTTTAATTGTTGCAATAGGTTAATTCAGGAGAGACACTTAATAAATCTTATTAAATGGCGGAGCAGGCTCGAAGGGCCGATTGGACTACTCCTGCTCCTATTTCTTATGTTCTTATAAGTTAAATCCATTCAGATTACACCATAGTTAAAAATGAAACAAATTGCCATGCATTTCACGAGGTGAAGACAAGAGCAATGGTATGCAATTCTCATTTTATTTGATCTATGCTTAGGTTTTTCAGCTTTTGTAGTTTATTTTTTCAGGTTTCGGTGTTTAGGTGATTTTTTTTGTTTATTTCAAATCCATTTTTCAATGTTTTAACTTTTCCATTGAAAAGTCCCCAAAATCAGGTTTAAAACAGTTTTACTCATAGACACAGTACTGATGCACTTATTTTATTGATTAGAAACACCAACATATTTAAACAAGTCGTTTATCATGAATTGAACTGGTAATAAATAGTACTGTACATTTTCAGTGGCACTCTTGTTCTCTCTGACTAGTAAAGATTTCTTATCTGGGAGAACGACCTTTCAGCACTGGCATTTGACACGAAGGTGCAGATCCTTAACATGATGGAAGTATGATTCCCATGAGGACATCTTTGTGCTGGAATGTATCATATCTATCCTTGAGGCTAAGAATAAACATCTATGAACAAATGTAGGCTCTCTTGGAGATCTTTCTGAGTATTATTAGCCAGTTATTTACTTTTCCTGCTTGAAATTTCTATGGGTAATCCTACTTTCTGTTGGGTATATTTGGATATGAGATTGAGTTGTTTTACTAAACCTGGGCTGTTAGTGTCCAGACTAACTGCTGTGTATTTATCACATGCTCTGATCTGAGTAATGTGCTGCCCACAGTAGGTGGGCAGAGACTGTCAGACTGATGGGAGGGTGGGGAGGGAAGATTATTAGAGAAAAGGAGTGCAAAAACCTTAAAAGTGTTACTTCAGCAAACTGTTTATATTAAATCCTACAATTTTGTCCCTGTCATTCTATTAGATGTTTTATTCAAAATTAAGAAAAGCTATTAATAGGATCGCATTGAAAAAAAAATTTGGCCTCGAGATTTGATGGCGGGGGCCTGCTTTTCAGTCTTTAAATGGACGCCTAAGCCTCCAATATGGCAGGCAGGAAGCGCACGCTGGAAGTGCGTTGTCAGCTATATTGTTTGAGGCAAAGAAAAGGTGTCCAGGGCTCGCACCTGAAACAGGTGTTAGGGCCATTGCGTGTGCATAAAAAAGAGCCTACCACCTGTTTGAGGCCCTCTCTGCAATATTGAGTTGTCATGAGGCAGCCGTACATTCGGGAAAACCAAGTCTACATGCGGCCTAACAGGCAGTTCTTAAAAGGGCCATTGCAGGTTGCCACGAAAAAGGTAAGTTTGCTAAAAATACTTCCCTGATTGTGGAGCTGGGAGGAGCACTCGTGCACATTAAAACCATGGGCCGCTGATGGCTACTGCTCACCATCCCTCCGTTCATGACCTCAAATCTCCCCGATTGTCGCTGCCATCCTCCCTCCCGATCAATATAATGTTTCTTCCCAATCAAAGCTCTCTCCCTCCCGATCAATGCAAATCTCCTTCCTGATCAATGTAATGTTTCTTCCCGATCAATGCAACCCTCCCTCCCGATCAATGCAACCCTCCCTCTCGATCAATGCAACCCTCCCTCCCGATCAATGCAACCCTCCCTCCCGATCAATGCAACCCTCCCTCTCGATCAATGCAACCCTCCCTCCCGATCAATGCAACCCTCCCTCCCGATCAATGCAACCCTCCCTCCCGATCAATGCAACCCTCCCTCTCGATCAATGCAACCCTCCCTCCCGATCAATGCAACCCTCCCTCCCGATCATTGTGACCCTCCCTCCCGATCAATGCAACCCTCCCTCCCGATCAATGCAACCCTCCCTCCCGATCGATGCAACCCTCCCTCCCGATCATTGTGACCCTCCCTCTTGATCGATGCAACCCTTCCTCTTGATCAATGTAATGTTTCTTCCCGATCAATGCAATCCTCCCTCCCGATCAATGCAACCCTCCCTCTCGATCAATGCAACCCTCCCTCCTGATCAATGTAACCCTCCCTCCTGATCAATGCAACCCTCCCTCTTGATCAATGTAACCCTCCCTCCCGATCAATGCAAATCTCCTTCCCGATCAATGTAATGTTTCTTCCCGATCAATGCGACCCTCCCTCCCGATCAATGCGACCCTCCCTCCCGATCAATGGAACCCTCCCTCGTGATTGATGCAACCCTCCCTCCCGATCAATGCAACCCTCCCTCCCGATCTATGCAACCCTCCCTCTTGATCAATGTAATGTTTCTTCCCGATCAACGCTCCCTCCCAATCAATGCAACCCTCCCGATCAATGCAACCCTCCCTCCCGATCGATGCAACCCTCCCTCCCGATCGATGCAACCCTCCCTCCCGATCGATGCAACCCTCCCTCCCGATCGATGCAACCCTCCCTCCCGATCGATGCAACCCTCCCTCCCGATCGATGCAACCCTCCCTCCCGATCGATGCAACCCTCCCACCCGATCGATGCAACCCTCCCTCCCGATCGATGCAACCCTCCCTCCCGATCGATGCAACCCTCCCTCCCGATCGATGCAACCCTCCCTCCCGATCGATGCAACCCTCCCTCCCGATCGATGCAACCCTCCCTCCCGATCGATGCAACCCTCCATCCCGATCGATGCAACCCTCCCTCCCGATCAATGCTATCCTCCCACCCGATCAATGAAACCCTCCCTCCTGATCAATGCTATCCTCACTCCCAATTGCCCCCCTTCCCGGTTGCACCCCTTCCGATCGCCACTTCCGATCGCGCCCCTTCCCAGTCGCCCCCCCACCTCTCCCATTCCACTTTAAGGAATTACCCAAAACAATGGTCTGATCTTCGAGGCCTCCTCTCCGACGAGCTGCCTAGAGACGCCCATTGGGTGACTGCAGCTCGGCAGTTTGGTGGTAACGAGGCCCAAGGCCCATTATTAGGTGCGCCTCGGGCCTATCCATTCAGGAGCAGGAGTTGTTCCCTGCGCCCAGTTCAAGCCAGTCGAATTCCCAGGCCTTCATTTGTAAATTAACAAATTGTATGTGACAGAGTTAAGAGGAACAAATGTAACTTAATACCCCTGCAAAAAATATAAAATCAGGTTTACTGGCTATTCCTAAATCTGAGAGAAAGTAGCTGTGTTTGCATTCAACTTTTCTAATAAGTGAAGTGTTCGGTTTAGGAAAGTGCGACATCTAGGTGAATTAAAAATTGAAGTTTTTGGGAGGGGGCAGGCATTCTGTAAGTGTACTGAAATCCCAGATCTACTGTAATGAATCACTGAAGCTTTAAAGTATTATAATTATCAGGGATTATGAAGTGGGTATCCCTCTTCAGACCTTCTTGTGAGGACTGTCGGCTACTTATGTGATCCTTTGTCATTGATTAATGCATGGCATTTGATGAGATGCACATTACATTGCAAATGAGACAGGCCATTACTCATAATGAGCTCATATCTCGAAATGGCAAAAAGCAGGGCTGATATTAAGGGCTGATACAAATGCATACATGCCCAACCCTGGCAGGTGTTACGATCGTTGTGTCTGCACAGGATAAACAGCAGTGGCCTGTAGCCGAATGTCCGAGGGTGACCTCAGAGTCACAAATGAAACTTTCATTCCTCTGTCACTTCGTTATCTTGTTAGCAAATGGATTTGGTACTTGGCATTCTATCAAGTCAAACAGCTGAATCAGCTGACTTTGGTATATTCTACATTAAGTAGAAAGTATCAAAACAGTCAGAGTACTCAACAGATTAGCTATTGTAGTTACAGAACAATACTTAATCTGTTGAGTACACTTGACTGTTTCTCTTGCTTGCAAAATGTCACAAAACAAGGGCCCAGTTTTTGCTTCAAGGAATCTTATTCAGAAAGACATAGCGTACTTTCATGTTGCCTTTGTTATCCTTGTCTGCATTCATAATGATCTGAATGCTTATTATGTCAAAGATCATCCTTGTAGTTGGTACTTTCATCAGCTAAGTAATAACAGTCACACAAGAGTGCAGAAGTGGGATTAACTATAGGCAGCTCAAGTACAGGTCGAGATCTCTAGAGGAGATGTTTCGTTGGTATTAAAAGGCGAAAAAACCTAGAAACAAATAATAGTAATATCAGTTATTTCTGAGTGTCACTGATAGATGTCAGCCTTGGCTCGGTGGTAGCACTCTCACCTCTGAGTCAGACGGTTGTGGGTTCAAGTTCTACTCCAAAGGCTTGAGCACATAATCCAGGCTGACATCTCAGTGCAGTGTCGGAGGTGCTGTCTTTAGAATGAGATGTTAAACTGAGGCCCTGCGCCTTCTCGGATAGACATAAAAGATCCTTGGGTACGGTGACGTAGTGGTTATGTCACTGGGCTAATAATCCAGAGAACGTGAATTCAAATTTAAACTTAGTTTTTAAAAAAATCTGGAAATAAAAAGCTGGTGTCAGTAATATCAATGGTGAAGCTGCTGCACGGTCATAAAAACCCAATTGGTTCACTCACAACCTTTAGGGAAGGAAACCTGCCATCATTACTCAGTCTAGCCTATATGTAACTCCAGTCCCACACCATCGTGATTGATTCAGCTGTCCTCTATATTGGCCTAGCAAGCCACTCAGTTGCATCTGGGGCAAGTAAAGATGGGCAATAAATATCGTCCTTTCCAGCGATGCCCACATCCTGAGAATGAATATAAAGAACTGAAGAAAAGTAAGGGAGTTTTTCTGGTGTCCTTAGCGAACATCACTAAAACAGATTATCTGGTCATTTATCTCATTGCTGTTTGTGGAACCTCATTGTATGCACATTGACTGCTGCATTTCACTACATTACAACAACGACCACAATTCATGAAACGACCTTCATTGGCAGTGAAACCCTTTGGGATGCCCTGAGGTTGTGAAACGTGCTATACAAATGCACGTTCTTCCTTAGGTTTATCACCCACTGCTCATTATTGTGAATAAGAGGACTTGTTAATGACTCCTAATGTTGAATGATGCTGTTTTCCTGGGTAAAAAAAAAAGTTCATGGCTCGGATACTCGAAATATAAGTTGGAGTAACTTTACCTCTGTAGAAGGGAAAGATGGTACTGGTGCCTGTTGCTGCTGCAATTATTGGTCAACAATCTCACTGCATCAGATAGAGAACAGAGTTGGAGAGATGGCCACTCACACAAAATGCTCCAAAGGGAAGTGTGCACAGACAAGTTACCTGTCCCTAACAGAGATAGGAGAACACCTGCAGGGACATTCTGCCATGACCCCTATGACTGTGAAGATCATGACGACACTCACCTTTTACACTGCTGATAGCTTTCAGGCCCCGGAAGGGCACATCACAGGGAAGAGCTATTATTTGATCAAGAGACCCAGGTTCTAGGTGCCTCAGGTGCTTTTTCACTATGTCCACCAGCCTAATAGCACTGGAGTAGAACTTGTAATTCCAAAGGCAACAAAAACTTCCACTGATTTGTGGGTTTCTGCTGCACATTTCAGGTACGGGGTACAGGACTACTAGTCACTCCCGTAAGCAGTCCAAGCATCTTTCGTTAAGAGGTGTGCCTTAACTGCCCAATATTTAATTATATTAAAGCATAAGCCAGGGGTGTAACAATGTGACCCACAGGGTAACTGTCAAAGCAAATTCCACTCAATCTCACTTCTCTCTTCAAAAATAATAAGCCATATTCCCTGTTCCTTTCATCAGTTGAGTTATTTGTTTCGAGGCTACCTTTCTTCCTAGACAAACTGCAAATACTGGCCTCCTGCCTTTTAGTTTGCCAAGACTGGATCTCGCAGTCTCTTGTTTAAAAACCTGACCGACTACCCCGTGTATCCCTTTGTCCTTTTTTCTATGTTTGCAGCCAGTGGGAAGGTAGTGACACTGATTTATTTCCCATTCAGTGATTTGCCAGCAGACCTGTCAGTAAAACCAGCTACCTCTCCCCTGCCCTTATGGTGCAAGTGTAAAAATAACAACTCCAGCTATTCTCAATATAAATGGAGGCCTTCCTGGCTAATGGGCCTGGGATACGACAATTGAACCTCATTGTATCAGTTTGAACTAGACTGTGATCCGTGACAGTCCACAAACTGGCCGATCTGGCTTTAATCATAGAATCATAGAATGGTTACAGCACGGAAGGAGGCCATTCGGCCCATCGAGTCTGCTCCGGCTCTATGCAAGAGCAATCCAGCTAGTCCCACTCCCCCGTCCTATCCCCGTAGCCCTGCAATTGTTTTCCTTTCAAGTACTTATCCAGTTCCCTTTTGAAGGCCATGATTGAATCTGCCTCCACCAGTCCCTCGGGCAGTGCATTCCAGATCCTAATCACTCGCTGTGTAAAGAAGTTTTTCCTCATGTCACCTTTGGTTCTTTTGCCAATCACCTTAAATCTATGTCCTCTGGCTCTTGACCCTTCTGCCAATGGGAACAGTTTCTCTCTATCTACTCAGTCTCGGCCCTTCATGATTTTGAATACCTCTATCAAATCTCCTCGCAACCATCTCTGTTCCAAGGAGAACAACCCCAGCTTCTCCAGTCTATCCACGTAACTTAAGCCCCTCATTCCTGGAATCATTCTAGTAAATCTCTTCTGCACCATCTTTAAGGCCTTCACATCTTTCCTATAGTGCAGTGCCCAGAACTGGACACAATACTCCAGTTGTGGCCGAACCAGTGTTTTATAAAGGTTCATCATGACTTCCTTGCTTTTGTACTCTACACCTCTATTTATAAAGCCCAGGATCCCATATGCTTTTTTAACTGCTTTCTCAACCTGCCCTGCCACCTTCAACAATTTGTGTAAATATACCCCCAGATCTCTCTGTTCCTGTACCCCTTTCAGAATTGTGCCCTCTAGTTTATATTGCCTCTCTTCGTTCTTCCTACTGAAATGTATCACTTTGCATTTTTCTGCGTTAAATTTCATCTGCCAAGTGTCTGCCCATGCCACCAGCCTGTCTATATCCTCTTGAAGTCTATCACTATCCTCCTCACTGTTCACTACCCTTCCAAGTTTTGTGTCATCTGCAAATTTTGAAATTGTGCTCTGTACTCCCAAGTCCAAGACATTAATATATATATCAAGAAAAGCAGTGGTCCCAGCACTGACCCCTGGGGAACACCACCGTACACCTCCCTCCAGTCCGAAAAACAACCGTTCATCACTACTCTCTGTTCCTGTCACTTGGTCAATTCTGTATCCATGCTGCTACTGCCCCCTTTATTCTATGGGCCGCAATCTTGATGATAAGCCTACCATGCGGCACTTTATCAAACTTTTGAAAGTCTATATACACCACATCAACTACATTGCCCTCATTTACCCTCTCTGTTACCCCATCAAAAAACTCTATCAGATTAGTTAAACATGATTTGCCTTTAACAAATCTGTGCTGGCTTTCCCTAATCAATCCACACTTGACCAAGTGACTGTTAATTCTGTCCCGGATTATCATTTCTAAAAGTTTCCCCACCACTGAGGTTAAACTGACTGACCAATAGTCACTAGATTAATGTGCATGTTCAATGCCTGCAGCCTGTGTTTTTTCTAAACTAGTTCAAATTCGTTGTTTTAAAAGACAACACTTAAACATAATTCAGTCTCTATCCGATTTATCTATCTGATCCCATCTGTTTCCCGCCGGGTGTGTCAGGTTCATATTACCTCTGATGTCATTGTGACATTTCTCTTCTTCACCAAAGATTTGTCACTTTTTTCATGAAGACATTGGGGTAGAAATTGGCATGCATTGCACCCATATGTCACTATAACATCCCTCCCAGGACTTACCTGAGGGCCGCGATCAATGAGACAACCAGCATGCCGTCAGGCGAGTTGCCTGTAGAGGCACGGACAGTGCCAGCAAATCTCCCCAATCATTCAGGTCAAGCCCGAGGAACAATTTCTAGTGATCATTGGGCCTCCTGCCTCAGGCGTGTGCTGCCTCCACAGTGCCGAGCCCCGGCCTGGAATTGGGGCCAGATGAATATTTACCACATTGTCCCTTTTAAAAAAAATCGACTTTATTAGTGACAGAAAATTGCTTTCAGGTCACAATTTAGCAAACTTTTAAGCATCGTTGTAGAGATTTTTATTAAATTATCGTTAAGTTCACTGACGTTGGAGACTCATCTGAGTTTAAACTAATTACATTTTGAAGTGGTTAGTTTATTTATTCAAATATGCAGCTGGACAGGGTACAAATAGGAATCTGAAATGAAGGCAGCAGGATAGCTTTTCATAAATGGCCTCTACTGTCTTTCTGGTCATTGCTTTGCACAAGTAACTAGAGACATCTTATTTTTAACTGTAATCATTATTTCTCATTGTCTCACAGCATCAATGATTAAGCCACTTTACTGGCAATAAGTTATTTTTTAATGACTTGAATAAATGACTATCATAATGATATTGTTGTAAACGCAGTTTAGAATATAGATACAGTTCCAGAAAAGAGGGGATGATAATATTTTCTTTCAGTGTTTGATAAGGAGTTCCAAAATGAGTTTAGAATTTGAACTGATTTTAATTGAACTGATTTGGATTAATTTGCAGAGGTTTTGATTATGGACCAATTCAGATCATTCAGAATTAGATACACCTGCCCCTGTAAGAAAATAATGTTCTGTAGCTTCAGAAAAACAAAGGCCTTGACTTTACTTCCTCTCCCCCACTTGAGTGCCAACTGGCAGGGTGTACCTAAAGTGCGCTTCATCTGACCTGAGCTGAACTCACCCACATTTGGGTGTTCAGATCATTTTAAGAGCCCGGATGTTTCCCTGGTACAGGCATGCCCCTTGACAGGGCCTTATGCCTGGAAAAGCGGGTGTAATTCAAGCAATAATGACTCCTAGATGTGAGGCTTTCTGGCTGCTGGCTAATAACAACAACCTGTAGACCTCCAACCTGAGTACTTATCTTCCTGGATAAGGAAACCTTTTTATAGTTTCATTCCTTTCGAGAAGCGCCCCTCCTGGCTCCACAAAAATATATAGCAGGGCGCTGCCAGCCCAGGCTTGGCGCCCTCCCTCCAGTTCGCCTCCCCTCCTCCCAGGACTTACCTGCGGCCCGCTTGGCATTGGAACTGACCGAAATTCTTAAGGCCCCAACCTGCAAACTGCATCAGCAAGTCTGATTGGTGTCTGCAGATTGCCGGTTTCATTCAGATGAGGCCCAAGTTTCAATTTTGATCGGGCCTCGGGCCGACATCTTTAGGCGTGCGTTGCGATAATGCTGCCCATTTCGCGCGGGAAAGCAGCGCTACTCGAAATTTTCCCCCATAGATTTTCTGATGTGGGTGCACTTTTCAAACAGATTGTTAAAAACAGGTCAATGGAAATTTTAAAAATCTAACAGTAATATTAATATCTCTATAAACTTTAATTCTCCTTCTCGACTGACATTATTCTAGCTCCCTTTTAAAGATGCCAATTGTCTCCAACTCAACCGTCTTCTACGGAAGTCTGCATCCTTCCACCATGTCCAGGTTTGCTGATGGTTCTGAAACATCCAATTATGTGATCATCCTGTGGTTCCAATTCGTCCAAATTCTTTGCAGTCTGGAGTATCTGATGCGCTTGGGTAAGGGAGGCTATTCCTGGTTCATAAACAAACATTTGTTTCACCAAATCTGGTTTTAGATAATCCAAATTATGGATGTGTCCATTCAAGCTATTTGCCTACATGTTCATCCTAGTATGGCATTTGATTTTTGCATTTTTTAACATTATCTTTACTTTCTGAAATAGTATGATAAACAATTTGCAATATTACATAGAATTACATAGAATTTTACAGCGCAGAAACAGGCCATTGGGTCCAACAGGCTCATGTTGGTGTTTATACTTCATTCGTCCTCCTCCCACTTTACTTCATCTAACCCTATCAGCATATCCTTCTATTCCTTTCTCCCTCATGTGCTTACCTAGCATCCCCTTAAATGCATCAATATTATTCGCCTCAACCACTCCATGTGGTAGTGAGTTCCACATTCTCACCACTCTCTGAGCAAAGAAGTTTCTCCTGAATTCCTTATTTGATTTATTAGTGACTATCTTATATTTATGGCCCCTGTATTTAATAACAATCTTACCCCCTCTTCTGATCACATTCCCAATCTCTTCTTTTTTTTGAGAAGAAAGAAGGACTGTTGACCTACAGCAAGTCTATATGATTGAAAATTGAACCTCCTATAGTTAACCTGGGGTGAGCTAGTTTGGGATTGTGCCAGAGGAATGCGTAACGTCTGGCCATAGAGCTAATGTTTGGACTGCAGCAGATGAATGGTTTATGACTCAATCATAACAGCAATGTTTTAATATGACACTAAAAGATTTCACTACTGTCAGCTCATATTTTATTGAAATCTGATACTACTTGTGTGGATTCTGGATACACCTGGGTATCCAGTTCTTCTCTGGTTTTTTTATGACTATAGTAGATCCTCACTTTGGGAGCCATACGGAAGAAAAGCAGGATATAAAGAAGTGTTTAATGTAGTGTGTCTGTTAATGATGCAGTTATAAACATTCCTTGTTACATTAGTGAACCGGAAGTGGGGAGGAGTGATCTTGAACAGTGTTACAGTAAGGAGTTATTGCATCTAACACACAATGTTGTAAAGGAGCATAGGTATAGTCTATGGGGGGAAAAAAATAGGATAAGGCCTATTATTGGGTGGGGGTAGCGCGATCCGCTATTACCCCGCGCCCAATGGCCCCTGCGCAGGCAGGACAACACTTTTGTGAAGCCTGGGGGCTTACCTTCAAGCAGCGTTCCGAATCAGGGTTGACACGAGGATTCAATGCAATTCGCACTTTGAACCAGCAGGGGGAGCCCCAATCACTTAAAGGCAGTCTGTCACTTAAAAATCTCTTAAAGGTAGCTGGTACCTATTATTTGCTGAAAATAACAGTCTGCTATCTGCATGGAGTCTGAATGGAGATAAAACATTGTGCATGCAAAACACAGATGCAGCTCCCGTCCCTATGTTTACAAACTGATGAGTTATGTTAAAACATTGAATAAAGATTGCACACTACTAAACCCCACATCCTCCAATCTGCATGCCAGACCTCACCAATCTGCTGGTCTGAGTTGATACCAGGCTTGCAAGAGTGCGTGCACCAAGGTTCTCTGATGATGCACAAGAGGTGGACAGAAGGAGGGACATCCTATATCTACAGGGGGGCAAGAGGCTCTCCAGACATATACCCAAAAAGCAGCAGGAGGCAGCGGGGGACAAAGTCAATGTCAGGCGCACAGCATCATGAACATGGATGCAGTGCAGGAAGAAGTTCAATGCTTTGATATGAGTGGTCAAGGTGAGTGAGGTCAACTGTCCAGTGACATCTCCTACCAATTGCACCACGCACTACACCGCCCATCACCCACATACCAACAAACTCTTTCCATCAGTATTCAACTCTTCCAATCAGATGCTTCCTCTCACCCTTACACATTACCACTGTTGCAAGCCGCTCACCCACAACTCACAGGCCACACACACTGGCAGCTATTCAACCATGACAGGCACATCACCCAGACACATGTCCCGTTTCTTGCAGGAGAAAGTGGCGCATATCAGGAGGCAGCAAGTGGCAGTGGCATTTAGCCCCTCGAGCCTGTTCAGCCATTCAATGAAATCATGGTGGACCTGTGACCTAACTCCATATACCCGCCTTAGCCCCATATCCCTTAATACCCTTGGTTCACAAAAATCTATCAATCTCAGATTTAGAATTCACAATTGAGCTAGCATCAACTGCCGTTTGCAGAAGAGCGTTCCAAACTGCTCCCACCCTTTGCGTGTAGAAGCATTCCCTAACTTCACTCCTGCACATTCTGGCAATAAATGTTAGGCTATGTCCCCTAGTCCTAGTATTGCAGTCTAGGAGACCTCCAAAAACAGTTACAAATGTCTCGGCAGCCAGAAGCAATAATTCAGCCACTAACCTGTAAATCCTGCATGGTCCCTTTAAATAGCGCTGGTGGGGGGTCCTCCAGGCACTCGAAGACATGTTCATTGTGTTGAGCGTTAAGTCCCAAAATGGTGTCTATCACTTTAAATCAGCATTGCACACTGATTGTATCCATTTTCTCCTTACTTCTGGTGTTAGGTATTTGCACATGCGCTAACTCCTATACCAAGATGGCGACCAGTGTACGTCACGCTGGAAACGTGCGTCCGCAGCCAAGACGCCATCTTGGATGTTGGAGAGGTCGTGTCGTGCCGAAACAATGGGCGCTACATGGTCCAATTTAGCGCTCTATATTTTCTGATGAAAAATCTTCTATGATTAATCGGAAATGCACTATGAGCTGAATCTCTCCTGCCATCTAAATAAATTTGATATATTACGTGCCACCACACTTGAAGGGTTACATTCGCTTTAAAATGAAGTTAAGATTTTATTTAACATCATAAATATTTATTGTGCTGATTCTCGAAGAACTTAGGTTCCTCCTTGCGCAAATTTTAAAATAAATTATCAAAAGGAAATTATATATAAATGTATAGGTTGCACGCATCGTAATTTGTCATCCAGAGGAGAGAAGCGTCTCAGAGAAAGCTCAGGGCAATTCTGAGCAACGGTAACAATTGGGATCACTGTCGTTTAACCCTATGGAAGTAGTTCCATCCTCTTGAGTTCACCAGCTCCATATCTCAGCAAGCACATGCATTGCTTGAATTTCTGTCAGAAATAGTGAGGTATTGTACTCACATTGGTGATTATTTTCACCAGTGTTATGGACATTCTGTGAAACATGTTGAAGTGAAAGCTTATGCTGCCATTGTGCTGCAGGTAGTGGTTTGACACCAGCCGCTACCTGCTCTGGCAACAGTGAAAGACAGCAGGATTGACTTATACTCCTGTATTCAGGCAAAGCAGTGTCTGTTTGCACACTGAAAGTTCACACGCAGAACATTACTCACTGGTGCTTGAAGTCCAGCAGAATTTTTAATGTTAGTGAAAAACCAAATATCCTTTCGGCCCGTCACTAACACTAAAAACATAAAGACAGTGCAGTGACCCAGCTGGGAGCACTTTCAACCTTCATTTTGAAGTTTATAAAATTCACTTTGAATATGTTGCAATTGGTCTAAAGCTGCCCCTTCAAGACGGCCTCACACTGTTCTTGATAAATCAAATCAGGCTGTGATCAATTATCTTAAACTGCAGTTATATTACACACTCGTGCAGTTATATTACATACTCTGCATCGAAGTCACATGAAAATAGCATCAAATCTGTGTAAAGTCTGCAGTTTAACTGGTCTGTAAAATATTTACCGTGGCAAAGCATTTTACAGCAATGAATTTTTTTGTTCAGAATTTAGTGTTTGTGTTTATATTGGTAGTGAAATGAGGTTGGACTGAAGGAAAGCAGTCAGATGGTGATAGTAAGGGCGGTAGGAAAGGATTGTGTGATTGTTGGTGTATTCGGGATAGGAGTAATTGTTTAGGTGAAGTGCTTTTCAATGAACTGATGTCTCAGAGCTCTGGCAGCTAGGGGCACCGATGGTCGATGCCTTTCCTGCTCATCCTCCTCTCCTGCTCCTGCTCCTCCTCCTGCTTCTGCCACACATCTTGATGCCCAGGTGGTGGTATTGCCTGGTCCCTCATGATGACATGCAGCAGACGACCAAAAATCTGAATACCTGCCCAGGGGAGTACTGCAAAGTTTCTCCGGAACGGTTGAAGCTGCGGAAGTATTGCTTGAGCATGCCGATTGTTTGCACAATAATATTCTTTGTGGCAGCGTGGCTCTCAGTGTAGACCAGCTCTGCAGCTGTGCCCAGGTTCCTGACAGGACTCATGAGTCATGTCTGGAGGGAATATCCCTTGTCACCCAGTAGCCAGCCTGTGACCCGATGGCCTGGATGGGGTAAAGGTAGCAGAGAGGATTTGTAAGGTGTCCCGTTCCCTTCCGCCTTACACCGGTTCTTGGACCTCGGAATTACAAGAACAAGATTGCACCCAACAAACGGGCCTTGGCTCAGCCCCAACTTGTTAGTTTATTAGACCAACAAAACCCCAGTACAAATCCTTCTACGATTTGACTGAAACTTACAATCACCCACGCGGCTAGTCGTTACCGATGCCGATCGTAGGCCTGGACCTGGAAATGACCGGTTTCCGTCCTTCTTCCCTTGACTGCAGCCTCCGCACAGTCTGGTTCAGCCTCAGACAGTGGCCAGGAAGAGGGATGGAGTCGGTGGCTAGGGAACGGAGTTTGTGGTAGGGACCAAAGACAATGGCTTCAGTCTTCCCAATATTTAATTGGAGGAAATTTCTGCTCATTCAAGACTGGATGTCTGACAAGCAGCGTGACAAATCAGAGGTAGCGGAGGGGCCGAGAGAGGTGGTGGTGAGGTAGAGCTGAGTGTCGTCAGCATAGATGTGGAACCTGATGATGTCTTTTCAGATGATGTCACCAAGGGACAGCATGTAGATGAGAAATAGTAGGGGGCCAAGGATAGATCCTTGAGGAACTCCAGCGGTAACAGCGCGGGAGTGGGAAGAGAAGCCATTGCAGGTGATTCTCTGGCTATGACTGGATAGATAGGAATGGAACCAGACGAGGGCAGTCCGACCAAGCTAGACAACGGAGGAGAGGTGTTGGAGGAGGATGGTATAGTCAACCGTGTCAAAGACTGCAGACAGGTCGAGATGGATGAGGAGGGATACCATGGTCACAGTCACATAGGATGTCATTTGTGGCTCAAAGGAGTACAAGCCTAGTTTATGCAACCTGTCCTCATAATTTAATCCTTTTAGTCCCGGTATCATTCTGGTGAATCTGCGCTGCACCCCCTCCACGGCTAGTATATCCTTCCTGAGATGTGATGCTCAGAACTGAACACAGTACTCTAAATGGGGTCTACCCACACAAGGCAATGTGGGTGCAGTCTATGGCATCTTGCACCCTGGGGAAGCCTGTAATGCGGGCAAACTTTTGTGCTCTCTTGTCCTACTTCGCTCTATCCATTGGGAATGTAATGTATGTGTTCCCCCTTGCATAGAGAGCCTTGGTGACCTCTTCATGATATAGCATACTGGAAGACGTCGCTGGTGTCACCTGCTGCAGCCTGGAACTATCCTGTAGCGTAAAAGGTAAGGGCCACTCTGTCCTTGGCAGCCACAAGTAGTGTTGTCCGTGCCCTGGTTTGAGGCTCCAGTTGTGGCTGCAGCAGGTGACAGAGCCTCCTTCATGAAGTTCAGGCTTCTCACACATTGCTCCTCAGTGAAGTTGAGGTGTGAGAAGTGCTCCCTGAAGACGCGCTACAGATATAGCCTCCTGCAAGGTGCCCTCATCCTCCCTCTTCTTTGCTCATGGTTTCACGCCAGCAGCTGTTGTGTGAGAAGTTCTGAGAAGCAGGAGGCCACCCACGAGGAGGCGAAGGAGGGAAACCGAGGGCGGGGGAGGGATTCACAGGGGGGAAGCTAGAGGCGAGATGAATTTTGATTCCACCAGTAACTCACTGTAATTACATCGAGTTACATCGAAACTACAGCACAGAAACAGGCCATTTGGCCTAACTGGTCTATGCCGGCGTTTATGCTCCACATGAGCCTTCTCCTTCCCTGGGAACATAGGAACAGGAGAAGGCCATTCAGCCCCTTGTGCCTGCTCCACCATTTGATAAGATCATGGCTGATCTGTGATCTAACTCCATATTCCCGCCTTTGGCCCATATCCCTTAATACCTTTGGTTGCCAAAAAGCTATCTATCTCAGATTTCAATTTAGCAATTTGCAGAAGAGAGTTCCAAACTTCTACCACCCTTTGTGCGTGGAAATGTTTTCTAATCTCGCTCCTGAAAGGTCTGGCTCTAATTTTTAGACTGTGCCCCCTACTCCTAGAATCCCCAACCAGCGGAAATAGTTTCTCTCTATCCCCCCTATCCGTTCCCCTTAATATCTTTTAAACTTCGATCAGATCACCCCCTAACCTTCTAAACTCTAGAGAATACAACCCCAATTTGTGTAATCTCTGCTCGTAACTTAACCCTTGAAGTCCAGGGATCTAACCCTATCAGCATACCTTTCTATTCCTTTCTCCTCATATGCTTACCGAGTTTCACCTTAAATGCACCTATGCTATTTGTCTCAACTACTCTTTATGGTAGCACATTCCACATTCTTACCATCCTTTGGGTAAAGAAGTTTCTCCTGAATTCCCTATTGGATTTATTTGCGACTATTTTATATTTCTGACCTCTAGTTTTGGTCTCCCCAACAAGGGGAAACATTTTCTCTACATCTACCCTATCTAATCCTTAAAGACCTCTATCAGGTCACATCTCAGCCTTCTCTTTCCTAGAGAAAAGAGCCCCAGTCTGTTCATCCTTTCCTGATAAAGATATCCTCTCAGTTCTGGTATCACCCTTGTGAATTGTTTTTGCACCTTCTCCAATGCCTCAATATCCTTTCTTTAATATGGAGACCAGAAATGTGCACAGTACTCCAAGTGTGGTCTAACCAAGGTTCTATACAAGTTTAACATAACTTCTCTGCTTTTCATTCTATCCCTCCAGAAATGATCCCCAGTGCTTGATTTTTTTCTTATGGCCTAAATAACTTGCATCACTACTTTTAGTGATTTGTGTATCTGTACCCTTAGATCCCTTTGCTCCTCTATCCTATTTAGACTCTTATTTTCCAAGCAGTATGTGGCCTCTTTATTCTTCCTACCAAAATGCACTACCTCACTCTTGTCTATATTGAAATTCATTTGCCAATTACACGCCCATTCTGCAAGTTTATTAATGTCCTCTTGCATTTTGACGCATTCTTCCTTTGTATTTACTACACCCCCCAATTTGATGTCGTCCGCAAATTTTGAAATTGTACTTCCGATTCCTGAATCCAAATCATTCATGTAAATTGTGAACAACAGTGGTCCCAGCACCGATCCCTGTGGAACACTGCCTCCCACCTTTTGCCAATCTGAGTATGTACCCTTAACCCCTACTCTCTTTTTTTCTGTTTTGTAGCCAACTTGCTATCCATTCTGCTACGGGTCGCCTGACTCTACAAGCTCTGTCAGTAGTATTGAGTCTACAATGTGGTACCTTATCGAAGGCCTCTTGAAAATCCAAATATATTACATCTAGTACTTACCCTTGTCTACTCCTGCAGTTACTTTTTCAAAGAATTCAATAAGTTTGGTCAAGCATGACTTTCCCTTCTGCAATCCATGCTGACTATTCTTTATTATATTTTTGTTCTCTAGATTTTTTTTTACATCTTTGAGTAAAGATTCCATTATCTTTCCTAACACTGACATTAAACTAATTGGTCTATAATTCCCTGGACTTGTTCTAGCTCCCTTTTTAAATATAGGAATAACATTAGCTGTCCGCCAGTCCTCTGGTACTCTTCCAGTTTCTAATTAATTTTTATATATATGTAATAATGCCTCTGCTATCTCTTCCCTAATATTCATGGATGCAATCCATCTGGACCAGGGGTTTATCCTAAGTTTGATTAGTTTATCAATTATCTCCCCCCTTTCTATCTTAAGTGTCTTTATGTCTTTTTTGATCTCTTCTTCTAATGCCCACTCTGTTAGTCTCCCTGGTAAATACTGAGGCAAAGTATTCAGTATTTCTGCCATTTCACTGTCATTACCTGTGAGTGAGATTCTCTTGTGTGTCCCTTAGTGGCCCTATCCCTATTCTAATTTTCTTTTGTTATTTATGTGTCTGTAGAACACTTTATTATTTCTTTTTATATTCCTTGGTAATTTAATCTCGTAGTTCCTCTTTGCTTTCCTAATTTTTTCGACTTCTTTCCTAACCTCTTTGTTTTCCCTTTTGTCATCCTCTCTTTTACTGTTTATGTACTGAGAGTATATCTTTATCTTTTGTTTCAATTTTACCTTTATCTCTTTATTCATTCATGATGTTTCATTATTCGCTAGTTTGTTCTTGCTTGTTAGAGGAATACATTTCTCCTGAACTCTATTGATCACTGTTTTAAATATTTCTCACTGCTGTTCTATCTCTTTGTCTGTCAAAATTGTTTTCCACCGATAACTAATAGCAATATTGGTAATACTCATAACCAAAAGTAATACAATAACTCGCTGATAGTCTAGATAGTCCATACGTAACACTGATAGTAATAGGTGTAACACCACAACTAGTAGTCATCGTATAAACTGCTCATATTCATCCAGTAACTACAGACATAAATCCCCCTGCACTGCACAAGGTGCGGTCAGGCTCCCCAATCTATATCATTTTTAACAGGCCCCAACTCTGTCCCTGTCTCCTTGGATTCTGGTTTGGATTCTGGTCATGTGTGAAAGTGACATCTCTGAACTGGGTGCCACAGTTGGAGCTGATCTGTACTTGGACTTCACACATCAAAACTGGGTGGCATGACTGTTCCCCATTCACCCACCGGTGGAAACAATTTTTCACTATTTACCCACAGTAAATCCCCCAGGTTTCACTCATCCCTTTATATGGTTGCTCCTCTCTCGGTGCCACTTCTACTTACTACTTTGCTGCTGCTCCCGGCTTTGTAGGAAATGCTTGTCTCCATTCCCACGTCCACCCAATTCCTCAGTCTCTCTCTCGTTTCCCCACTGAAGTCCTTATCTCCCAACCACCATTCCCTAGTCTCCTTCTCTCCCATCGCTTGAGCTCCAATCTCCTGGCCTATCCTCCAGTCTCCCTCTCTCCACCAACCCCCCATCCCCTGACCCCCATTCCCCAGTCTCCTTTTCTCATGACCCCCATTCTACAGTCTTCTTCTCTCCTTGAACCCCCATTCCCTGATCCCCATTCTCCAGTTTCCCTCTTTACCCAAGCTCCCTTCCTCTGACCCCCATTCCCCAGACTCCCTCTCTTCCCGAGCTTCCAGTCCCCTGTCTCCCTCTACCCTGACCTCCAGTCCCCCAGCCCCAACCCTAATACCGGACCCTCCCAGTCCCTGGTCATTTCCCCCCCAAGCCCAAATCCCCTACCCCCTAGTTTCTGTTCACTCTAGCCCCGCTGCTTTCCCTGATCCGTCTATCACTCTCCTCCCCAGGCTATCAGCAAGCAGCCGCTTCCGTTTCCAGTTGCCCCAAAGTGGGGGCCAGTTCTCTGCAGCAGCCGGCACATTGGTCGGCCGTTGACATCACTGAGCCGAAGGCTTCTCTGTTAAAGCATGATGTTCTCCTGGACTGCTGGCAGCAGTGACCGGGCTATTCATGCCCCATTCCGGGAGACACCCTGCAATCTAGGAGGGGTTGGCAATACCAGATCTGAAACTAGTAGCTGTATTCAAGCAACCTACTGTTGCCGCGGTAACAGTAAGTTTCTTGCTCCCTCCTTCTTGATGGTCATTGTCTAACAGTCTCACCAGCACTCAAAAGACCCCTGCTATATCCGTAATGTAAACAAGACGCATACCACATCTTATCCTATCTGTATGCAAGTGAACAAAGCAGTGTTGTGCCAGGAAGCAGAGTGAACAGGTTAGACTGGAGAGATACCAGGACAAGCCAATTTATCTTAGGCCCATATCTCTCCAGCTCATTTTTTGATTGCTCAGTCTTGACAGTAATTAATGCAATTGATGCCCATATTCTGGTGCTTGACACACCTTATCAAAGAAAAGTCATTAAAGAGGATTTTCTGATGGTACCGTAAATCATGGTAAACATAATACTCGGCTCTCCTGGGTCCTTTCTTTGAAATACTTTTTCGTGGAAATATGGCTCGTTTAAAAACTATGCCTGAAAACACTTTCTGATTTTTGCAGACCATAGGAGTTCCATCTTTAAAACTGGCTTTTTCATTTTTTTGCACTGGCTTTGAGTTCTAGTATTTTAAAAGTTACACAGTCCCCCACAACTATCTTTCAAATATTCATCCTGGTTGTTTTTTCACTGCATGGGCCATGCCTATGTTTTTGCATTTTTTTTGTTGAAAATATCAAGTTAGCGTAATTCCTCCAAATGGTTTTAAAAATAGGGCCCATTTTTCAGAATGCACAGTATATAGCATGGATAAACCTACAGTATGATAACAAATGTAACTCAGTGGTAACCTTTTATAAGTTTGTTTTTTTGGCTTCAAACACCAGGACAGGGTGAAATTCAATATCTCCCCTGATAGCCCAATAGCTCACCATATTTTGTTCATATAGGAGATATACTGTATAATAGGCTGTTAGTTTAAATTACATTCACACTCATACATGCACCGATAAACAGACAGGGGCATTGTGAATCCTTACAAACCTCAGTGACAATGTAAAAGAAACCTGTATAACTACTAGTCTGTGGAGCTTTCATGCAGTGGAAATTCCATCCAGTTTTTTTTCTCTTCTTATCCCTAGGATACTCCCATCCATCAGAAACTAAAGACAACCGTCAGGCCTCTTAACTGTCAAATCTTGTTAAATCTTTTTTTTAAAACAACTCAGGCTGAAGGTCAGAAAGGACATTCATTCCAGGACTGTAACTTGGCTAATTGAAACTAACTCCTGATAAAAAAAAGATTTTCTGTTGACTTGCCTGTATGGGTGAGTGCACGTCAATGGCACAAAAGACTCCATTATTGCTGTATCACAGTAAAGTGCACAGAATGCGAGTCTGTGGGGTGAGTGAATGATGAGCCAAGTGTTAAGCAGACACTGTTGCCAGTCTGGAAAGCAAACAGTAGCAGAAAGTTGTCCACAATAGTAATGTATGCTCCATTTTGTATATGCGGCACATCGTTCATAAGTAAATTGAAATGGCAGCTTTTGCAGAGATCTATGATGCCTCTCCATAGCTAATATGTCAGACCAACATGGGTCTCAAAATTACATGGTTCATGTGGAGTTTTATTGGGCAATTAACTTTACAGCAAGGCTTTAGCCCTCTGTGTTGATTCCTTTGTGTACTGTATTTCACTGCCTGATCACACAATCCTTTACAGTAGCTGGAAAGGTCAATAGACTCAATAATGCAAATGAGTTGATCATCTCTGAAAAATGATCACATTCAGTTTCTCTTAGGGTCTGGATTTATTTTCCATTGTTCGTCAGAAATAGATTATTAGGGTATCCTTATATTGTTTGCTAAAGGGTACAATTCCCACTCAGCTTCAGGTCAGTGACTTCAGTAGAAACACAGTTCCTATACTAACCATGCCTTGTGGCTGTTAGTCAGACAAAGTACAAAGTCTGCCACTGTCTACCAGGGTAAGTATGGATGTTTGGAACTTTAACCTTCCTGCAAGATAACAGAATTACAATCTACAACATTAATATAATCCTAATTTGATCCTAGAAAATGTAACTCAAATTCACAGGCACTTGCTCTAAAAACCTATAAAGAATAAGATAAACAGTAAGCTATTTTTGTGTAGCACGTTCCAAAATGTTTCATATATTTCGCTGATAGTTTTTTTTAATCACATGGGGGTCAGATTTAGGGTTTGTAACATCCCTGTCTGTTGTGGAGACTGCACCTTTCTTTGTAAAACTGATTGTCATAATCTTGGAATACACTAATATATACACTGGCTCTGCCACAGATCCTGACATAATGGGATTATCATCGTTCCTTGTATTGATTAATGAGGGTCATTACAGATAACCTATTTAAGGTGATGAATGACATTTCCTTCACTTCACAATACAGTATAAAGGTCATATTGTTTCCCCTACTTAAAATTAAGAGAAAAAAAAACCTTTATACAAAACGTTAAAGGCAGTACTTTTCAGCTGTGAGTTCTGAATAATGTGTGTGTCCAGGTGCACTTTAAACAAAACATTTTACAAAGAGGAGATGAAAAGATGAGGTACACTTAAAATAAAAGCAGTTCGTGAGTTCATATAAAAACATGCCAAAACAGGATCATCTTCTAAAAACGCAAGATGATATTCAAGTGTGTGTTGTAGTAAGTGGTCCACATTAGGAAACTGAAGAGCTTAAACCAAGGTAATGTGGCAAATTGAACAGAAAATTTAATTTCAAGAAGTTTCGAACTTCAATGGAAGAAAGATCCAGAGGGAAAGTACTCTGTAAACTTATACTGAAAACCCTCAGAGACTGCATGAGATATGTAGTGAAAAAGGGAAATTAAGGTAAACGAACCAGGCCTTATTTACAAGACCCAGGAAATAAAATGATTTTTCATATTGGTGGATGTCTGTTTTACAAAGAAATGGTGAGGGTAAATCAAATTACTAATTTTAGAAGTCTGAAATAAAAACAAAGAACACTGGAAATGCACTGCTGCTCAATCAGCATTTGAAAGAGAAAAATATGTTCACATCAATCCTTTATCAAGACTCAGACATGAGTTCTGATGAAAAGGCCCAGTTGAAATGTTAACTAATCAGTCTCTTTCAGATGCTGACCTGACCTGCTGTGTACTGCCATCATTTTCTTGTTTTTATATCAATGGGGTCATTTTTTTCCCCCCGCAAAGCAGCTGAAAATCCCTATGACCACACAATTTGCTGTATGAACGAACTTGCAATTATATGGCACCTTTCACATCCTCAGGACATCCCAAAATGCTTCACAGCCAATGAAGTACTTTTGACATGTCGGCCCCGATATTACTAGGGAATCGGGTTGGCAGCGGGGGGTCGACTGGGCGCATGGGTAACCTGCCCAGTAAAATCGGTGGGTTCCCCACGCGATCGCGAATAAATTGAAGCCACTTACCGCCCCATCAGTCTACTCTCAATCATCAGCAAAGTGATGGAAGGTGTCATCGACAGTGCTATCAAGCGGCACTTACTCACCAATAACCGGCTCACCGATGCTCAGTTTGGGTTCTGCCAGGACCACTCGGCTCCAGACCTCATTACAGCCTTGGTCCAAACATGGACAAAAGAGCTGAATTCCAGAGGTGAGGTGAGAGTGACTGCCCTTGACATCAAGGCAGCATTTGACCGAGTGTGGCACCAAGGAGCCCTAATAAAATTGAAGTCAATGGGAATCAGGAGGAAAACTCTCCAGTGGCTGGAGTCATACCTTGCACAAAGGAAGATGGTAGTGGTTGTTGGAGGCCTATCATCTCAGCCCCAGGACATTGCTGCAGGAGTTCCTCAGGGCAGTGTCCTGGGCCCAACCATCTTCAGCTGCTTCATCAATGACTTTCCTTCCATCATAAGGTCAGAAATGGGGAAGTTCGCTGATGATTGCACAGTGTTCAGTTCCATTCGCAACCCCTCAAGTAATGAAGCAGTCCGAGCTCACATGCAGCAAGACCTGGACAGCATCCAGGCTTGGGCTCATAAGTGGCAAGTAACATTCGCGCCAGACAAGTACCAGGTAATGACCATCTCCAAAGAGAGAGAGTCTAACCACCTCCCCTTGACATTCAACGGCATTACCATCACTGAATCCCCCACCATCAACATCCTGGGGGTCACCACTGACCAGAAACTTAACTGGACCAGCCATATAAATACTGTGGCTACAAGAGCAGGTCAGAGCCTGGGTATTCTGTGGCGAGTGACTCACCTCCTGACTCCCCAAAGCCTTTCCACCATCTACAAGGCACAAGTCAGGAGTGTGATGGAATACTCTCCACTTGCCTGGATGAGTGCAGCTCCAACAACACTCAAGAAGCTCAACACTATCCAGGATAAAGCAGCCCGCTTGATTGGCACCCCATCCACCACCCTAAACATTCACTCCCTTTACCACCGGCGCACTGTGGCTGCAGTGTGTACCTCCACAGGATGCACTGCAGCAACTCGCCAAGGCTTCTTCGACAGCATCTCCC
Source organism: Heptranchias perlo (assembly GCF_035084215.1). Classification (NCBI taxonomy): domain Eukaryota; kingdom Metazoa; phylum Chordata; class Chondrichthyes; order Hexanchiformes; family Hexanchidae; genus Heptranchias; species Heptranchias perlo. The sequence goes on along the minus strand of NC_090329.1, from coordinate 35,104,035 downwards.
AAACCCGCGACCTCTACCACCTAGAAGAACAAGAGCAGCAGGCACATGGGAACAACACCACCTGCACGTTCCCCTCCAAGTCACACACCATCCCGACTTGGAAATATATCGCCGTTCCTTCATCATCGCTGGGTCAAAATCCTGGAACTCCCTACCTAACAGCACTGTGGGAGAACCTTCACCACACGGACTGCAGCGGTTCAAGAAGGCGGCTCACCACCACCTTCTCAAGGACAATTAGGGATGGGCAATAAATGCCGGCCTCGCCAGCGACGCCCACATCCCACGAACAAATTTAAAAAAACAGTAAGTATTTAAATTGTCATCCCGCCGGCTTTAATTGCCGGTGGGAGACCCGCATGCGGGAGCTGCGCCCGCATCTGAATGCATCACTGGGAAACCCGAAAGTGGGCAGGTTGGAACCGGGCTCCGGACCCGCTCTGGGATTCCCCGATTTTACGAGCCCCCCCGCCCCCAACGCACCCGCTCGGCCATCCTAAAATCGACCCCATAGTCACTGTTGTAATATAGCCAAATTCAGCAGCCAATTTGCATATAGCAAGGTCCTTCAAACAGCAATGAGAAAAAGACCAGATAATCTTTGTTTTATTGATGTTGGATGAGGGATAAATATTGGCCAGGACACCAAAGAATCTAATCGCTTTCAAATAGTGCCCTGTGATCTTTTACTTCTACCTAAGAGAGTAGAGGAAGCCTTGTTTAAGAACATAAGAAATAGGAGCAGGAGTAGGCCATACAGACCCACGAGCCTGCTCCGCCATTCAATCAGATCGTGGCAGATCTTAGACCTCAACTCCACTTTCCTGCCCAATCCCCATATCCCTTGATTCCCTTAGAGTCCAAAAATCTATCAATCTCAGTCTTGACTATCTCTTCTGAAAGTCAGTACCTCTGGCAGTGCTGCACTCCCTCTGTATTGCACTGACATGTCAGCCTGGATTATATGCTCAAACCTCTGGTGTGGGCCTTGAACCCACAACCTTCTGACTAAGAGGTTAGAGTGCTACCACTTAGCTAAGGCTAACATCTAATTACTAAATTACTAACTAGCTCGAAAGGTAATACTTTACTTTTGAACCTCATTTCCTGAGTTACTTTACTCCACCAACTAAAAGGTAATTTCATACATTACAACAGTGACTACACTTCAAACGTATTCCATTGGCAGTAAAGTGCTTTGGGACATCCTGAGGTTGTGAAAGGTGCTACATAAATGCAACTTAATTCAAACATGCTTGAAACCAATTTTTCAACTTATCGCAGACCTTTCCTTTCTGCTCTTTCCCTGCCTCACCCTCCCTCCACCCGGCCCCTTTTCCTTGGCTCTGTATGTGCTTCAAAGTTGTTCATCTCTAACATTTTCCAGTTCTGATGAAAGGTCATCGACCTGAAACGTTAACTCTGTTTCCCTATCCACAGATGCTGCCTGACCTGCTGAGTGTTTCCAGGATTTTCTGTTTTTATTTCAGATTTCCAGCATCATCAGTATATTTCTTCTGTTGAAACCAATGATATTCAGCTAATTAAATTCATACCAACCAGAAGATGTGAAGAAGCAACATAAAACCAATACAATAAGAAAACAGTGAACTCATTGATTGAACGCTTTAAATATTTAACAATAATTAGTCCTAAGCTACTACTTATCACAAAATGAACTAAATAGGCCTGCTGAAAATGCACACTGCTAATTAAGAGACAAACTAAGTAAACATAGCAATAATTTGCTGATCTGTAGGTAGAGCTTCACTCTGTCACTCTGTCGTTCAGAGTAGGTCAAAGCAGTCTCATTATGACAGGGGTCTGATGACTGAATTTTTGTTTCAGCGATAAAACCATAATTTTTGATTTCTTCTCTCCCATTGTAGAACCCTTGTGTAAAGATTCCTGAATTTTCCCTGTAATTCACGTTGAATGTTGCAATGCTGTAATATATCTTTGTACTGCCACACTACAACTGCCATATTCAGGAAGCCAGGAAGCCATGAATAATTCCTTGACCAGCACTCACATCCAAGTTGTGCCGGGTTCAGGTAAAGCAAAAAAAGAAATCAAATAATAGAGATCAAAAGAAAAATCACAAACGCCAGAAATTGGAAATCAAAACACAAAAATGCTGGAAATTTACAGCTGGTCAGCATCTGAAAGAGAAAGATGGGTTAATTTTTTGGGGTGAAACCATTCATTAGAACTGGCTGGAGAAGCCCATTTCTGTGGTGAAACGAAACAAAGAGAGGAGGGGAGAAGGTCAAGAGAAAAGATAAACTTTAACAGAGGGGGCTAATGGGTTTAATAATGAAGATACATCATCATCCAGATAGGCAAATTTCATATGCCTAATGCTCGTGTAAGTTGTTACAATGTATAAGTATGGCTGAGACACTTTTTTTTGAAGTAAATTACATTTATGATTCAGTTTCAGAACCTAATCATGGGAACACATCAATATGCATCATGAGAACATAAGAACATAAGAAATAGGAGCAGGAGTAGGCCAATCGGCCCTTCGAGCCTGCTCCGCCATTTAATAAGATCATGGCTGATCTGATCCTAACCTCAAATCTAAATTCATGTCCAATTTCCTGCCCGCTCATCATGAGCAAAGGGTCATCCTGGAGACATGACATTTAGCAAGAACCTACATAAAGAGACAAAATGCTACAGTACTTATTGAAAGTAAATAAGCCTAGACTAGAAATCCCAGCAGGTCAGCTCCCAATGACTCCAGGGTGGGTAAGTGACCTGGGCGATTTTAACTGCCCACCCGCCCGGCTTCTACTGGGCGAGTAGGGTTAAAATCACCCCCACAGAATCATAGGACCTTACAGCACAGTACAAAGCCATTTGGCCCATCGTGCCTGTGCCAGCTCTTTGAAAGAGCTATCCAATTAGTCCCATTCCCCTGATCTTTCCCCATAGCCCTGCAAATGTTTCCTTTCCAAGTATATATCCAATTTCCTTTTGAAAGCTATCATCGTATCTGCCACCCTTTCAAGCAGTGCATTCCAGATTATAACAACTTGCTCTGGTTCTTTTGCCAATTTTCTTAAATCTGTGTCCTGGTTATTGACCCACCATGACTGTGGAAACAGTTTCTTCTTATTTACTCACCCCCAAAGTCACAAGCGTGGAGAAAGTGCTCATTTACCAATGGCCAGAGATACAACTATGAGTGTTAATATACACCTGACTAAGGATGTGGAGAAAGCAAAGTCATGTGAATGAAGCTCACACACACTCATAATAGAGCTGATCAAAATTGTTACATGGCAAGACAAAAAGTAGGCCAGCTTTTGAATATGCACCAAATATCGGGTAAGACCTGTTCTTTTGTAAAGAAGAAAACATTAGACCAATACTCTATAAAATGGATCAACAAATTGTTGGTAATAAGCTCATTGGACTTGGAATTGAATCAAACGTCTCTATTCCTTGCACATTTTTGTATTGGGTGTGGATTCCTTAAATTCCATGTACTCACTGCACAGTTTGGTTAAAAATCCACAGAACAGTTCGAAATAACCCTCAAAATGCTGCCTGGTAGGATCCTTCAAGCTGCCAAAAAAACTATTGAATAAAATCTGAGTGGCACGTGGACACTGGAAGTAAGAGCAATAAAACTGTCACTAGCAGTAGGTTTACTGAGAGTCTTTAAACAGGTTGCCAAGAAAATTCTCAATCGATGCCAAGAAACTCCCCGTAAGGGAGATACTGCAAATGTTCTGCTCCTCATGCTTCCTGATATCTGGGTGAATTGCGTCGAGAGTAGATTGACTCTGTGCCACTCATGCTTACAGTTTAAATATTAGATAGTTATAGCAAATATAGCACCAGTACAAACATGTTTGATATGATCAGCAATAATAAGTTTGGTTGTGGAAAACACAAATGCAGTCATTTTAGTTTGGTTGGATTGCTTGAAGTTCTACTGGATGATAAATTAAATAAGATGCATTTTTAAAAAATGATTACATTCATTATAAACAGCCCTAAATAAAATATAATGGGATCACAGTGGAATTTAACTCAGGGTTTTAACTGCAAATAATTATATCACAGCCAGACAGATGTAAGTTATACACTGCTTCCAACTGGCACTGGACCCAATAGTGCAGAGAATGTCCTACACTCACTGAACAGTTTGATTAAAAACCCATAGAACAATGTTGGAAATAACTCTTTTGAATCCCAATGTTGTAGTACCTTGGATTCTTTACATAGTGTTAATTTTAACCTTAATATCTCCCCAACGAGGAACTTTTTCAGTTTCTACAGTTACAATATTGTTGTAACTGTAAACCAGCAATCTCTACAGTTAAGACTTTAAGGGAGAAATAGCAATCTGCCTCTAAATTGTATTACCTCAATGCTACAACAGAATTCTATTCCTCATGTCATTGAGTCGTAGGAGGCTAACATAGCTTAATGTTAAGTTGACTCAATTGGTGGCATTTTCCCCTTGAGTCAGGAGGTTGTAAATGTGAAGTCCCACTTGAGCACATAATCCAAGTTTCAGTGCAGTACTGTGGGACTGCTGCAGGGTCAGATGAGATGTTAAACTAAGGCCCTGCCTACCTGTTCCTATAGACGTGAAAGGTCACATGGCACCATTCAAAACAAAGCTTGAGCACAGAGGTTGGGAAAGACAGAGAGTGAACCTCTAACGGAGTGAACCTCTAACAGAGTGAGGGCTTTCAACTGGGAATTTGGTGGGTGTGGGAATTAGATGCAGAGGGGGAAGAAGATGCTAAGTGATTTAAACTAAAGCACTATAGACTAAGACTGAGCAGAGCATAAAGGGAGCTGCACGAGGAATCAGAATAAGGCAAGGAGGAGCGCCGAGGATAAGTTGGTAAGTATTTAGTTCATTGATTAGTGTTTTTAATGGTTGTTGTGGTTATTAGTGATTATTGGGGATAAAAAGAGCGGGAGCAGAGGCCCGAGAGCAGAGCGGGGATAAAAGGAGTGGGAGGGGAGGCCCGAGAGCGGAGCGGGGATAGAAGGAGCGGATGGGGTGGCCCGAGAGCAGAGCGGGGATAAAAGGAGTGGGAGGGGAGGCCCGAGAGCGGAGCGGGGATAGAAGGAGCGGATGGGGTGGCCCGAGAGCAGAGCGGGGATAAAAGGAATGGGAGAGGAGGCCCGAGAGCGGAGCGGGGATAGAAGGAGCGGATGGGGTGGCCCGAGAGCAGAGCGGGGATAAAAGGAGTGGGAGGGGAGGCCCGAGAGCAGAGTGGGGATAAAAGGAGCGGGAGGGGAGGCCCGAGAGCAGAGCGGGGATAAAAGGAGTGGGAGGGGAGGCCCGAGAGCAGAGCGGGGATAAAAGGAGTGGGAGGGGAGGGGAGGCCCGAGAGCAGAGTGGGGATAAAAGGAGTGGGAGGGGAGGCCCGAGAGCAGAGTGGGGATAAAAGGAGTGGGAGGGGAGGGGAGGCCCGAGAGCAGAGTGGGGATAAAAGGAGTGGGAGAGGAGGCCGGAGAGCAGAGTGGGGATAAAAGGAGTGGGAGGGGAGGGCCGAGAGCAGAGCGGGGATAAAAGGAGTGGGAGGGGAGGCCCGAGAGCAGATTGGGGATAAAAGGAGTGGGAGGGGAGGCCCGAGAGCAGAGCGGGGATAAAAGGAGTGGGAGGGGAGGCCCGAGAGCAGAGCGGGGATAAAAGGAGCGGGAGGGGAGGCCCGAGAGCAGAGCGGGGATAAAAGGAGCGGGAGGGGAGGCCCGAGAGCAGAGCGGGGATAAAAGGAGCGGGAGGGGAGGCCCGAGAGCAGAGCGGGGATAAAAGGAGTGGGAGTGGAGGCCCGAGAGCAGAGCGGGGATAAAAGGAGTGGGGGAGGAGGCCCGAGAGCAGAGCGGGGATAAAAGGAGTGGGAGGGGAGACCCGAGAGCAGAGTGGGGATAAAAGGAGTGGGGGAGGAGGCCCGAGAGCAGAGCGGGGATAAAAGGAGTGGGAGGGGAGGCCCGAGAGCAGAGTGGGGATAAAAGGAGTGGGGGAGGAGGCCCGAGAGCAGAGCGGGGATAAAAGGAGTGGGGGAGGAGGCCCGAGAGCAGAGCGGGGATAAAAGGAGTGGGGGAGGAGGCCCGAGAGCAGAGCGGGGACATAAAGCTGAGACCAACTCAAACACAGGCAGAAATTTGAAAGAGTGACATCAGAGGACAGCAGGTTGGTGAGTGATAGAATTTTTTGCTCTCTAAGCTAGGGGAGTGGTTTAAGTTAGGAACTAGGAATCTATAATTTGCTAATACTTTATTATATTAATAACTTAAACTAGATAAATTAATTAGTTTAAAAGTAATAACTAAAAATAAACCAAGTGATGAGAACAAAGACTGCAGAGTGGATGGGCAAATTGACCACGGCACCATGGTACAGGAGGCCATTCAAGTGGGGGGACTGAAAAGGAATGTGATAGTGTTAAGGGATAGTATAGTCAGGGGGATAGACACAGTTCTCTGCAGCCAAGACCGGGAGCCTCGAAGGCTGTGTTGCCTGCCCGAGGCCAGGTTTAAGGACATCTCCTCACTGCTGGAGAAGAACTTGGAGGAGGAGGGGGAGGATCCAGTTGTTGGGTCCATGTAGGAACCAACGACATAGGTAGAACTAGGAATGAGGTTCTGCTGAGGGAGTTTGAGGAGCTAGGGTCCAAATTAAAAAGCAGAAACTCAAAGGTAATAATCTCTGGATTACTACCTGAGCCACGCGCAAATTGGTGTAGGGACAAACAGATCAGAGAGTTAAATGCGTGGCTGAAAGAGTAGTGAGGGAAGCAGGGGTTTCAATTCATGGGGCACTGGCACCAGTACTGGGGAAAGAGGGAGCTGTTCCATTGGGACGGGTTCCACTTAAACCAGGCTCAGACCAGTGGCCTGGCGAATCGAATAACTAGGACGGTAGATAGGGCTTTAAACTAATAAGAGTGGGGGAGGGTTCAGGTAAGCGTAAATTAATAAGTCTAAAGAGAAAAGTAGAGCAGAGTAGCAATTTGGGTAAAAACTAGTGTGTCAGGAAGGAACAGAGAGCTTAATAATGGTAATACTGACTAAGGTCACATCAGGGAAAAATAGTAAAAAGTTAAAATTAAAGGCATTGTATCTGAATGCATGAAGCATTCGTAACAAGATAGATGAATTAATGGCACAAATAGAGATAAGTGGTTTTGATCTAGTAGCCATTACTGAGTGATTGCAGGGTGGCCAAGGTTGGGAACTAAATATTCCAGGGTACTTGACTTTTAGAAAGGACAGACAAACTGAAAAAGGAGGGGGAGTAACCCTGATAACAAAGGACAAGATAAAGATCCGAGTGAGAAAGGATCTTCCGTAGAAAATCAGGATGTAAAATGGGTGGAGCTAAGAAATAATAAGGGGCAGAAAAAAGTGGTGGGAATAGTTTAATGACCCCCTAACAGTAGTTATAGTGTTGGACAGAGTATAAATCAGGAAAACATGTAACAAGGGAAATGCAATAATCGTGGGGGACTTTAATCTTCATATAAACTGGGCAAACCAAACAGGCAAAAGTAGATTCGAGGACGAGTTCATGGAATGCATTCAAGACCGTTTTCTAGAACAATATGTCAAGGAACCAACTAGGGAACAGGCTATTTTAGATCTAGTATTGTGTAATGAGACAGGATTAATTAATAATCTTATAGTTAAGGATCCTCTGGGGCAGAGTGATCATAATATGATAGAATTTCACATTGAGTTTGAGAGTGACGTAGTCTGAAACTAGGGTCTTAAATTTAAACAAGGCCAATTATGTAGTTATAAGGGGTGAGTTGGCTAAGGTAGATTGGGAAATTAGATTAAAAGATATGACTTTAGAAAAGCAATGGTGAACATTTAAAGAAATAATTCATAATTCTAAACATATATAAATTCCCTTGAGGAATAAAAACTCCACGGGAAAAGTGATCCAACCGTGGCTAACTAGAGAAGTTAAGGATAATATTAGATTAAAAGAAGAGGCTTTCAATGTTGCCAAAAAGAGTCGTAAGCCTGAGGATTGGGAGGGTTTTAGAAATCAGCAAAGGATGACCAAGAAATTGATAAAGAGGGATAAAATTGAATATGAGAGTAAACTAGCAAGAAATATAAAAACAGATTGTAAGAGCCTCTACAAGGATATAAAAAGGAAGAGATTAGCGAAAGTAAACGTGGGTCGCATAGAGGCAGAGACAAGAGAAATTATAATTTTTTCTATTCGTTCATGGGATGTGGGCGTCGCTGGCGAGGCCAGCATTTATTACCCATCCTTAATTGCCCTTGAGAAGGTGGTGGTGAGCTGCCTTCTTGAACCGCTGCAGTCCGTGTGGTAAAGGTTCTCCCATAGTGCTGTTAGTTAGGGAGTTCCAGGATTTTGACCCAGCGACGATGAAGGAACAGCGATATATTTCCAAGTCAGGATGGTGTGTGACTTGGAGGGGTACATGCAGGTGGTGTTGTTCCCATGTGCCTGCTGCCTTTGTCCTTCTAGGTGGTAGAGGTCGCAGGTTTGGGAGGTGCTGTCGAAGAAGCCTTGGCGAGTTGTTGCAGTGCATCCTGTGGATGGTACACTCTGCAGCCACTGTGCGCAGTGGTGAAGGGAGTGAATGTTTAGGGTGTTGGATGGGGTGCCAATCAAGCGGGCTGCTTTGTCCTGGATGGTGTCGAGCTTCTTGAATGTTGTTGGAGCTGCACTTATCCAGGCAAGTGGAGAGTATTCCATCACACTCCTGACTTGTGCCTTGTAGATGGTGGGACGGTTTAGAGGAGTCAGGGACCTGCTCTTGTAGCCATAGTATTTATGTGGCTGGTCCAGTTAAGTTTTTGGGGAATAAGGAAATGGAAGAGACGTTCAACAAATGTTTTGTATCTGTCTTCACAGTAGAAGACACAAAAAAATACCAGAAATAGTGGGGAATCAAGGGTCTAATTAGAGTGAGGAACTTAAAGTAATTAAGATTAGTGAAGAAAAAGTACTGGAGAAATTAATGGGACTAAAAACCGACAAATCCCCTGGACCTGATGGCCTACATCCTAGGGTTTTAAAAGAAATGGCTGCAGAGATAGTGGATGCATTGGTTTTGATCTTCCAGAATTCCCTAGAATGGTCCCAGTGGATTGGAAGGTAGCAAATGTAACCCCACTATTCAAGAAAGGAGGGAGAGAGAAAACAGGGAACTACAGGCTAGTTAGCCTGACATCAGCGGCATGATTTTAAAAGGGCGGCGGGATGGCAACAGTGGCGGGGGGGGGGGGTCAATGGGCCCGCGGCAAACGCGAATAATAAAAAATTACTGTTCCCCACACGATCGCGACTTAATTGGTGGCCCTTAATCTTGTTTCCGGGTTTGCCGTCCGAAAGCTGCGCACTGCGCACCCGCATAACAGGCTGTCAGCTGGAGTGTCTCTGTTTAAAGGGCCATTGCTCCAATGGATTTTGCTGGAGCAAGGAGACAAGAATCCCAATGGAGCAGCACAGGGGCAAGGCTGCTCCAAGATTCAGCAATGCCTGGCTGGGGTGAGGAGGAGGAGGGAACTATTTTACCCGGCCGACAGAAGGAAGCGCCCTCCCTCTGCCACCAAGACGGCCTGGCTCGAGGTGGCAGAGGAGGTCACAAGCAGGAGCAACATATCCCGCACCTGGGTCCAGTGCAGGAAGCATTTCAATGACCTAACTAGGTCAGAAAAAGTGAGTACACTTACTGATTCTCCTGCATTCCGTGTTGCACATCACCCCCTCCCCCCAACTCGTTCTGCACTGCCAAGACTACTCTATCACATCACTGCTCACACCCATTTAAGTCTCATCCTCAACTTGCCTTCACTTCCCGAGCACTTCCTCATCTCCCCATTTGTGACCCCACCACTGCCACTCACCCCAATCCTGATCCAATGTGATGTCTCTGTCTGATACTCACCCTCTGATGTACCTCTTTCACGGTCAGCCTCACCCAAGTCAATGCGTTCATCGGCTGACCACTTCACCCTCACTCACTCATACGTTTGTACTTTCTCCCCTTCTAGGAGAAGAGAGCGCGAAAGGCATGGGAGAGAGCGAGGACTGGAGGGGGGCCACAACAAATTGTGGTCCTCACAGAGGCGGGGGCGGAGGCCCTGGAGATGAGCCGTATTCTCGAGTGCCTGTCCGTCGGGGATGCAGTGACTGGCACCCCACAAAGGCCTGGTGACAGAACTTTAACATTCATTACACACATGAATTGATGTTAACAATGATTGGCATGTCGAACACCTTAGTATGCTCATCGCAGCACAATACGTCTGTGACGATGCTTAATATTGCCTTCTGTTCCCTTACAGGCCATTCAACGACCGCAGTGACGGGAGAGGGCGATTCCTCAGAGGAGCTCCCGACCAGTGAGGGTGCACCGTCACATCTTAGCGAGCCATCCACCAGTGCAGATACTCACAACTCGGTGGGTCCTAGTAGTCAGTTAGTTAGGTTGGCATCTGGTGAGTCACTACACACAAGTGAGCACGAGCAGACACTAGTTGTAGGGGCAGCTGTGGAGAGTCCGCGTCGGTGGGCACACTCCTCTCCAGGCTCTGCCCAGCTGGACACAGATGCTGAACCCTGGGGGCCATCCTTTAAAAGGAGAATGATTGAGCGACAGCAGCACATTTGTGAGGTACTGGAACAGGTGCCACGCACACTCTCCACAATAGCACAGAGGATGGAGGAGTCCAACTCTTGCATTGGTGTAATGGTGGCACAGGTAGGTGAGGGAATCTCTGTGATAGTGTTACAGGGATGTAAGGAATAGTCTGCCTACATAACAGTCACGCGACTTCAAAAAAAATCATGGGATGTTTCTGAGAACTGTAATAAGGTACTTTATGAAAGCAAATCTTTCTTCATGCAATAACAAAAAATATGGGAAAGGATTTCACAAGTACGGAAATTGTCAAAATAGTTAAATTTGAACCATGACATTATTTTAGACAATCAATGTATATACATCAAGCCAAATAGATGACCTACATTAGTGAGGTACAAGATCGGTTTAGGTACCTTCAAGCAGATCTGATGGAAATATCCAAAGTTATGGAAGAAAATTTACCTGTTTATTACAATATTTAACATAAAGTTCCTCAAACAGCCTGGAGTTGCCAGTCAGGTCACCTTGGAGAGGCAGTTCCTGCTATTGCTGAATCAGTGGAGGTTCTTTCTCATGCTTGTGACACTTTCTAAAAGAAGAATTCTTTGACAGAGGGTCAGGCTCTCTCCCCCCACCATAGTAGAGGAATAACACTATCTGACATTGGATGCTTCTAAATGTGAAAAGCCATCGTGTCAAGCCCAAGAACTACAATACTTTTTGATGCTGAATGGACACCATTCTCTCAATTTCCTGCATGATCCTTTCACATGGATTACTGGTAATTAATGCAGACATACTCAAAGCAGTTTAACCCATTTCACAAGCTTACTGGTGATTGAATGTCTTATGTATCTTGGCCTTTGTCCGTCTAGTCTTTACCAAGGAAACTGATATTACTCTTTCCTCCTTGTCTGTATTTAGATTCTGGTATCGTAATTGATATTTCATGTGCCCGACTAGGAAGAAGCTGAATTATTATCCTCTGAAATAACAATTTCAGTGTGTGATATCTGAAACTAAATCAAATCTAAATCCAATGCTGGAGCAAAGCGTTTGCTCCATCTGTACAGAAATGTTTTTTCCTTTTTGCTTGAAACAAGAGTGAATTTAAAAAAGGTTTATTATTTGCAACCCACTAACAAAATGTTTGATGAGCATGTTTTAAAACAAGTGATTTTATACAATGCGAAGTGACAAGAAAAAGTCGATCATAATTTGAGACTTCTCAAGCAACTAAAAAGCCAGTATAAACATCAGAAGGTTTGTCCATCCAGTCGTGGAGTGGCAATTTTTGGGCAAAATGGTTAAATGAGAATTGAGAAAGTCCTGATTTATTCAGCAAGTATTGCGTTTCCAGTGCCTGGTAAAAATCTAAATCCAAAAACAGACAGATGCAAGTGATTACAGCTCCCTTGTGATGAACTATACACTCACCATAATCCCTACAAACTCAATTAACACAAAAAGTATTTCTTTTTTAGTTTTAATGGTGATTTTAGCACAAAACCTATTGCCTGAACACTATCTTTATAGGAAAGCTACATCCAATAAAAGTAAAGTTTTACAAGTACTGTTGAAAATGATTGGACATAAAGTGCATTCATAGCCTCATTCTAGTTTATTTTTCATGAGATTTTGATAAGTGCACCTTTGGTAATGTACAAAGGCTTTTTTTTACAAGAATTAAACTTTTATTAGACCTAATTTATAAAATGACATTGAATTAATATTTTCAACTGTGAAAACATTAAATACTTTAAACTTTTATAAATCCAGTTAATATATATTGGTGGTGTTGGATACAATATTCATTACAAATTAGAGCTTCGTACTTATAGATATCCTTCCCAAAGATTACAGTCATTGCCTTGGAAATGCTAGGGCAGCTTTGTGGATAATATGGGAATTCCACTAGCCACTTACATTCCTGTAGTGGGAAAAACCAAGAAGGAATATGGCTGTGTCTTTTAAATAATACATCGATTATTATTCCTGGAAGTATGGTGCTCTCAACCCAAAATCTTTTACTTCTTTACAATTTTTTTTATCTTTAAAACACATTTATGGACTTGCCTAACCTTTCCCCTCTCCAGCCATTTCCTCTCTCCAGCTGTTTCCTCTCTCCAGCTATTTCCCCTCTCCAGCCATTTCCCCTCTCCAGCCATTTCCCCTCTCCAGCCATTTCCCCTTTCCAGCCATTTCCCCTCTCCAGCCATTTCCCCTCTCCAGCCATTTTCCACCCAAACCAGGCGTACCTAAAACTGAGGTGCCAAACTGATGAAGCTACAACTCAGGACTACATGCATGCTAAACAGCAGAAGCAACATGCTATAGACAGAGCTAAGCGATTCCACAACCAACGGATCAGATCAAAGCTCTGCAGTCCTGCCACATCCAGTCATGAATGGTGGTGGACAATTAAACAACTAACAGGAGGAGGATGCTCTGTAAACATCCCCATCCTCAATGATGGCGGAGTCCAGCACGTGAGTGCAAAAAACATGGCTAAAGCGTTTGAAACCATCTTCAGCCAGAAGTGCCTAGTGGATGATCTATCTCGGCCTCCTCCCGATATCCCCACCATCACAGAAGCCAGTCTTCAGCCAATTCGATTCACTCCACGTGATATCAAGAAATGGCTGAGTGCACTGGATACAGCAAAGGCTATTGGCCCCGACAACATCTCAGCTGTAGTGCTGAAGACTTGTGCTCCAGAACCAGCCGTGCCTCTAGCCAAGCTGGTCCAGTACAGCTAGAACACAGGCATCTACCCGACAATGTGGAAAATTGCACATCTATATCCTGTCCACAAAAAGCAGGACAAATCCAATCCTGCCAATTAACGCCCCATCAGTCTACTCTCAATCATCAGCAAAGTGATGGAAGGTGTCGTTGACAGTGCTATCAAGCGGCACTTACTCACCAATAACCTGCTTACCGATGCTCAGTTTGGGTTCCTCCAGGACCACTCGGCTCCAGACCTCATTACAGCCTTGGTCCAAACATGGACAAAAGAGCTGAATTCCAGAGGTGAGGTGAGAGTGACTGCCCTTGACATCAAGGCAGCATTTGACCGAATGTGGCACCAAGGAGCCCTAGTAAAATTGAAGTCAATGGGAATCAGGAGGAAAACTCTCCAGTGGCTGGAGTCATACCTAGCACAAAGGAAGATGGTAGTGGTTGTTGGAGGCCAATCATCTCAGCCTCAGGACATTGCTGCAGGAGTTCCTCAGGGAGTGTCCTAGGCCCAGCCATCTTCAGCTGCTTCATCAATGACCTTCCCTCCATCATAAGGTCAGAAATGGGGATGTTCGCTGATGATTGCACAGTGTTCAGTTCCATTCGCAACTCCTCAAATAATGAAGCAGTCCAAGCCCGCATGCAGCAAGACCTGGACAACATCCAGGCTTGGGCTCATAAGTGGCAAGTAACATTCGCGCCAGGCAATGACCATCTCCAACAGGAGAGAGTCTAACCACCCCCCCTTGACATTTAAAAGCATTACCATTGCCGAATCCCTCACCATCAACATCCTGGGGGTCACCATTGACCAGAAACTTAACTGGACCAGCCATATAAATACTGTGGCTACAAGAGCAGGTCAGAGGCTGGGTATTCTGCAGTGAGTGACTCACCTCCTGACTCCCCAAAGCCTTTCCACCATCTACAAGGCACAAGTCATGAGTGTGATGGAATACTCTCCACTTGCCTGGATGAGTGCAGCTCCAACAACACTCAAGAAGCTTGACACCATCCAGGACAAAGCAGCCCGCTTGATTGGCACCCCATCCACCACCCTAAACATTCACTCCCTTCACCACTGGCGCACAGTGGCTGCAGTGTGTACCATCCACAGGATGCACTGCAGCAACTCGCCAAGGCTTCTTCGACAGCACCTCCCAAACCCGCGACCTCTACCACCTAGAAGGAGAAGAGCAGCAGGCACATGGGAACAACACTGCCTGCACGTTACCCTCCAAGTCACACACCATCCCGACTTGGAAATATATCGCCGTTCCTTCATCATCGCTGGGTCAAAATCCTGGAACTCCCTTCCTAACAGCACTGTGGGAGAACCTTCACCACACGGACTGCAGCGGTTCAAGAAGGCGGCTCACCACCACCTTCTCAAGGGCAATTAGGGATGGGCAATAAATGCCGGCCTCACCAGCGACGCCCACATCCCATGAACGAATAAAAAAAAAACCCTCAACTCCACTGGATGAGCTTCGCTGCTGTGGTGATACTTCAAAATATTCCTATTCTTTAAACTCACTGGGCTAGAAATTCATTTGGGCCATAAACCAGTATCTGCCACCAGTTATACGCGCCGCTTGATATATAGCTCTATTGAAGGCAATGGGACTGATTATTGGATGGAGCGTATAACGGGTGGCCAATTCGATACCGCCCACTTTGCATTACCGCCCAAAACAAATTTCTATCCCACTGATAACATAAGGTGAATTAACACATTTTGTCAAGGTTTGTTTTTCCTTTCTTACTTCCATTTATTATTTATTTATATTCGCTGCCTGCCTCTTCGTGTTTCCCTTCTTTATATTGACATGTTTAACCTCAGTGGTGGGGAAGCTTTTAGAAATGATAATCCGGGACAAAATTAATCGTCACTTGGACAAGTGTGGATTAATAAAGGAAAGCCAGCATGGATTTGTTAAAGGCAAATCGAGTTTAACTAACTTGAATTGAGTTGAATTGAATTTAGCTAAATTAAGTTTTTTGATGAGGTAACAGAGAGGGTTGATGAGGGCAATGGGGTTGTTGTGTATGTGGACTTTCAAAAGGCGTTCGATAAATTGCCACATAATAGGCTTGTCAGCAAAATTGAAGCCCATGGAATAAAAGGGGCAATGGCAGCATGGATACAAAATTGGCTCAGTGTTAGGAAACAGAGTGTAGTGGTGAACGGTTGTTTTTCGGACTGAAGGAAGGTGCACAGTGATGTTCCCCAAGGGTCGGTACTGCATTTTTTGATATATATTAATGACTTGGACTTGGGTGTACAGGGCACAATTTCAAAATTTGCGGACACAAAACTTGGAAGTATAGTAAACAATGAGGAGGATTGTAATAGACTTAAAGAGGACATAGAGAGGCTGGTGGTATGGGCAGACACGTGGAAAATGAAATTTAATGCAGAGAAGTACGAAATGGGACATTTTGGCAGGAAGAACAAGGAGAGGCAATATAAATTAAATGGTACAATTCTAAAGGGGTTGCAGGAACAGAGAGACCTGGGGGTTGAAAAGATTTACTAGAATGGTTCCAGGGTTGTGGGACTTCAATTACGTGGATCGACTGGAGAAGCTGGGGTTGTTCTCCTTAGAGCAGGGAAAGTTAAGAGGAGATTTGATAGAAGTGTTCAAAATCATGAAGGGTTTAGATAAAGTAAATAAAGAGAAACTGTTCCCATTGGCGGAAGGGTCGAGAACCAGAAGACACAGATTTAAGGTGATTGGTAAAAGAACCAAAGGCGACATGAGGAGAAACTTCTTTACGCAGTGAGTAGTTAGGATCTGGAATGCGTTGTCTGAAAGGGTGAAAGGGTGATGGATGCAGATTCAATCCTGGCTTTCAAAAGGAATTGGAAAAATATTTGAAGGGAAAAAAATTTGCAGGGCTACAGGGAAAGAAGGGGGGAATTGAACAATCTGGATTGCTCTTACAAAAAGCCAGCACAGGCTAGATGGGCCGAATGGCCTCCTTCTGTGCTGTAATGATTCTATGATACTATGACATCAAATAATAGCAGAACCTGAACATCAGTGCTATAAAGCATCATGGGTGAGGAAGGAAATTCTGTCTGTACTTTGCTCACTGTAGTTTCACTGTAAAACCAAACTTTGTTTTCATGCCAAAATTTTAGGAACTGCCTATACTTAAAATAGATGCACTGTACAAACTTTGAAAACTCCAAACTTTGTGCCACCTAACCACTACTTCTCTTAAATGCATTTTCTCTCCTATTTTAACTTTGGCATTGTCGTGCACTGTGGGTTTTTCACCCTTTTCCCAAGTTATTCCAAAATTAAAAAGGCTGTGTTTGCTGCCTGAACAGACAAGTGGACGTTACCGGAAGACCCTTCTACAAAGGTGCAGGGAAAGACGTCCTTGGAAGGCGTCATCGGGTCGCCCAGAAACCGAAAGTTCCGACAAGGTGTCCCTAATCACAACGAATTAAAAAAGGGGACACCCTATAAAATGCTTTACCATTCCCATTTTTCCCTTTTTGTGGCATGTGGTAAATTTGTAGTGCATTTTTACAACATAAGAAGACCTCCAAACAAAACCAGTAATACAAAAAGTTCTGCTAAATGTCAGTAGAAGCACTGAAGATACCAATACACATGATGTTAGGTGGTTACATCTGAGCCTATGTATAATAACATGTCTGGCAATCATCTGCGGTTCTTACAGTTATTAAGCCTCTTTGAAGCCAGCATGGATTTTCACTCTTTTAAGGTGATTTCAATCTCCCCATCCCTAAATATAATATTCTGCAGTAAATATTGTGCACTCTAAGAGCCTGAGTGCTGCCTTGCAAAGCATTTCCTCGTACATATGCACTCCTCACTGATGGGGTCCTGTGCACATGTGCAAAATTAAAACATACAGTTTAGAGCTGCTTTGCATTAAATATAGGTACTAATTTTTTTTTAAAGTCATGGACCTGCCAAATCTTTCCTCTCTCCAGCCATTTTCACTCTCCACATCCCTACATGAGCTGCATTCAGATTAGAGGATTCATTCAAGCCACCCAAACCCCCAATTCCACTGTACAGGCTTCACTGCTGTGGTGATACTTCAAAACATTCCCATTCTTTAAACTTACTAATAACATAATAATGAAGTAAAATATTTTTGATTCCCACCACCCCCCTCCCAACCCTGCATACTTCACATAAGTTGTTCATGATTAGCCTTAACAGGCAAAAAAAGTATATTTTTGAGCCTATATTCGTTGACCTCTGCTTGCGAGCTCCAGCACGGAGTTGGCAGCACATATTGGGACATCGTGCTCACACATACCACAGATTTTCATACATTAATTTCAATGGGTGGAGTCCTGTTGGCGCCTATTTAAAACTCCCAGAAGCTCTGTCGAGGAGGGCCATCAATTGCTGTTTGAAATCTATACTGTGGGGCCACATGCAGCTATGTCTGCTCTCTGATGGAATCTGCGGAAATTCCTGAAGTAGCCTACGCATGCTGCCAGACTGGCCCCCAAACGGACGCCATGAAGTAGCAGGTTGAGCAGAAAAGTGCCTACCCCCTCCCGCCCCTCCTTGAGCGCGTTTGGTATCCCCACAGTCTACGGGCAAAAGCCAGATCTGTTTTCCACCCCAAATTCCGATACCTCCACCGACTCTGAAACAGAATTCCGCTCCAAGTGGGCTGCGGAATTTCTGGCTTCTGTTGCTCATTATTGAGCAATCTCACTATCAATCTCCTGAGCATAACACAAGGATAAAGATTTTTTCTTTAACAACAGATGCCATTGACACAAACCTTATTCAAACCAAACTCTCATATAATACTGCGAATTAGTTTTGAATATCGCAATTTCCATGCAGTTCTGCAGCACTTTTACTAGAAAACTGTGACTGATTTACATTTTTTGCATTAGGCTTTGACTACTACATGATCCTGTGATAGTATCATCAGTATCGTGAACTGTGGATCTGTCCAAACAGGAAATTCTGGTCTCCAAGCCAGAAACCCTTGATACATCTCCCTTCAGTGCTTTTTGTTTATCAAAGAGTCATTCCACATTAATGAAAGTTTCCCGAAATGGAGTCAAAACATCTGTATGTCTTATTAGTACTTATGTTATTAAGATTTCATTGTAAGATAATTAAAGAACACAGCTATGAGTTGTAAATACTCTCTCAACTGAATTAGGTGGCAACGTTTAGGAGGCAGTCGAGTCCTCCAGTTGTCTGTTATCTAGCTTTGGTTTCCCAAGATACTTAAGAAAGAAATTGAAGTACATTCTTACAAGTGCCATTTTAGACAAAACACACTATAATGTTCCAAAGCAGTTTTAATAAAAATACAGTGGAATGCATGTGTCTGACTATATTATAAGCCATTTCCTGCTCAGCTTTCACCGATCCCACTGACTCTCAGGATAATTCAAACTAGCAGGTGCTCAGCTGTTTGCTGAACTGGTTGAATCTGTGGATTTAGTCTTCTCTGTACTTCATTGGCTGTAAAGTGCTTTGCAACATCTTGGGGTTGTAAAAGGTGAAATATAAATGGAGGCTCTTTCTTTCAGTCAGTTGAAATCCTTCTATTAAGCTTAACGAATGCAATAACAGGCCTATACACAGCACATGCCCAACCAAGAGCCTGCTTGGACCTTAGGAAAGCATAAGGCACATTCTTGTCTTCACAGAGAAGTTGGGTTTTTTTATTCGTTCATGGGATGTGGGCATCACTGGCAAGCATTTATTGCCCATCCCTAATTGCCCTTGAGAAGGTGGTGGTGAGCCGCCTTCTTGAACCGCTGCAGTCCGTGTGGTGAAGGTTCTCCCACAATGCTGTTAGGAAGGGAGTTCAAGGATTTTGATCCAGCGACGATGAAGGAACGGTGATATATTTCCAAGTCGGGATGGTGTGTGACTTGGAGGGGAACGTGCAGGTGGTGGTGTTCCCATGTGCCTGCTGCTCTTGTCCTTCTAGATGGTAGAGGTCGCGGGTTTGGGAGGTGCTGTCGAAGAAGCCTTGGCGAGTTGCTGCAGTGCATCCTGTGGATGGTACACACTGCAGCCACAGTGCGCCGGTGGTGAAGGGAGTGAATGTTTAGGGTGGTGGATGGGGTGCCAACCAAGCGGGCTGCTTTGTCCTGGATGGTGTCAAGCTTCTTGAGTGTTGTTGGAGCTGCACTCATCCAGGCAAGTGGAGAGTATTCCATCACACTCCTGACTTGTGCCTTGTAGATGGTGGAAAGGCTTTGGGGAGTCAGGAGGTGAGTCACTCGCCACAGAATACCCAGCCTCTGACCTGCTCTTGTAGCCATGGTATTTATATGGCTGGTCCAGTTAAGTTTCTGGTCAATGGTGCCCCCCAAGATGTTGATGGTGGGGGATTCGGCGACGGTAATGTCGTTGAATGTCAAGGGGAGGTGGTTAGACTCTCTCTTGTTGGAGATGGTCATTGCCTAGCACTTGTCTGGCGCAAATGTTAGTTGCCATTTATAAGCCCAAGCCTGGATGTTGTCCAGGTCTTGCTGCATGCGGGCTCGGACCGCTTCATTATCTGAGGGGTTGCGAATGGAACTGAACACTGTGCAATCATCAGTGAACATCCCCATTTCTGACCTTATGATGGAGGGAAGGTCATTGATGAAGCAGCTGAAGATGGTTGGGCCTAAGACACTGCCCTGAGGAACTCCTGCAGCAATGTCCTGAGGCTGAGATGATTGGCCTCCAACAACCACTACCATCTTCCTTTGTGCTAGGTATGACTCCAGCCACTGGAGAGTTTTCCCCCTGATTCCCATTGACTTCAATTTTACTAGGGCTCCTTGGTGCCACACTCGGTCAAATGCTGCCTTGATGTCAAGAGTAGTCACTCTCACCTCATCTCTGGAATTCAGCTCTTTTGTCCATGTTTGGACCAAGGCTGTAATGAGGTCTGGAGCTGAGTGGTCCTGGCGGAACCCAAACTGAGCATCGGTAAATGAAGAAGAATCTCCAAAGGTTCAGTAACTGCTGACATCATTACGAACTCATCAATCCTTCTGTTCTGCGTCTTTGTGATTCCATTGGTATCCTTTGGAAGTTGAGTAGTTTGCTGTACAGAATCCAGCATAATTTTTGTTACGTAAGCATTCGCAAAAGGATAAGATTTTGCATTAATTTTGTGCTCAGTAATTTTTGTATATATATATATAAATAAATTACTACATACTGATTTATAGCTGGGTTTCGGCAGACACCATACTGTCCCCTCAGCTGCTGCTTCACTGTACTTTTGTTATTAAGATTTCATTGTAAGATAATTAAAAAATACAGCTATGAGTTGCAAATACTCTCTCAACTGAATTATGTGTCAAAATTTAGGAGGCAGTCGGGTCCTCCAATTGTCTGTTAGCTAGCTTTGGTTTCCCAAGATACTTAAGAAAGAAATTGAAGTACATTCTTACTGGTAATTTTTTAGACAAAACATACTACAATGTTCCAAAGCAGTTTTAATAAAAAATACAGTGGAATGCATGTGTCTGACTATATTATAAGCCATTTCCTGCTCAGCTTTCACCAATCCCACTGATTGTCAGGATAATTCAAACTAACAAGTGCTCAGCTGTTTGCTGAACTGGCTGAATCTGTGGCTTTAGTCTTTACTGTACTTCATTGGTTTAGGGTTAGCGTTAGGGGCTGGGCAGTGGTGCGATGAAAATTTCAGATGGGTAGTTCCATAATTGCAGCTTGGAAGAGAAGGCTTTGAGCAGACTCGGCAACAGCGGTCGAGCCGTGGGATAAAACCTCCCGTAAGAGAGTGAGTCATTTGAGTTCATGGGACGCAACAGTCTGCAAATCCGAATATTGCCAATATTAGCAACATTATGGAATAACTTTTTGTATTTCTCAACAAAATATCATGTGGCCAAAAGTGTAGTTGTAGTGGAAATGTATTAAATGTTATAAGTATAAACTGTTAAAGGGGGAAAAAGTAAAGTGTACTTACAAAGTAAGAAATATGGTGGTGAGAGCGAGTGTGGATTAATTTCAGGGCAGTTACTTGCGTTTAGAATCATCAGCAATCTTATAGGTGAACGCAGCTTCTGGTGAAGTAAAAAGGAAAACTGGAAATGCTGGAAATCTGAAACAAAAACAGAAAGTGCTGGAAATACACAGCAAGTCAGTCAGCATCTGTGAAGAGAAGAGGCTGGCTATGACTTTTCAAATGTAAGGAATCTTACAACACCAGGTTATAGTCCAACTGTTTTATTTGAAAATCACAAGCTTTCAGAGGCTTTCTCCTTCGTCAGGTGAAGTGTGGGATTCCATGGAAAGTTACCGCATTTATAGTCAGAGAACAATACCTGGTGAATATAGATAATCTTTCCAACTGCCCGTTGTCAAGGCAATCAAAGTGTTCAGACAGAGAGACGTTACCTACAGGACCACCGAATATACAAACGGCCAGAACAAAAGACAAAGAGAGAGAGAGAGAAACATCCGAAAGGAAGAGAAAGACAGAGAATGACCCGTTGTATTAAAAACAGATAACTTTTTTTCGCTGGTGGGGTTACGTGTAGTGTGACATGAACCCAAGATCCCGGTTGAGGCCGTCCTCATGGGTGCGAAACTTGGCTATCAATTTCTGCTCGACGATTGTGTTGTCGTGTGTCTCGAAGGCCGCCTGGACTCCTCCGGAGGGTCGCTGCCCTAAGCTTGACATGTATGCTCAAGCTGTCAGGAAATGCGTCAATGCCAGATTCATCAGCCGCACTCACAAGACAGTCCAGAATGTCACCCGAGCACAACGCAACGCCATCAACGCTCTCAAGACCAACCGCAACATCGTCATCAAACCAGCGGACAAAGGAGGAGCCATCGTCATACCGAACAGAACGGACAATTGCAAAGAAGCATACCGACAACTGGACAACCAGGAACACTACAGACGGTTACCCCAGATCCGACCAAAGAACACAGCCACCAGCTCAACAAACTGATCAAGACCTTCGATCCAGAACTTCAAAGCATCCTACGCACTCTCATCCCACGTACTCCCCGTGTGGGAGACTTCTACTGCCTCCCAAAGATACACAAAGCAAACACACCCGGACGTCCTATCATATCAGGCAACGGAACCCTGTGTGAGAACCTCTCTGGATACGTCGAGGGCATCCTGAAACCCATCGTACAGGGAACCCCCAGCTACTGTCGCGACACTACAGACTTCCTACAAAAACTCAGCACCCACGGACCAGTTGAACCAGGAACACTTCTCATCACGATGGACGTCTCGGCACTATACACCAGTATCCCCCACGATGACGGCACCACTGCAACAGCATCAGTACTCAACACCAACAACAGCCAATCTCCAGACGCCATCCTACAACTCATCCGCTTCATCCTGGATCACAATGTCTTCACCTTCAATAACCAGTTCTTTACCCAAACACACGGAACAGCCATGGGGACCAAATTCGCACCCCAATACGCTAACATTTTCATGCACAAGTTCGAGCACGACTTCTTCACTGCACAGGACCTCCAACCAACGCTATACACCAGATACATCGACGACATTTTCTTCCTATGGACCCACGGCGAAGAATCACTGAAGAGACTACACGATAACATCAACAAGTTCCATCCCACCATCAAGCTCACCTTGGACTACTCCTCAGAGTCGGTTTCTTTCTTGGACACACGAATCTCCATCAAAGAAGGGCACCTCAGCACCTCACTCTACCGCAAGCCCACGGACAACCTCACGATGCTCCACTTTTCCAGCTCCCACCCTAAAAACGTCAAAAAGGCCATCCCCTATGGACAGGCCCTGCGCATACACAGGATCTGCTCAGACGAGGAGGAATGCGATGGACACCTACAGATGCTGAAAGACGCCCTCGTAAGAACGGGATATGACGCTCGACTCGTCGATCGACAGTTCCGACGGGCCACAGCGAAAAATCGCATAGACCTCCTCAGAAGACTAACACAGGACGCAACCAACAGAGTACCCTTCGTCGTCCAGTACTTCCCCGGAGCGGAGAAACTACGCCATGTTCTCCGCAGCCTTCAACATGTCATCGATGACGACGAACACCTCGCTAAGGCCATCCCCACACCTCCTCAACTCGCCTTCAAACAGCCACCCAACCTCAAACAGACCATCATTCGCAGCAAATTACCCAGCTTTCAGGAGAACAGCGTCCACGACACCACACAACCCTGCCACGGCAACCTCTGCAAGACATGCCAGATCATCGACACAGATACCACCATCACACGAGAGGACACCACCCACCAGGTACATGGTTCATACTCCTGTGACTCGGCCAACGTTGTCTACCTCATATGTTGCAGGAAAGGATGCCCCGGAGCATGGTACATTGGCGAGACCATGCAGACACTGCGACAACGGATGAACGGACACCGTGCAACAATCGCCAGACAGGAGGGTTCCCTCCCAGTCGGGGAACACTTCAGCAGTCAAGGACATTCAGCCACTGATCTTCAGGTAAGCGTTCTCCACGGTGGCCTTCGAGACACACGACAACGCAAAATCGTCGAGCAGAAATTGATAGCCAAGTTCCGCACCCATGAGGACGGCCTCAACCGGGATCTTGGGTTCATGTCACGCTACACGTAACCCCACCAGCGAAAAAAAGTTATCTGTTTTTATTACAACTGGTCATTCTCTGTCTTTCTCTTCCTTTCGGATGTTTCTCTCTCTCTCTCTGTCTTTTGTTCTGGCCGTTTGTATATTCGGTGGTCCTGTAGGTAACATCTCTCTGTCTGAATACTTTGATTGCCTTGACAACGGGCAGTTGGAAAGATTATCTGTAATCACCAGGTATTGTTCTCTGACTATAAATGTGGTAACCTTCCATGGAATCCCACACTTCACCTGACGAAGGAGAAAGCCTCCGAAAGCTTGTGATTTTCAAATAAAACATTTGGACTATAACCTGGTGTTGTAAGATTCCTTACATTTGTCAACCCCAGTCCATCACCAGCATCTCCACATTCTGACTTTTCAGGCACAACAGCTTTTATGGTAAAGTATCGTGTTTCTATATTTTGGTTATTTTACTGAGCCGCATTCTTCCGTTTCACTTTAGCTTTAGCTAAATATAAGTAGTCAATAAAATCATTGGGCTGGATTTTGCTGTGAAAATAACAGCCGTTATTTCCACAGCAAAATCCGGCCCAATGATTTTATTGACTACTTACATTTTCTGTGCAAATTGGACAATAACTTCCGGCGATCGCACATGTGCAGTTAAACGCGGGAATCCAGAAGTTGCTGAACGAGATACACTGCTCCTCCGTAAGCTCCGCGAAAACGACATCTCGCCGCCTGGCTCCCCGTTGGAATGAATGGAACGGCGTGAAGCTCCTGCACTGACGTCGTAGGTCCGAACTAATCTCGCCAGAAAAAGTTCGGGCTTGTCCACTCTGATGTAAGTACCCTTTTAACATCGTACTAAGTCTTAATGACTGCCAAACAACCTCTCTGGCACTGAAAATTCACTTGAACAAGTGTGGAATCTCATTCCTTCAGCTTTTAATTGTTGGACATTTCAAAAAAAAGTGCAAATAAATTTTTATTTTTATACTTTTTCTTTCTGTCTCTTTTATCTCTGTCTCTTAATTCAATATTTCTTTCCCTCTTTATTTCGCTTTCTGTACCTGATTTGACATTGAATTCACTATTCTAACTTACACTTCCTGGTTCAGTCTCTGCGTGGTTTATTAACATGCTTTAATCTGGTTGGTTAAGGGGATCGATAGTTTCTTGCCCTGTTCACACAGGTCCCAGATGCCCTGTAGAGGGCGCTGTTCTTTTAGGCTCTCTAATGTTGGGAAGTTGCCGAACAAAAGCTCATAGAAAGTCTACGGGCAAGTATGGGTCTAACGAACGGCAGGCGCCATTCATTCGCCGCTCACAGCAAAATCCGGCCCATTATGTTTTTCTGCCATCTGAAGACTTTGGAAGCATATCTTTTTCAGCCCATGGAGTTTCTTTGTCTAATACAGATTTCCAAATTCCACCACCAACCAGATGGATTATCATGCAGGCTGAGAGGGCTTCAGTTTATATATCATTTCAATGTGAGGAGAGGGGAGAGTCAGGGATTGAAGAGGGAGGAAGCCATTTGAAACATAATTCACGCTGATGTTCGGTGATACCACAGATAGATGTAACATCAAAGATTGATATCCACATTAATTGACTTGTTGGTATGGTGGTAGGGGTGAATAAGATATGTTTCAGCGTTCTGTATTGGTTCTATCAATCCATCAGTGCAGAAACAGAGGACATCATTTGAAAATTGGTTTAGAATTGGAAAAATATAAGATAAACTATAGCTCGGACTGATTAAGGGCTGGGATGCATCCACTGCCACTGCCGCTTGTCAATGTTCACAAGGTCAGGGGTGGGGAGAGGAAAAGCAGGCCTTAAGCAGTTTCTAGGGACACAGCTACAGCACCCCTTCCCCCCCATCCCAGAGAATGATCCCATAAATGCTGGCTGCACACCACCCTCCCCCATTCTCACAAAAAAAATGAGTGCCCCTCAGACCTCCTTAAAAAGGGAGCTGGTATAAGGTCACTCAAGATAATTCTGGATCCCTCATTCCCCCCTCCTCTCCTCTACCTTTCGTCCAGCTACACCTGATCACATGCCAAATGAATGTTGGATGCTAGTTGGGGATTTAGGAGCAGGTAATTCCCAATTTAGGAAGTTCCCACTCCTAGTCCCACCCTTTTCTATCAATGGCCTTGTAGGGGCAGGTAGAGACACTGGAAATATCAACAACAAGCCAGGACCTGGCACAGCCGGGAACTAGACATGTTTCCAGCTGATCTGGTGGGCTCCCATCTGGGGTACAGTGAGAGTCCACTGGACTATCTGAAGAATTTTGGGGCCATTGATCCTCACTAGGGTACTGTTTGATAAACACTTGTCATCCTCTCGTAACTTATTCGAATGGCCACTCTTTAAGTGTGAGCTTAAAGTGTGGCTATTGGCAGGATAATCAATTAAAATCATAGAATCATAGAAGTTTACAACATGGAAACAGGCCCTTCGGCCCAACATGTCCATGTCGCCCAGTTTATACCACTAAGCTAGTCCCAATTGCCTGCACTTGGCCCATATCCCTCTATACCCATCTTACCCATGTAACTGTCCAAATGCTTTTTAAAAGACAAAATTGTACCCGCCTCTACTACTGCCTCTGGCAGCTCGTTCCAGACACTCACCACCCTTTGAGTGAAAAAATTGCCCCTCTGGACCCTTTTGTATCTCTCCCCTCTCACCTTAAATCTATGTCCCCTCGTTATAGACTCCCCTACCTTTGGGAAAAGATTTTGACTATCTACCTTATCTATGCCCCTCATTATTTTATAGACTTGTATAAGATCACCCCTCAACCTCCTACTCTCCAGGGAAAAAAGTCCCAGTCTATCTAACCTCTCCCTATAAGTCAAACCATCAAGTCCCGGCAGCATCCTAGTAAATCTTTTCTGCACTCTTTCTAGTTTAATAATATCCTTTCTATAATAGGGTGACCAGAACTGTACACAGTATTCCAAGTGTGGCCTAACTAATGTCTTGTACAACTTCAACAAGACATCCCAACTCCTGTATTCAATGTTCTGACCAATGAAACCAAGTAAGCTGAATGCCTTCTTCACCACCCTATCCATCTGTGACTCCACTTTCAAGGAGCTATGAACCTGTACTCCTAGATCTCTTTGTTCTATAACTCTCCCCAACGCCCTACCATTAACGGAGTAGGTCCTGGCCCGATTCGATCTCCCAAAATGCATCACCTCACATTTATCTAAATTAAACTCCATCTGCCATTCATCGGCCCACTGGCCCAATTTATCAAGATCCCGTTGCAATCCTAGATAACCTTCTTCACTGTCCACGATGCCACCAATCTTGGTGTCATCTGCAAACTTACTAACCATGCCTCCTAAATTCTCATCCAAATCATTAATATAAATAACAAATAACAGCGGACCCAGCACCGATCCCTGAGGCACACCACTGGTCACAGGCCTCCAATTTGAAAAACAACCCTCTACACCCACCCTCTGTCTTCTGTCGTCAAGCCAATGTTGTATCCAATTGGTTACCTCACCTTGGATCCCGTGAGATTTAACCTTATGTAACAACCTACCATGCGGTACCTTGTCAAAGGCTTTGCTAAAGTCCATGTAGACCACGTCTACTGCACAGCCCTCATCTATCTTCTTGGTTACCCCTTCAAAAAACTCAATCAAATTCGCGAGACATGATTTTCCTCTCACAAAACCATGCTGACTGTTCCTAATCAGTCCCTGCCTCTCCAAATGCCCGTAGATCCTGTCTCTCAGAATACCCTCTAACAACTTACCCACTACAGATGTCAGGCTCACCGGTCTGTAGTTCCCAGGCTTTTCCCTGCCGCCCTTCTTAAACAAAGGCACAACATTTGCTACCCTCCAATCTTCAGGCACCTCACCTGTAGCGGTGGATGATTCAAATATCTCTGCTCGGGGACCCGCAATTTCCTCCCTAACCTCCCATAACGTCCTGGGATACATTTCATCAGGTCCCGGAGATTTATCTACCTTGATGCGCGTTAAGACTTCCAGCACCTCCCTCTCTGTAATATGTACACTCCTCAAGACATCACTATTTATTTCCCCAAGTTCCCTAACATCCATGCCTTTCTCAACCGTAAATACCGAACATCACAACCAAGCCCAATCCTGTGTCCACACTTTTCCACAAGAGTAACTTGATCGTGAATAGGAAGGAGGCTTATTACTCTCCCTAGCTCATGGGGCATTGATGTCAATTTAATACCTGTACTACCACCCCATTTGCTGTCAGCTGACACATCGGAGAACAGGGGCATGATTTTTAAAGGGGAAAAACAGGTGGGTTGGGGGCGGCGGGGCATTCAAAATCTCAACCATTTCGGACCCGCCCCCAATCCACCCCCAACCCGCCTCCAACCCGCCCACTTCCGGTTTTCACCGGGGCGGGATGAGGGGCAGGCGGCCATCCCGCTCCCAGGAGGCGGATTGAAGCCTTTCAAGGAGGCTGCGGGCCTCCATTTTTCCAGAGTTTCCAATTTCAACCCCTGGGGGCCGGGATTCCCGGGCCTTCTCTTTTACACCACATGAAAGGAGGCGAGAAGGCCCAAAACTAACAGGTATGTGCCTTTCCGGCACAGTTTGTGGGCCTGGAGGAGCAGGAGTGCTTCCCACAGGCCCAACAAGCTTACCTGCAACGACTCCCCACCCCGATCTCTGATGCACCCCCAACGATCATGGACCCCCCGATCTCCGACCCCCTCCTCCAACTTTCGTGGACCCCGACGATGACCCCCTCCCCCTATCCCGACACCCCCCCCCGTGACTGACCCTCGATCCCTTACCCCATGACTGACTCCCCCACCGTGACCCCCATGCCCACCTGCACCCTGTGCCAACCCATGCCAACCTGTGCCCCATGCCAACATGTGCCTGCATGCCCCTGTGCCAACATCTGCCCCTGTGCCTCCATGCCCATCCATTCCCCCATGCCCCCCCCCCCCATCCATACAATCAAAGACTTACTGAAGACTTACCTGAAGATGTCCTCTCCCTGGCTGCTCTCCGGTTTGACTGTCAATCAGGCCGGTCAGTCGGATGGCAAACTGACAAAAAAAATAAAAGACATCCTCACATCAAAATCGTAAAGACGCCCGGAGAAACCCGTACTTCCGGGTTTTCCGTCCGCAATTTAATCCCCCCCGCCCCCTTCCCAGCTCGGGGTCAAAATCACGCCCCAGGTATTGAGCATACAATCACTGGTCTCTATGGCTCAGTTACAGGTTGCACTTAACCAGCAGAGTTATAAGGACAGCCCTGTACAGATTGGATACTGGACCTAAAGGGAGATAAAATAAGCTTTCCAGGTTCAGTTATGAACCTATACAATCGGGATGATTCATATTGCTTTTCTCGTATCTTGCTGATGGATAGATTAAATTAAAAAAACAATGAGATTGGCCAACTTCAGTGCGTGATAAAAGGCTGCGTTCCTGAAATGACCATTACTTAACGAATTTGAATAGTTTAATCAGAGGCAGACTTCAGTCCTTGTTCTAGCAACAAAATATTCATTGTCACCTTGGAAGTTCTATGAAAAATTGTTGGAACAAAAAGTAGCATTTTCAGTGCCACATATCCCCCTTTGGAATGCTGAGAGAGTGAACCCAGGTGAACTAGTGCTATGGAGCCTAAAACCTGTGAAAATTCTGTGCACGTGAGTCTAAAACTCAAGCAAAATCACTGCCAGAGTCTTGAACCCGAGTGAAATTGATGCTGGAGAGTCTCAAATTTGAATAAAATCAGTGCTAGATTCTTGAACCTGAGTAACC
The DNA here is from genome assembly GCF_035084215.1 of Heptranchias perlo. Lineage (NCBI taxonomy): Eukaryota > Metazoa > Chordata > Chondrichthyes > Hexanchiformes > Hexanchidae > Heptranchias > Heptranchias perlo. The sequence goes on along the minus strand of NC_090329.1, from coordinate 35,074,275 downwards.
AGGGTTTGTGGGTGGTTGAGGAACTGGCAGTGGCAACACGGGTAGAGACCAAAATTATGTCAGGATTCAGACAATTTCACTGGACCCTGATTGACATATATTTATAAGGCCCCCACCTGTTTCACGCAGGGACACTGGCTGCCTAAATCAAAGTCCACCCATAAATTGGAGTGGGCAGATCTCCAATGGCATGTCCTCAATGTTTTTTTAAACATTTTTATCCCATTACCGCCCCATTTACACCTAAAAATGGAGCAGTCGCCCGCCCATAATACACAGATCTCCAGTGACATTGCTACACACTTGTCGGTCAAATAAAGGGTATTTTCCTGCCTGATCACAGCAGCACTTATGAAGGGTCACACCCAAAACATTCACCTGCTGTTGCCCCTCGGATGTTGTGCTTTAGTTTTTATTTCAGGCTGTATGAATGGGCCAGGCCCCGTTAAGTCAGTACAGTCAAAGTTTACATGTATCTCCACGACAGAACAAATTATTCATCAGCTTCTGGCTGGTTAACTGGAGGGCATCTGGCTGCTTGCTAAAAAAAAATAATCTCAGCCTATTTGGCAGTGCAGGATAAAGAACACGATGACGGATGTGTGCTAACCCTGTAGGAGTGAAGCAGCTAAAAGTTGTCAATAAAACGCAAGTTGTTATTTTGGGGAAGTCATGCAGGCATTCCTCAGAGCAGACACGCTGCGAGTTAGTCTGTAAAACTTTATTTACTTCTAACAGACATAATACCATGTTTATAAGACACTTGATGTGAAATTTATTTCAGATGATTATCAGCTTACATACCTCCAACAGATTAAAAACACCTGCCCCTCTCTTCACGCAGATATGTCCCTGTGGGGAGCATGTTTAAGCGAATAAATGGAACAGAAGGTTTTAATTCTATAAATCTTATCAGCCTCAATGAGGTTACATTTAACATCTTGCAGTGGTTCAACAGATATGAACTTCCAGAAAGTTCATTAGAAGGACAGGCCTTACCGTATTTCTTACATGTAACTCATTTATTGGCTCGACCAACGCATCTTCCTCTGATAAATAATAAAAAAGCCAACATATATAGTGCCTTGTCATTTCAAAATGCTTAGCATAAACTCTGACCAATAATGCGTGCTGTGTAACTGGCACTGTACAGGTGCTGAGTTGGACTCTCCATATAAAGCAAGCTCAGTCCATTTGAATCATTTTTTGGTGTTCTGGGCACATCTCTCATGATGTGCCAGGTGTGCCAGGACTGTATTGTTGGCTACCAGCAGATAGTGAAGGGCTGTTGGTTGCCATCTGTTTGCCAAGGCACTTTCCCAATGGTGGGGTGGGGGGAGGTAGAGGGGGAGAGGAGGAAGCACTGGACATGGAGCAGCGAAGCAAGTGGCAGGTAGTTTTGAGGGGGGAAACAGTCAAGAGGGCCAGGGGTGCCAGTGGGCGAGAGTGTCCAAGTCCAAGGGTGAGAAAGGGCAGGCGTGCCCAAATTGATTTTTTTTTTGGAAATGGGCATGGTACAGCTGTAGCGCATTATGCATTGGCCACCTAATTACCATCGAAGTCAGGGCCTTAATGAGCTTTGTGCAGCCCCCCAACCCTCCCAGGCCCACATTGGGGCATGCTGGGCTACTTGGGTACATTGTAGGCCTTACGCCTCTGTGCTCGATTTTCCAAGGAGGAAGTGCCTGATGCAATTCAGCGCATCCACAACTTAGATTACGTTATCAGTTCCAATGAAGTACTTGTTAAGTGCAGCACCTGTTGCTGTGCAGACAAAAATGGTAATTTTCCAAGTTTGCACACCCAGAAGGGGGGCCTTGTCCACTGAAAGTGCATATTGGAAATTCCAACACAGGCTGTGCACAATTTTCCAACCATAAATCAAATGTAGTGCAGGGTGGACTATCTCTCATCCGCTTCCACCTGATGAAACTCCCTGCTAGGAGCGCAAATTTGTTCTTAAAATGCTATGATGTCGACAATGGTTGTTACAAATTTATAGGCCTGCTGTAGATGTTCTGTCAAGGTCAGCATCACTGGTCACACCCGTAAATGGGCCATGTGTCCCCTATGATCTGGAGAGCATCTTTGCTGCCCATTATCTAGTTAATTGAGAGCATGACTGGATGAAGAGAACAATGAGAGCCCTCCGTGTACTGAGTACGTGAATTCAAACTCACCACCGCATGACTTCTCTTAACTTTTCAGAAAGGGAACTGATAAGAACTCTAGTGAAACGAAGCATGATTGTAAACCAACAAACTGGTTTATTTTACGTGCAATAAATGAATGAGCAGAACACAATTTTCACAGTGAGATTCGACACCCACCATCACCCAACAAGCTCTGTCAATCACTACTCAACTCTTCAAATCAGATGCTTCATCTCACCCTCACACAGTACCACACTTGCAAGCCGCACACCCACACCTCACAGGTCACACACACTGACAGCTATTCAACCATGACAGCTACATCACCCAAACATCTTCCAGGACACTCACTGACGCACTTCCCTCTTTCTTGCAGGAGAAGGTGGCGCATAACAACAGGCAGCAGGAAAGACCTGTGAGATGCGCCCACACATCCTCACCCCCATGGAGGAGACAGTGCTCTCCATCATTGGGTGGGCCGTCGCTGAGGCCGTGTCCGCTGGCGGTGCTGGAGGGATCGATGATGAGGGTCTCTGCATATCTAATCCTACTTCTCGCTCCCCACTTCTCCCTCGGCCCACAATCTTTTCTGACTCACGTGTTGCAGATGGTGTGAGCACGCAAGTCTTACTTTCTCCTCTCCCCTCACTGCAACTCAACCCTTTGTCATTTCAGATACCCAAGAACTGGAATCGGCACAGTCAGGAGGCAGAAGAAGACAACAATGATGATGCAGACACACCGTCGCTCGATCTTACACTCGCAACCACCAGTTCAGATACTGACACTGTGCGTACAGTTAGAGGCTAGGATAGAGGAGGGATCTACATGTGGTGAGACACTGAGCACAAGTGTGCAGGAGTCGGGGGGGGTGGGGAACAGATACCACAGGTGCCAGCTCACCGGATAGCGAGGTCACTCACTAGTTCTGCTGCAGAGGAGTCAGATGATGACTTCAATGGGCCAGGTTACAGAAGACGGCTGACGGGCGTACGCAACCAAATGCTTGGTGCACTGGAAAGCCTGCCAGAAAGCCTGCATGCAATGTCAAGGGGGCATGGAGGAGTCCAGCTCCAACTTGGCACAGGGCTTTACGCAGAGCTTGGAGCCCATCCTTTCCAACATGGAAAGGGTGATCACATCCATCAGCACACCTGTGGAACCCACCATGATACAGCATCTGACGATGGATGTCACAGCCTCCATTGCAGCACAAACATCTGCCATCCAAGGTCCGACTGCTATCGTGACTCTCGGTTCCACTGTGGAACGGGGCTTCCGGGACGGCACAGCACTCCAGCAATCTGTTCTCCAACAGATCACCAGGATTGCTGAGGTGCCGCCCCGGGACAGTGGCACCATGGAAGATGAACCTGCTGTCCGCTCTCAGGATGACAGCATTCCTGCTCACACCCCTGCCACTCCGCCAGTGCCCCTGCTGTTGCCTGACAGCCAGCCAGGCCAGACCGCTGCAGCCCATGCTGAGATGGTGCAGTCTGAAGCCGGGTCCTCCCGGCCCAGAGCTGCTCAAGGTCATCCTCCAAGGCCATCTGCACGCTCCTCAATTGCAGGTCAGCAGCCTTCCTCCATCTACGCTTCAGCCACTGGGGATGCACCTTGTAGGAGCACACGAATGATAGGCACTAAGGGAATGCACAAGGGTGAATAGTATCAGTTTGTTCCAATCATTTGATGTGTAAATATATAAATGTAAATGTGGTTATGAATTTGTATTTGGTGTTGGTTTTCATTTCTGCGATGAACTGAGGGAGAAAGCAATGTATAATCATAAGGAGGACGATTTGATGGTCATGTGGGAGAGGAAAGGTAAGGAGTGTGGGACTGTTGGTGAATGGGGAGGTGTCCTTGAGGTTACTAGTATCTCTCATTCATAATCTGATCATGCAGAACACTGACACACACGGCCTGTCTACCTTGTTGCCTCCCTACTTCCCTACCTCTTCCTCCACTTCCTGCTACACTTTCTCCTCCTCCACTTCCTCTTCCATCTCTTCCTCCTCTTCCTCCTCCTCTTCCTCAGGTTCTCGCTGGATAGGCGGTGGCAAGGGCTGTTCCCTCGTAATGGCGAGGTTGTGCAGCATGCAGCATACAACGACAAATCTTGATATCCACTCAGCTGAGTACTGCAGGGCTCCTCCAGAGCGGTCCAGGCAGCAGAAGTGTTGCTTGAGGACACCTATGGTCAGCTCTATGATGTTCTGTGTTGCAGCATGACTCTCATTGTACGCCTGCTGTGCACATGTGCATGCGTTCCCGACCGAAATCATGAGCCACTTCATGAGGGGATAACCCTTGTCACCCAGTAGCCAGCTTTTGACTTGCCGTACTGGTTGAAATATAGGTGGAACAGAGGACTGCCGCAGAATGAAGGAGTCATGACTGTTGCCAGGATAGCGGGCATTGACCTGCATGATGTGCTGCGTGTGGTCGCACACCAGCCGCACATTGAGGGAGTGGAATCCCCTTCTGCTCATGAATATGGCCGAGTTCAGATGTGGAGCACGCATGGCAATATACGTGCAGTCAATGGCATCCTGCAGCGTGGAGAAGCCTGCAATGTGAGCAAACCCTCGTGCTCGCTCATGCTTCTTGTCTCTGTCAAGAGAAAACATGATGAATTTGTTTCTGAGTGTATACAGAGCCTCAGTGACCTCCCTTCCACAGCAGTGCACTGTAAACTGCGAGATGTTGCTTATATTGCCAGCAGGAGCCACAGCCATAAAAATTAAGCGCCATGATTACTTTGACAGCCACAGGCAATGCTCTCCTTGCCCTGCTCTGTGGCTGTAATTGTGGCTGCAGCAGATAACAAATCTCAGTCATGACCTCTTTAGTGAACCGCAGCCGTCTGATGCACTGGTCATCACTGAAGTTGAGGTAAGAGAATTGGTCCCTGAAGGCCCTCATTGGATATGGCCTCCTGCTGGTGCCCTGCGCCTCCTCCTCCCTCTTCTCACAGCTTCTCTGCGTGTTCCCAGTCATTTTCAATTCCCAGAGGAAGCCCTAGCAGGCCATCCACGTCTGGCAGCAACCCTTGTTTGGCACATTATTTTAAAATCCACTAACAGTACTGCACGACCAGCCAGACCACTCTCGAGAATATTGCAACTTTCTGCAAGTATAGGAAACTTCCACAAACGCCCACAATTATACCAGCAGCCAGAATAACTAATCCAGCAACTAACCTGTAATTCCTGCATCCTCCATTTAAATAGCGCTGGCAGGGGTCCTTCATGCCCTTTAACTCCTATTCAACTATGCAAGGTTAGGACAGTGCGTTGGCTGGAGCGGGAAGTTCACAAATGCCGCCAGTTGCTTCAAATCAGCATTGTACACTGATTAACGTCATAATCCCCCACCTTACACGCTGCTGGCGTTCGTTAGGTGCACGTGCGCAAACGCCATTACCAAGATGGCGGCCTGCGCACGTCACAGGGCTAAGATGTCTGCGTAATGCCTACAGAACGGACGCTATGCTGCCCAACTTAGCCCTCATTAGTTACTAGCCTCTGAACCAACTGCCAGTAACCTTTTCTCTTATAGGGCACATGCATACATGCCTCAGCCTGAAGTCTCATAGTCTCATTCACTGGCTAGAGCAAAAGCAAGACTTCTCTTTCTCTCTCTCTAGCTCTTCCTTACACAGATTGCCCTTAACTAATTTCTCCAGGGAGCAATAGAGAGACAAAGGTCAACCTCTGTCCTCTCCCTCAGCTATCTGTGTTGAGGATTTTCTCTTCGAGCTGCCAAAGTTACCATCTTGCATGAGAAACCCCTCCTCCCTTGGCATGAGAGCTATGACAAATGGATATAGTCTGTCCATGATAGGTTCTTCGTGGCCAAAAGGTCAAGCCCTTTCCTGTATACTCCTGCTGCAACTTTGGCAGGAACGGCAAAATTACTGGAAACTCAGGCCAAGATCCAGGTTTGCCAGGTACTGGCCTTGCACTCCAGAAGCTGACCCCCAATCCCAAATAAGTTCATTAACATGAGGGGGCTGGGCTGGGGGTGGGCACATAGAATTACATTAAATTTACAGCACAGAAACAGGCCATTCGGCCCAACTGGTCTATGCCTGCATTAATGCTCCACACGAAACTCCTCCCACCCCTCTACATCTAATCCTTCTACTCCTTTCTCCCTCATGTACTTATCTAGCTTCCCCGTATCTAGCTTCCCCATCTATGCTATTCACCTCAACTATTCCTGTGGTAGTGAGTTCCACATTTTAACCACTCTCTTGGTAAAGAAGTTTCTCCTGAATTTCCTATTGGACTTATTAGTGACTATCTTATATTTATGGCCCCTAGTTTTGGACTCCCCCAGAAGTGGAAACATCTTCTCTATGTCTATCCTATCAACCCCTTTCATAATCTTAAAGACCTCTATTAGGTCACCCCTCAGCCTTCTCTTTTCTAGAGAAAAGTGCCCCAGCCTGTTCAGCCTTTCCTGATAAATATATCCTCTCAGATCTGGTATCATCCATGTAAATCTTTTTTGCACCTTCTCCAGTGCCTCTATATCCTTTTTTTACATAGTATGGAGACCAGTACTGTGCACAGTACCCTAAATGTGAGCATTCCTTACATTGGGAATTCCAGTGAATTTGGTGGTGTACAGAGCCCAGCATATCCTTGGTGGTGATACGCCTGGTGAAAGCAGGTACACCAGCTGCCTTCGTGGAAGAAGTGGGGCCCACCTGGGGATTTGGCCAGGAACCCTGAAGAGCTGCCCGGCAATTGTTTTGTTGAAAAGGGTTAAGC